>NC_135574.1:29986593-30296209 GCF_965152235.1 Eretmochelys imbricata
GATCACTTTGGCAATTAGAGCACATTAAACACCACACGCATTATCCAGCAGTATATGCAGCAACAGAACCTGGCAAAGCAAAACCAGGTGAGTAGGTGACGTCAGCGCGGTGACGACAGTGATGAGGACATGGACACAGATTTCTCTCAAAGCACGGGCCTTGGCAATGTGGCCATCATGGTGCTAATGGGGCAGGTTCATGCTGTGGAACGCAGATTATGGGCCCGGGAAACAAGCACAGACTGGTGGGACCGCATAGTGTTGCAGGTCTGGGACGATTCCCAGTGGCTGAGAAACTTTCGCATGTGTAAGGGCACTTTCATGGAACTTTGTGACTTGCTTTCCCCTGCCCTGAAACACCAGAAGACCAAGATGAGAGCAGCCCTCACGGTTGAAAAGCAAGTGGCAATAGCCCTGTGGAAGTTTGCAACGCCAGACAGCTACCGATCAGTTGGGAATCAATTTGGAGTGGGCAAATCTACTGTGGGGGCTGCTGTGATGCAAGTAGCCAATGCGATCACATACCTGCTGCTATCAAGGGTAGTGACCCTGGGAAATGTGCAGGTCATAGTGGATGGCTTTGCTGCAATGGGATTCCCTAACTGTGGTGGGGCCATAGACAGAACCCATATCCCTATCTTGGCACCGGAGCACCAAGCCGCCGAGTACATAAACCGCAAGGGGTACTTTTCAATAGTGCTGCAAGCTCTGGTGGATCACAAGGAACATTTCACCAACATCAACGTGGGATGGCCGGGAAAGGTACATGACGCTCGCATCTTCAGGAACTCTGGTCTGTTTCAAAAGCTGCAGGAAGGGACTTTATTCCCAGACCAGAAAATAACCATTGGGGATGTTGAAATGCCTATAGTTATCCTTGGGGACCTAGCCTACCCCTTAATGCCATGGTTCATGAAGCCATACACAAGGAGCATGGACAGCAGTCAGGAGCTGTTCAACTACAGGCTGAGCAAGTGCAAAATGGTGGTAGAATGTGCATTTGGACGTTTAAAGGCGCGCTGGTGCAGTTTACTGACTCGGTTAGACCTCAGCGAAACCAATATTCCCACTGTTATTACTGCTTGCTGTGCGCTCCACAATATCTGTGAGAGTAAGGGGGAGACATTTATGGTGGGGTGGGAGGTTGAGGCAAATCGCCTGGCCACTGGTTATGCGCAGCCAGACACCAGGGCGGTTAGAAGAGCACAGGAGGGCGTGGTAAGCATCAGAGAAGCTTTGAAAACCAGTGTTATGACTGCCCAGGCTACAGTGTGAAAGTTCTGTTTGTTTCTCCTTGATGAACCCCCCACACACACTTGGTTCACTCTACTTCCCTGTAAGCTAAGCACCCTCCCCTCCTCCCTTCGATCACCGCTTGCAGAGGCAATAAAGTCATTGTTGCTTCACATTCATGCATTCTTTATTAACTCATCACACAAATAGGGGGATAACTGCCAAGGTAGCCTGGGAGGAGTGGTGGAGGAGGGAAGGACAAGGCCACACAGCACTTTAAAAGTTTACAACTTTAAAACTTATTGAATGCCAGCTTCTGTTGCTTGGGCAATCCTCTGGGGTGGAGTGGCTGGGTGGCCGGAGGCCCCACCACCGCGTTCTTCGGCGTCTGGGTGAGGAGGCTATGGAACTTGGGGAGGAGGGCAGTTGGTTACACAGGGGCTGTAGCGGCGGTCTGTGCTCCTGCTGCCTTTTCTGCAGATCAGGCATACGCTGAAGCATATTAGTTTGATCCTCCAGCAGCCTCCGCATTGAATCCTGCCTCCTCTCATCACGCTGCCACCACCTTTCAGCTTCAGCCCTCTCTTCAGCCTGCCACCTCTCCTCCCGGTTATTTTGTGCTTTCCTGCACTCTGACATTGTCTGCCTCTACGCATTCACGTGTGCTCTGTCAGTGTGGGAGGACAGCATGAGCTCAGAGAACATTTCATCGTGAGTGCATTTTTTTCACCTTCTAATCTTCACTAGCCTCTGGGAAGGAGAAGATCCTGTGATCCTTGAAACACATGCAGCTGGTGGAGAAAAAAAAAGGGACAGTGGTATTTTAAAAGGCACATTTTATAGAACAATGGGTACACCCTTTCACAGTAAACCTTGCTGTTAACATTACATACACAGCACATGTGCTTTCGTTCCAAGGTCGCATTTTGCCTCCCTCCACCGCGTGGCTAGCCCCTCCCCCCATCCCATGGCTAACAGTGGGGAACATTTCTGTTCAGCCACAGGCAAACAGCTCAGCAGGAATGGGCACCTCTGAATGTCGCCTTAAGAAAAGCACCCTATTTCAACCAGGTGACCATGAATGATATCACTCTCCTGAGAATAACACAGAGAGATAAAGAATGGATGTTGTTTGAACGCCAGCAAACATACACTGCAATGCTTTGTTCTACAATGATTCCTGGCTACGTGCTACTGGCCTGAAGTGGTAAAGTGTCCTACCATGGTGGACGGAATAAGGCTGCTCTCCCCAGAAACCTTTTGCAAAGGCTTTGGGAGTACATCCAGGAGAACCACGAATGCCAGGGCAAATTAATCATTAAACATGCTTGCTTTTAAACCATGTATATTATTTAAAAAGGTACACTCACCAGAGGTCCCTTCTCCACCTGGTGGGTCCGGGAGGCAGCCTTGGGTGGGTTCGGGGGGTACTGGCTCCAGGTCCAGGGTGAGAAACTGTTCCTGGCTGTCAGGAAAACTGGTTTCTCTGCTTGCTTGCTGTGAGCTATCTACAACCTTACCATCATCATCATCCTAGTCCCCAAAACCTGCTTCTATGTTGCCTCCATCTCCATTGAAGGAGTCAAACAACATGGTTGGGGTAGTGGTGGCTGAACCCCCTAAAACGGCATGCAGCTCATCATAGAAGTGCCATGTTTGGGGCTCTGACCCAGAGCGGCTGTTTGCCTCTCTGGTTTTCTGGTAGGCTTGCCTCAGCTCCTTAAATTTCATGCGGCACTGCTTCAGGTCCCTGTTATGGCCTCTGTCCTTCATGCCCTGGAAAATTTTGACAAATGTTCTGGCATTTCGAAAACTGTAACGGAGTTCTGATACCCTGGATTCCTCTCCGCATACAGCGATCAGTTCCTGTACCTCCCGTTCAGGCCATGCTGGAGCTCTTTTGCGATTCTGGGACTCCATCATGGTCACCTCTGCTGATGAGCTCTGCACTCACCTGCAGCTTGCAACGCTGGCCAAACAAGAAATGAAATTCAAAAGTTCACGGGCCTTTTCCTGTCTACCTGGCCAGTGCATCTGAGTTGAGAGTGCTGTCCAGAGCGGTCACAATGGAGCACTCTGGGATAGCTCCCGGAGGCCAATACTGTCTAACTGCGTCCACAGTACCCCAAATTAGACCCGGCAAGGCCGATTTCAGCACTAATCCCCTTGTCGGGGGTGGAATAAGGAAATCGATTTTAAGAGCCCTTTAAGTTGAAAAAAGGGTTTCGTCGTGTGGACAGGTGCAGGGTTAAATTGAATTAACGCTGCTAAATTCGACCTCAACTCCTAGTGTAGACCAGGGCTCAGATAGTCCTCTGCAACACAATGGAATGTTAGGAGTTTACATTCAGCACCATGAAATGGGCTGTCTGCTCTGAGTGGATACAGCTACAATTTGGAAGCAATTAAAGGGTTAAAGGAAGTCTCTCTCTTGGTAAAAAACAAATATTAGGCACCTCAGCCTTTTTATTTGTGTACCTCAACTGCCAACATTTTAGTCCTTTTATTTTAGTAAAGGAATAACTTTGAGAGCAGAAGAGTATAGGAGGCAATAATTGGCATTTGTGATTTTGTGATTGGTTATATGCCAAGCTTCTGTCAAAAATAATCACATATCACATCTTTAAAACAGTTTCACAATAATCAAAGTACTTTAGTCCAGACACTAAGTACATTTTAAACAGCTTTTAAAAAGTTATAAATAACTCCGAGCCAACAGAGAGAATGCAGAGAATGAAAGCAGAAACCAGAACGGGGCCATTGTCTTCCAAATACCACTATGCAAGAGTCAAACAGCAGTTGTGCTAATCCTCCCACTAAACTGAGATAGAACCTTAAATTGTCTCTTTAGCTTTCTCATCACTCTAGTAGTTTTAAATAATGTTAGTTCTTTTGATTAAATAAGGTGGATGGAATAAATCAGCAGATTTTATTTTTATAATCTATTTTTATATTTTATCAACAATTTAAAACCACTCCCTGTTTGCATAGCAGTCATAATTTTAAAATGATCATTGACTGCTGTCCAGTAGCAAGAAGACATTAGTTAGACATTAGTTCTGAATGTATAATGTGGAAGAGCTAATTTGTGTGATTAAAAAAAAAAGAGAGAGAAGTATGTCTGGTGCTTGAAGACTGTTATCAAATCCCCACTGGTGCTCTCTTTAAGATGCCAGTGAATCCTCCCGAGTGATCAAATCAACATCTTGTGCCTGATTGTCCCCTCATGCTGGTCTATGCCAGAGTTAATCCATTGACTGATGAAACTGTATTGATTTCCATAGTGGTGAATGGGAGAAGAACAACCTTTAGCGCTAAAATAAGAACATTTCCCTGCTACTTTCAACAGCAAACTGCAAGTTAGGACCCAATCCTGCAAACTTTATTCTTCCCAACCTGTATCTTTGAAGCCTTCTGGTGGGCTGCTCTAGATTGGGTGTGCTGCTTTCTGGGAAGCATCACTGAAATGTTGAGTGGCCATTTCTCTAGCCTCTCCCTCCATCTTGCTGGTTTGGGTGGCAGGGGCTTCTGGCCTTTTGTGCGTTATGACATGGAGTTAATTTATAGGCCGTTGGTAATTTTTAGTTTTCACTAGTGCTAGCAGCAAGAATACTGGTATTTGAAGAGATAGCATTAAGAACTGGTACCTGAGATTGCCTGAGATAAAATATAAAATCTCATCACATGTACTTAAATGTCTTCCATAGAGAAGAAAAATTGAACAGCTTTTCATATCGATATAAAAGTGGGAATCCCAAGGATACTTTTCAGTAGTTCTGAGTGTCTTTCTCCTAACTTTAGATCCTTATCTGCTCTTTGTAATGATCATCTTTGAATGTGCAGTCAAACACACTCTTCATTGCATTCATTATTTGACCTTGACAAATTCAAAGGCAGTAAGTGACATGAAATTCAAGAGCTGAGGTAAGAGAGAATGTGTGGGTTCTTCTTCAAGCGCTTGCTCGTGTCCATTCCATATTAAGTGTGTGTGCTTGCCACATGCACCGGTGCCGGAAGTTTTTCCCTTATCAGTATCCTTAGGGGACCAGCTCTGGTGCCCTCTGGAGTGGTGCCCACATGGCGCGGTATCAGGGGCACCGCTAGCTCCCCTCACCCTCAGTTCCTTCTTGCTGCCAGTGACGGTGCTGGAACATCTGCTACTTCAGCTAGCGTTGTCTCCTTCTCTGCTCGCGCAAACTCTGTAGAACTTGTAGTATAGTTGTAGATAGTTATTGTTACTGTTAATTACCTTTAGTAGTAATTCTTTAAGTCTTCGCTGCCAACTATAAGCGGAGTTCTTCAGTTTACGTATATTGTCATAGCTTCATCAAACTTGATGGAACTATACCAATTTACAATTCAATACCAATTCAACTGAGGGCCTGCCCCCTAGTAGATGAAAGGTACAGCTTGAAGCAGAGTTACCAAACGAACTGCTGGATTTAAAAAAAAAAATCATTTTATTTGTAAGTTTTAAAACGTCCACGAACATGACATTAATTTACTGTACATGTAAATTCTCTATATTAAAAAATAGCTAACTAATCTAGCCAACCCATGTCAAACAAAAGAATACAGTGTTGTGCCCCACTGTACATTTTAAAAACGGCAGTTTGGTCAGAGGAAAAGAGATGCAACATGAAATATATTTCCTATCTTGTAATTCCCATGTCAATAGTGCATTTAAAAATGTGCATGAAACAGTGACTATATCAGCCATGCTAAGCAACCCCTCCTCCAGTTCATCAGATGAATCAAGGTAATTTGTTCTCATTTGAAAAAATGTGAGTGTTGTAACACAATGGGTCACAGGCAGGTTACATAGTGGAGGATTCCTAGATTAAAAGAACTTGATAAATGTATCACTTAAGTCATTCGTGTTACGCCATGGAATGATTTGACATGTTAGGACTTGTCTAAAGTGCACTTAGTTTGTGGCAAGCTGCTGGGCACTAGGTGTCTGTGCGGCCCCTTCTGCTGCATACTAAAAGTGCACTTTAATTTACTCCTGTTTCGAATCAGAGTAGATCAAAGTGCCACTAGGGAACTTTTTCTGTGGCAGCAGGGTCCCCATGAACACTGAGTGCACAGGTAGATTAATGTCAACAGTTTGCCATGAAGTAAATGCTCATTTAGACAAGCCTTAAGGGAGTGCTGCAATTACACCTTCTTCCAACTCCCTCCAAGTGTACTCTATACTTGCTTAGACTTCCTTAGGGTATGTCTAAATTGGCACTGGAAAATGTAGTTTCTAGCTTGGCTAGACCTTCACGCACTAGCTCTGATTGAGCTGGCATGCTAAAAAGAGAAGTGTAGCCACAGCAGTGTGGGTGGCAGGAGTGGCCAGCTGCCATGAGATGGGTCCCTTTCGAGAACCTAGGTACTTACCTGGGGGCTAGATCCTCCCACTGCTTGCGCCACCGCAGCTACATTTCAATTTTTAGCATCCTCGTTCGACCGGAGCTAGTGCAGCTATGTCTACATGAGCTGGAAATTAGACCTTCCAACTCCAGTATAGGCGTACCCTGAGATTCTCAATGTGTAATTTGCACATCCCTTTCCACATCACCTTTAAATTTGCCCTCTTAGTGTAATTGATTGTACAAGGGCTAAAGGAGCATATAAGCTCTGTGTGGACCCCGTGATAATGATCAGCTGACAAACTGAGGAAAACTTGACTTTTTATTTCATTAGTTTTACAAAATGGGATGCAAAGAATCATCAGGATGTGATTCTGTAGGCAGGGGGTTGTGCTAACCAGGGTTTTCAGAACCCAAAGCAGTGATAACTTTTTCTCTCTAGGCGGTGTCAGGAATAAATCAATGGAGGCCCCGCTCATCCATCTGATAATAACAGTTTTGCACCTAAAACTACTTTTTAAATTAGATCGCTCTCACACACACACACACACACACACACACACACAGACTGTTGCAATAGGTTTAGAGTACTCCAAACATTTATAGTTACCTAAAAAGTCTGAAATGGTTTTCAGGGATCAGGGGCCAGGCTTCGGGGGAGGGGGAGGGAGGGCACCTTCCCTCTAGCTGTCAGATCCTTGCCCAGAGAAAAGCTTCCTCAGACTCCTCCAAAGGAAATTCTTTCGCCTAATCTTTTATGGCTAACTTCAAACAAAGCACATAACTATAGTACTTGTGGCACCTTAGAGACTAACAAATTTATTTGAGCATAAGCTTTCGTGAGCTACGGCTCACTTCATCGGACACATGCAGTGGAAAATACAGTAGGGGGATTTTATATACACAGAGAACATGAAACAATGGGTGTTACCATATTCACTGTAACCAGAGTGATCAGGTAAGGTGAGCTATTACCAACAGGAGAGAAAAAAAACCTTTTGTACTGATAATCAAGGTGGGCCATTTCCAGCAGTTGACAAGAACGTGTGAGGAAAAGTGGGGGTGGGGAAATAAACATGGGGAAATAGTTTTACTTTGTGTAATCACACATCCACTTTTGTAGTCACAATTCTTCAACAAAAAAACTTAAAAAACAGACTCCAACGAGAGACTGCTGAATTGGAATTAATTTGCAAACTGGACACCATTAAATTAGGCTTGAATAAAGACTGGAAGTGGATGTGTCATTACACAAAGTAAAACTATTTCCCCATGTTTATTCTCTCACACACACACTGTTCCTCACACATTCTTGTCAACTGTTGGAAATGGCCCACCTTGATTATCACTACAAAAGGTTTTTTTTCTCTCCTGCTGGTAATAGTTCACCTTACCAGATCACTCTCATTACAGTGTGTATGGTAACACCCACTTTTTCATGTTCTCTGTGTATATAAAATCTCCCCACTATATTTTCCACTGCATGCGTTCGATGAAGTGTAGCTCACGAAAGCTTATGCTCAAATAAATTTGTTAGTCTCCAAGGTGCCACAAGTACTCCTTTTCTTTTTGCGGATACAGACTAACACAGCTGCTAGTCTGAAACCTATAACTATAGTGACTCCTAGTGAGTCACCATAGTAACCCCTAATGGGTCACCAATTTGCCTACTTTCAGCAAAACTACTCAATTATCTGTTATCAAAACATTTTTAGTCAGAGCAATAATAAAACTGACACGTTAGAGGCACCTAAACCCAAGGTCGCTATTCACTCACTTTCTTCCATACTCCGTTAACTTTCTGGCCCATCCTCCCATTCTGATAGAAAAGCGGAAATATGCAGCTACAAGGCCTTGCCTCTCTGAACCTAAGATTTTCCTAGCTATGTGATGTTTGGTTTTCAGCAGGCAGTGTCTGAACATACAAAATTGCTGACTGCAGTACTGTCAAATTCTGGGGTAACAAGCAGGAATGTCAAATTCTGGGGTAACAGCTGGGGAGAGGGGACCTGCGTGTGTTTCTTAATTGGGGGTTAAAAATGGGTGAGAATCTGTTGTTGGGGGAACAGAGTGACAAATGATTCCTGACTTCATATGAAGTTGCAGTAAATTAGCCTTTGGCATGATGCAGTGATCATTCTGGATTCTCTAGTTTGTGAGATGGGGGTTCAAAAGGAGAACAGTCATTTTTACACCTGTCACTTACAAATACTCCCAGTTCAGAGCTTTGAAGGAGGATCTAGCATACCTTTATTTTTATTGGGTGAGATCATCTTTGTTTAAAAAAAAAATTCCACCCCAAAGTTCAACCAGTCAGTTCTGAGCACTTTTGACCTCTGTTTGAAAACACAAAATTAGAAGAGCTGCGATATAAATTGTCCAAAGCAGCAGCATTTCTCTTTCTCCACAAAACTGTCCCTCGCCCAGTCATTCAGTCACGCGCCCACTCTCACCTGCAGTCTCATGCTCATCCACAGCCACACATCCCCATTTGCTCACACTACACCTCAACCACAGCCAGGCAGATTCTCAGATTTTCGGTGACTTTTTTTTTTGTCAAGAAGGCAAAACCTGGCCTATTATTATTATTTATTTACTATTCTACTAAAATGTCTAATAACAAAGTGTTTTAGACACACTGTAAGTGGGTTAAAAATACAGGACTTGATGCTCAGCTGTTCTAAATCAGTGGGGCTCCCCTGTTGTCACTGGGGCCAATAAACCAATGAATACCAGATAAAAAATGCTGTCCAATGGTGTTCTGTCAACTAAATGAAATGTTGAACTAGTTGCATTTGTTGTAGGCAAGAGGATGGTGAGTGCTGAGGGTGTTAGCTAGATAGTGCAAGGGTCTGTTACCATTGTTACTCTGGTCTATGGTATAGTTGTATCAGTTCCTCCGCAGCATCCATTTGGTAGTGTGATCTGCAGTGGTGTGAGGAGACTGGTTTAGACGGTTTCCTTTTAATTTATTATTTTAATCATTATTTGTATTAATGCCCAGGAGCCCAAGTCACAGACCAGGACCCAATTGTGCTAGGTGCTGTATAAACACAGAACAAAAACACAGTCCCTGCCCCCCAGAGCTTACAAACTAAGTATAAAACAAGAGACAACTTGGTATAGACAGACCAGTAGGGGAGTTCCTGGAAGCAGAGAGACAATATTGAGACAATTTTAATATCAATGACACATTTAATCTTAGGTTATATGTGAAATAAATAAGCTACACAAAAAACAGGGCCCATCTTACCAAGGAGGTAATAAATCTTCAAGGCTAATGTGAACAGTTGCATAACTACCTATAGTGATTTAAGACGTTGTATCATTATCTGGCTTATGCTGCCTGGTGATGGATCTGGCTTACTCTGGAATTCCCTACACAAGCCCTTTAAATCAAGTGCATCTTGTTATTTATAGACATCTGAAAAACAGGTGTTCAGTGGTGAGTGATTTCAAATTGGTTTATCAGGATTGTCACTTCCACGGGTCAATGGCCAATGGCGCAAAATACAACTCGAAAGCCTATTTTTGTGGTGCTTTATTTACAACTATTGGAAAAAGAAACACAAGAATACAAAGCAGAAAGAGCTCAGATGAAGTGAGGTGATAAATCGTGCCTAAAGAGAATACTTCATTAAACCTATAATTAAGAGGAGTGTAATTAAAATGATGCTATACAAAGTATTGCTCTTAATAGAAAAGAGGAACTGGGAAAAACAACCTCTGTATCATGCTAACTTCATTCACTAGCACATTTGAAGGATTATGGTTGTTCCTGGAACAACGTGGCGGCTGAGTTGTGTGGAGGTGTGAGGAGTCTTTGTCAGCAGAGCTCGTGAGCTGCCAAGGTGGTTTTGTTCAATATCTTCATAAAATGATCTAGAGGGTGGTGTGGATTGCACTCTCAGCAAATTTGCGGATGATACTAAACTGGGAGGAGTGGTAGATACGCTGGAGGGCAGGGATAGGATACAGAGGGACCTAGACAAATTGGAGGATTGGGCCAAAAGAAATCTGATGAGGTTCAATAAGGATAAGTGCAGGGTCCTGCACTTAGGACGGAAGAACCCAATGCACAGCTACAGACTAGGGACCGAATGGCTAGGCAGCAGTTCTGCGGAAAAGGACCTAGGGGTGACAGTGGACGAGAAGCTGGATATGAGTCAGCAGTGTGCCCTTGTTGCCAAGAAGGCCAATGGCATTTTGGGATGTATAAGTAGGGGCATAGCGAGCAGATTGAGGGACGTGATCGTCCCCCTCTATTCGACATTGGTGAGGCCTCATCTGGAGTACTGTGTCCAGTTTTGGGCCCCACACTACAAGAAGGATGTGGATAAATTGGAGAGAGTCCAGCGAAGGGCAACAAAAACTATTAGGGGTCTGAAACACCTGACTTATGAAGAGAGGCTGAGGGAACTGGGATTGTTTAGTCTGCAGAAGAGAAGAATGAGGAGGGATTTGATAGCTGCTTTCAACTACTTGAGAGGTGGTTCCAGAGAGGATGGTTCTAGACTATTCTCAGTGGTAGAAGAGGACAGGACAAGGAGTAATGGTCTCAAGTTGCAGTGGGGGAGGTTTAGGTTGGATATTAGGAAAAACTTTTTCACGAGGAGGGTGGTGAAACACTGGAATGCGTTACCTAGGGAGGTGGTAGAATCTCCTTCCTTAGAAGTTTTTAAGGTCAGGCTTGACAAAGCCCTGGCTAGGATGATTTAGTTGGGGACTGGTCCTGCTTTGAGCAGGGGGTTGGACTAGATGACCTCCTGAGGTCCCTTCCAACCCCGATATTCTATGATTCTATGACTGTTGGCATGGTGCTGGGCAGTCAGAAACATGCAAGCATCATAGATACAGAAGAGAGGAGATGGAGATCAGGTGTTGAAGTGTTATCAATTATAGTTATCTTACTGTGATTCCTTCTATAATTTTCACTTGGCATCATTTAACCTATGTCCTGTTAATAAATTTGTTTTATTTTTTACTATAAACCAAATCAGAGCTATGTTTTAAATAGAAGGGTGTATTTGTCTTAGTTAAGTAATAACTAAGAAATCCATTCATTTTATTTGATGTGATGTGATGTGATTTTGCGTCTTTTACAAGAACAAATGAACTGTCCAGGAGAGGGCTGGACATTACAGAGCACATGGGTTTGGGAAAATTCAGGACAGTGCGTGTGTTGGCATCACCCTGCAAGCAGTAATTAAGGCTGGTGGAAGCCAGAGTGAGGCTCTGTGGCTATGGACAGGCTGCTGGGGTCATAACTGTTGAACCAGGCCTGTCTAGCACACAGACACTCAGGGTGTGACCTGCATGCTGGTAGGCTGGTTGTGAATGTCCCAATCTGAAAGCTACAGCAGCAAAGCATTGTGAGGGCTCCCCTGGTCACAGGGCAGGCAGTGACACACCTCCTCATTGGTCTGAACGCCATCACACTTGCATCAGAATAGTCAAGGGTTTGTTTGATATTTTAGAGCTCAGTGCAAAGTATATTACAGGAGCACTGTGCACACTCTTGGACACATTTTCAGAAGGGCTTAGCACCCAGAAGCTCCCATTGGTCTAACACAAGTGTCGAGATGAAGAGGTTAAAATCCTTTATGAGTTGATCTTCCTTTTATATTTCTTCTTGTATCTGAGCCTTTCTGTAGCTCCGATCTTAGTACCCTTTTACTGAACCCTTAATAGCTGTCTACTGATTCTATATAGAGCTAACTCATCCCTATAGGACTTTTTTTTTCCCTCATCTTCAGCTGCCACCTGGGTCACTCTCTGTAATGTCCAGTGGCAGATCCCTAACTGATATATTGTAACCCACTATTATGCAAGGTCATTAGAATGAACAGATCACTGCTTAGTTTCAGTTCTTTTGCCACTAATATTTTTTCTCCAAGAAATCCATCCATTTTATTTTCTCCACTCAATGATAATTATGTTGACAGTTTTGCTTTTGAGGTTTATAGAGTCTTTTATCCAAATGAATCTAGATAGCACTTCACAAATTTTACTGATGGATTATACATGGTTTACATATAGGAACTTCTTTGCCTACTACTGTAGTGCACCCAACTCTGGGTTGGAGTACAACAACTATGTAACTGTACATACGACACAATAATCTAAGATAAGGAATGAACAATACTGTACCCAACTGAAATTACAAAGTAGTCAGGAAGAATTACCTAAAAAGGAATTTGCCCAGGGAGAACCAGGGCTAAATTTATTACTGTCTCCAGACATTTAAATTCACATTTACACATGAGCAGCAAATCTCAATGAAAAGCAGAAAATGGGATGTTATCCCCTGTTTTCAGGAAAAAAGCAAAACACCCAGCAACAAAAAGCCTTTATTCTCTGCTATAAGGATTCACTTTTTCCCTATATTCTACAGATTCTGTCCTAAAAGTTAAGACCACGGCACTTGCCAAGCATGAAATAAAGAGGACCCTGTAGCAAATACATCATCAGATGTGGAAGAGCGAAGGCAATTCAGGAAGTAACATAGAACTGTACAATCTGCTGCAGTTATTAAATCACTGAATGCTTCACTGGAAAACAAAAAATACAACCACTAGTCTTCATATTAGTTCCACAAAGGCCTTTCTGTAAATTCTGACCCTTGACTAAACTTTATTTCAGGGACAGATTTTGAAAGCCGTTGACTTGCCAAAGGGTGATGAATGATAATACTGCTGCAATGACAGATGCTGACATTTTTCCATTGTGTACAGGACTGTGTCAAAGTCACCCCCATTACTGTAGATGAAATAATGGGAAGTTTACTGAAGGCTGACAAAACCCTCTCAGGAAAGTTTATAGGGATTGCTGTGATCGACAGTCATCCAAGGCCTTGGGTGCTGTAAAATGACACAGCTCCACTGACGTCAGCGGAGCGATGCTGTTTTACACCAGCTGAGGGGTCGGGTCTAATGTTTTAGCATTCCTCCTGGGAACCCATTTTGTGTGAGTTTGTCCTGGGAGCTTTGCAAGTGCAGCTTTATTTACCCTACTGTGCTCTAGAGTTAGGACTCCTGATTTGTATACTCATCTTTGTCTTGAAAATAGTGTAGGTTTCCCTGTGTGCAAAACGAGGATAGCAATACCTACTACACCGAACTGCTGAGTGTCTTTTACACCCATTTTTCACTCACTTACACTTATGTTTTAAAGTTTTCATAGATTCCAAGGCCAGAAAGGACCACTGTGATCATCTAGTCTGACCCGAATAACACAGGCCATAGCACTGCCCCAATATCATTCGTAGAGCACATCTTCCACAAAAACATCCAATCTTAATTTTAAAAAATTGCTACAATAAACTGTAATTGAGCTTGCAAATAAAAAAAAAAAAAAACAACCCTCCAATTAAAAAAAAACATTTAACTTAGATTTTTGTCTTTCCTGATTCATTTGTTCACATTCCAGTTCAGATCAGGGTTTGGGCAAGGATGACATATTTGGCCAAGGCAAATTAAAACTGTGTCCCCTTCTCCTTTAAAGAAAAGGAGGAGGAATCATAGAAGATTAGGGTTGGAAGAGACCTCAGGAGGTCACCTAGTCCAACCCCCTGCTCAAAGCAGAACCAACACCAACTAAATCATCCCAGTCAGGGCTTTGTCAAGCCGGGCCTTAAAAACCTCTAAGGATGGAGATTCCATGACCTCCCGCGGTAACCTATCCCAGTGCTTCACCACCCTCCTAATGAAATAGTTTTTTGTAATATTCAACCTAGACACCCCCCCGCAACTGCACCTTCAGACCATTGCTTCTTGTTCTGTCATCTGTCAGCACTGAGAACAGCCTAGCTCCATTCTCTTTGGAACCCACCTTAAGGTAGCTGAAGGCTGCTATCAAATCCCCCTCACTCTTCTCTTCTGCAGACTAAACAAGCCCAGCTCCCTCAGCCTCCCCTCATAAGTCATGTGCCCCAGCCCCCTAAACATTTTCGTTACCCTCCGCTGAGCTCTCTCCAATTTGTCCACATCCCTTCTGTAGTGAGGAGGCCCAAAACCGGACTCAATACTCCAGATGTGGCCTCACCAGTGCCGAATAGAGGGGAATAATAATTTCCCTTGATCTCCTGGCAATGCTCCTTCTAATGCAGCCCAATATGCCGTTAGCCTTCTTGGCAACAAGGGCACACTGTTGACTCATATCAAGCTTCTCATCCACTGTAATTCCCAGGTCCTTTTCTGCAGAACTGCTGCTTAGCCAGTTGGTCCCCAGCCTGTAGCAGTGCATGGGATTCTAAGAATCATAGAATATTAGGATTGGAAGGGACCTCAGGAGGTCATCTAGTCCAATCCCCTGCTCAAAGCGGTACCAACACCAAC
Source organism: Eretmochelys imbricata (assembly GCF_965152235.1). Classification (NCBI taxonomy): domain Eukaryota; kingdom Metazoa; phylum Chordata; order Testudines; family Cheloniidae; genus Eretmochelys; species Eretmochelys imbricata. Next base: position 30,001,523 of record NC_135574.1, read on the forward strand.
TAAATCATCCCAGCCAAGGCTTTGTCAAGCCGGCCCTCAAAAACCTCTGAGGATGGAGATTCCACCACCTCCCTAGGAAACCCATTCCAGTGCTTCACCACCCTCCTAGTGAAATAGCTTTTCCTAATACCCAACCTAGACCCCCCCCCCACTGCAACTTGAGACCATTGCTCCTTGTTCTGTCATCTGCCACCACTGAGAACAGCCAAGCTCCATCCTCTTTGGGAACCCCCTTTCAGGTAGTTGAAGACTGTTATCAAATCCCCACTCACTCATCTGCACACTAAATAACCCCAGTTCCCTCAGCCTCTCCTTGTAAGTCTTGTGACTGACCCCTGGGGCACTCACTTGATACCGGCTGCCAACTAGACATTGAGCTGTTGATCACTACCCATTGAGCCAGACGATCTAGCCACCTTATAGTCCATTCATCCAATCCATACTTTTTTAACTTGCTGGCAAGAATACTGTGGGAGACCGTATCAAAAAGCTTTGCTAAAATCAAGATATATCTTGTCCACCGCTTTCCCCATAACTGGCTCTGTGGATATCTCCTTATAGAAGGCAATCCGGTTGGTCAGGCATGACTTGCCATTGGTGAATCCATGTTGACTGTTCACCTTTCTCTCCTCCAAGTGCTTCAAAATGGATTCCTTAAGGACATGCTCCATGATTTTTCCAGGGACTGAGGTGAGGCTGACCGGTCTGTAGTTCCCTGGATTCTCCTTCTACCATTTTTTAAAGATTGACACTATATTTGCCTTTTTTCCAATCATCCAGGACCTCCCTAATTGCTACAGATTTTCAAAGATAATGGCCAGTGGCTCTGCAATCACATCAGCCAACTCCCTCAGCACCCTCAGATGAATTAGATCCAGGCCCATGGACTTGTGCTGGAGGAAAACAGAGAGGGTCCAAATATGAGTAATATATTTTTTTCCCTTTAAATTCCTATACTTATAGGGAATATTGCAAACACTGAGGCAGTATTATTCAAGGCAACGAACTAGTTTTTAAGAGTGATTAATATATTTATCATTATTTTACATTAGCAAAAGTAGCTGGGATTTTAGATGGCAAATCAATTTATTTAGAAATGCTTTTTAAAATGCGTGTTCAACAGCTGGCTTTTTGTAGGAGGAGTGAATTAATAGGGACAATGTGTAGCACTGACTAGTACATCAACAGAAATAGATGAAGTGATAGCAGCATCAGCAACAGTGTGCTTCTCTCAGGAGAAATGCTGGTGCTGATGCAGTGTTTAGCAACTTCAAAGAACTGTTAGGGAGCCTCGAGGAAAGAATGGTAATGGTGTTTCTTCTATGTATATTCTAATGTGTTCAGTAGTAGCACAGCAGATTCCAAATCTGACAGAAAGAAAACAATATACATTCCTATTGTCTGGTGAACAGGCACCCTTGGTTTTCTTGTTAGTTTTGGGTAGCTGTTCAAAGGATTCCTGCTGTGTGGTCCAAGATCAATCAAAGAGAGACTCACCTTCCCTAAAAAACATAGAACCGTAGGGTTAGAAGGGACCACAATGGTCATCTAGTCTAACCTCCTGCCAAGATGCAGGATTTGTTGTGTCTAAAGCATCCAGGACAGATGGCTATCCAGTATCCTTCTGAAAATCTCCAGTGAAGGAGCTTCCATGACCTCCCTACGCAGTTTGTTACATTGTTCTTACAGTTAGGAAGTTTTTCCTGAGATTTAATCTAACTCTGCTATGCTGTAGTTTGAACCCAGCCTCTTATCCTGCCCTCTGTGGCAAGACAGAACAACTTTCCTCCGTCTTTTTTTATGGCAGCCTTTCAGGTATTTGAAGACCACTATCATTCCCCCTTTAATCTCCTCTTTTCCAAATTAAACATACCCAGTTCCTTCAGTCTTTGCTCATATGGCTTTCAGTCCATCCCTTTGATCAGGCCCACTGACAGCAATTCCGGACCCCCGGGCAGAATAGTCCATGGGCCCCCCAAGCATTCACAAGCTGCGCCCGCGGTCCACCAGACTTTTCGGCGGTGCTGCGCCTGCATTGGCTGGTGCCCAGTGAGCTGCCGGCGGCGCTGCTGAGCACGCTCATTTGGCACTGCCAGGGCTTCCACATGCCTGCCCAGTAGGGTTGCCAACTGTCTAATTATGCAAACCCCAAAACCCTTGCCGTGCCCCCGGACCCACCCCTTCTGTGAGACCATGCCCTGTCCCACCCCTTCTCTGAGGCCTCACCCCCTGCTCACTCCATCCCCCCCTCTCTCCATCACTCACTCTCCCCAACCCTCACTCACTTTCACCAGACTGGGGCAGGGGGTTGGGATGCATGGTGTGGGCTCTGGAAGGGAATTTGGGTGTGGGAAGGGGTGGGAGGTCAGGATCTGGGAGGGAGTTTGGGTGCGGGATCGGGCTCTGGGAGGGAGTTTGGGTGTGGTCTCTGGGAGGGACTTTGGGTGCAGGGTGCAGACTCTAGGCTGGAGTAGGGAGTTGGAGTGCACGAGGAGGTGGGGAGGGGTATGCGGTGCTTACCTTGGGAGGTTCCCGAAATAAAATATAATAAAATAAAAAATAAAATAAAAATCGGATAATTGATGCCAATTTTTTGATGGACTTTTGATAACACTAGTGTTTTCTTCAGGCAAAGTCATAGGTTCATACAGAGAAAAAGACCTATTGGATCACTTAGTCAATGGGTTCTCAACCCAGGGTTTATGAACAGGTTTCATGGTATTGTGACCAGGGTTCTTCTCCTCACCAGATGGGAAGGAGAGCCCCAACACTCTTTTCGGTTGTACCCAGGGATCCTGGAACAGAAAAGGTTGAGAACCATTCCTCTAGTCTGTCCCCTGCCCAAAATAGAATTGTGCCTTCTAATATATATTCTGGTGCTTTGCCCAAACTAGTTTTAAACCACCCAGTTGATAAGATTTCCAATATTTCATCTGGGAGATTGTAACAGCCTAGGATAGATCTTAGGGAATTCTTCAATATATACAATTTGTTCTTTGCAATATTCTGGCTCAATATTCCCAGTTGTAATTTAACCCATTACTCCTATTTATGTCCCCATTTATCAGACAAAACTCCTTTCCATCCTTGATGTTTACACCCTTCAAATGTTTGCAGAGTGCTATGACTGTTGTAAGTTTAGTGGTTGCTGAGCAAAGCTATGTATTTAACTGCTAATCTTTCCTAATAAGCCAACTCTCTGACAAGTTTTGTTGCTTCTTTGTGAACTCCATCCAGTTGGAAAGTATTTTTCTGGTGATGTGGTGCCCAAAATTCACTGACTGCAATGCTCGAAGGGAAGCTATATGGATGTTAGTATCTGAAAGCCTTTCAAAAGCTGTAGCGTTTCAGGTACAGTTTATTTTCAAATAGGCAAAATTATTTGGAGGATGGCCAACTGGATAAGGATTGTCAGTCTGTACAGACTATAACAGATAACATACTCAGAACATTAGCCAGTCAAATATATTTCTTATAAATAGTTATATAATGTTTAGTGTAAAAAATGTTGCATGCAACATTAAGGCTCAGAAATTAAGTTTTCCTCCTGAGTAAACAGCTGATTATGTTTATATTTGGATATGTCCTGTATGCCTGGCTTCTTCACAGCTGTTCATATTAGGGTCTTAGTCTCTTCTTTTGTACCAATATAAAATTGATGTAAGTCTCTGATTCTGCAAAGACTTTCATACATGCTTTCCTTTTAATTGTGTGAATAGTCCCAGTAAAGTCAATGAGACTATGTACATACTTAAAGTTAACCAGGTGCTCAAGTCTTTGGGTAATGTACTGATCACTATATATTACATGTCCCCTTTCCGTGCCTGATCAACAGACAATATAGATCTATTACATCTTTCTTAGCTTGAGATCATGGTTCCTTAGCTCAAGCATGGTACTTTAGCTCAAGATGGTTTTAGCTCTGGAGGTCCCAGTTGTCGACCAAGATGGGGGTCATTGCATAAGTGGGGTCTATCTGGGATTCAAAGTGCTGTGGGACTAAGACACTTGGGATGTGCTTCCTCTGTTTAGAGGAAGTATGTAACTCATTCATCAATGTGTGTTATGTATCACTCTTTGTGCCAAATTTCACAGAGGATATGACTCTATTACGGGCCGCACTTATACAGCTTGGCTCTTTAGCTCAAACATTAAATGCCAATTTTTTAGCTCTAAAAGTCCCCAGTTTAGTTCCTGATGTTGGCCAAGATGGTGGCCATCAACATTTGCAGGATTAGGGCCTTTATGAAATTGGTATCAGGCCCTGGGTATTTCCTTCTTACCCATAATAGCATATTGTAGTAAGAGCCGATAGTAATACCTTGCCTCAAATTGAATCAGTGATCCAATTTTATAAATGCTCACCTTGGCACTGAAAGTGCTTTGATGCGGATATGTTCAGCTTAAAATAATGGAACCCTTGTACTATGTGCTTATTTAATTATCTCAAAATTGATCAGACAAACCTGGATCCGGAAGACGACTTTGCTTTGATACAATCTCCATAAAACCTTTATTCTTTAAAAGGTCAGTTGATCAGTTAAGGCTCCCTTGATTATTTTCTACTATTTACTGTGTGGGGGTGTATGGACAGTTATTGAATATTTGAACATCTGAAGTGTGCTTGATAGTTCAGTTTATTTCTTCAGGCGCACACTATGCCTGATTCCTTAAAAGGTCTAAAACCCAAATTGCCCTAATTCCAATCTCATTTACATCAAGCTCACATTGGTGTGACTACATTGACCTAGCGGAGTTACCCTCAATTTACAGCAGTGTAATTGGGCACTACATCCTATTCATAAGATCAGCTCACAAGAGGCCCTCTTCTGATGATTCTTGCCATTCTGTGTGGCAGAGACAGGGTAGGAGCTAGGAGTATCAGCCCCCTCTTCCTCTGGGGGAGCTCTGGAGGGCTGCCTGCAGGTCAGAAGTGGGATTGGTTTGGGGGATGGACTCAGAACTGGCAGCGAGGCACAAAGTCTTGGGATCCTAGCTTGGAAAGGGGAGCTGGTGCTTTCATTGTGTGAGGGTGAATGTTAATGCCTTAGTAGCCACAGTCAGGGAGAATTTAGAGAGTCCACTCTCAGAAATGTGCATCAAGGCTATCCTCAAAAACACAGGAAGACTGTAGTGGAATGACATTGCAATGAACTTCTCCCAAAAAACCCTTCTATTCTTGAAACAACCCATCTGTTTATGAGAAACCCAGTACATTGGGGAGATACTATTGGCAAACTGATGCCATGTTGACCTTCACTCAGCCGGAGCTGATTGCCAGCTGGATCAGCCTTTTCAATAAAAGTAATTTCTACACACCAAACACCTGGAGAGCTGTTTCCAAGTTTAATGATGGGACTTCAGCTGAATTCTTCTTTTGGTGCTGACACTTTCCAATGCAATCTATCAGATATGAAAACAGGATTAGCAGCAGCATGTACTGTAATGTATGAGCCTGGAGGATAATGGTGTATTAATTTAGGGCCCAAGCCAGAAAACACACATTTGAGTAACTAGACTCATGCAAACTCGTCCTACTGCATTCCCAAAAAGTAACTTATGCAAGTGTTTGCAGGGTGGACTCACAGTTGTCTGAACTGCAGCAGTCGCTGCCTACGAGCTACTGTATGTGTCTATAGTCAGGCTGACAGAAGAGAACTATGGTAAATGGAAATTGCCATTTCTATAAGACTCTCGGAAATAAACAATAGAAGATACTTTCAGGGCCATTTGCATGCATATGTAAATAAAAACAGGCTCAAAAATATGTAAAGATGATGTAAGCTGTCCAGGCAATTCCCATTCTTCATTGGTCAATATCCCCCATGTCTGTTTGCAAACCTCCCCGAACTTTTCACTTCTCCCCTTCTATAATTGCTCTCCTGCCCTGGAAATGGTGTCATCCTACAAGGTAAAATTTTAGAATAGCTGTACCTTAAATTATTATTATAAGTATGTTACAACATGTTGTTCATTATATATGCTACTATATTATGCTCTGTCACTAATTGCTAAGGCTTGGATCACAAGTAAATTTTGTGCGAAAAGAACTATCCATGACAGTTTCTTCCCCTATCATTCTGTTGGTGGCCTTTTCTCCTAGAGACTAAACCTGCCCCTGAACCTCATGGACTTGCAAAAGAAGAAAACCACCCATGGAAGACCAAAGCCTCCAGAGCAGGGGAGGCTTAGTTGAAAAGATAACAATAGAGCTCATAGCTTACACTATCTATTTCACCTAAGTTCATGAGGCCAGAGCAGGGGCAATCATTTTCTTCCCTCAACCCATCTAGTTGCTACTCTCTCCACCTGAATTGACCGCAAACCTATGAAGGGTCCCTCCATGGAAGTGGTCCCCAAACTTTTCACAGTCGTGTCCCCCCTTATCCCTGTCCGCATCCCGCCCAAGAGCCAGGAGCAGGGTCATGGCTCTGGGGGAGAGGGTACATGGACAGAAATAAGGGGGCTGAGGATGGGCCACAGCTGGGGCCAGGGCTGGGGCTGGGGCCACAGCCAGGGTCCAAGGCTGGGGACAGGGCTGGGAGCAGAGCTGCAGATGGGGGCAAGGCTTGGGGCAGGGCTGGGGCTGGGAGCAGAGCTGCAGCCAGGGCCAAGGCTGGGGCCAGAGCAGAGCTGGGGATGGAGTGGGGCTTGGTGGTGCTCCCTCCCTGCTAGGGTTGCCAACTTTGGTTGGACAAATTCCTGGAGATTTTAATTGAAGATTAATCTTTAATTCCTGGAGACTCCAGGACAATCCTGGAGGATTGGCAACATTACCTGCCTCCCACGAGGGCTGACCCAGGCCCTGCCATGCTCCCCCAAAAACGTTTCTCCACGCCCCACAGTTTGGGGACTACAGCTCTATGGAGTGTATGTTTAGCAGTCAGTATTGCAGAGGCAGCTGATCCTCCTCATTGTCTTGGGACGGGGTAGAGCCCTGTGTGGATCTAAGGGGACTTTCTAACCCTCAGAATAGCATCTTCCCTCCCACTTGGAATAAACATAAAAATAATAGGAATGGCTGAAACTAAACAGCCATTAGCCAACAACTGGAAACTGACCTTCAGCCTGTAGAAATCTCCTCAGCCTTGCTTCAGCATAGCTTCCAGCACCAGTTGGAAAAGAGGGACGAGCTAACATTCCTTTTGGGTTCCCCCCTCAAAAGTTAACTTGAAGGCAGGTGGATTTTGAATTCTAAAGCCTAAACTCTTCCTGAACAGTAAAAGATTTAAGACCAGATTCTGATCTGTTTGGGTAACATTCAGAAGTGCTCTGAAGTCAGTGAAATAATCCAGATTTACACTGGGTTCACTGAGAACAGAATCAGACCCAGAGTAGCCTCAAGTCCTTTAAATCTCTATTACTTTACAGAAACCATTTAGGCTTCAGAAATGACTATTCACAATCAACCTACCCTCAAGTTTTCCTTGGGGAAATGCTGAAATTTCTTCATGCAACGGCTCAAGTATCTCGTTCACCCATGAATCATGTGGAAATAGGTATTGGAAGTTATACTGCTCATGTGGCCAGTGGAATTCATATACGTAAATAACGAAAAGGTTGGGCCCTTAGACAGCAATTATTTTTTTCTACTTGTCTACAGAAAAACAAGGTATACCAGACAGCTTCCCATATTTTGAGCCCTCGAAATCAAATCCAGGGACCAGTAAGTGAATACTATTAACGTGTGTGCCTCTTACATTTTGATAGACTATGTTAATCCAAAATGCCTTTTCTGTGGCTATTTTGGTAGATTAAATAGCCCAGGTGATTGATTTTGAGACATTGTTCATGGCCACTGCTAGAAATTGCAATCAGTAACAGTTAAAAATAGACATTAATCAAAATGGCAGGTGGTACCAAATCAAAGTATATTACATCAAGACTTGTACCTTTATCTTAAAGTTACCTAAGGTTACTTTATCAGAAGTTACCATAAGGTGACTTCAATACAAATTGAGGGTGTTAAGCCCAATCCTAAAAGATGCTGTTATTTTGGAGAGGGTAGACACCTTGAGCCTGTTTCTCATTTACACAGAAAACTTGTCTTCATGTACTACACGGATATAGCTCTTTAGTGAAGATGCTACTATTGGTGTAATTAATCCACCTCCCCAAGAGGTGGTAACTGTGTCAGCAGGAGAAGCCCTGACAGCAATATAGAGCTGTCTACAATGGGGCTAGGTCATATAACTACGTTCCCCTGAGTGATGTAGTTATACCTACATAGGTCTATAGTGTAGAGTGGCCTAAAGCCCCTTTTATACTCTCTACCAATGTACAGAGGTCTTAAAGAGGGATTCCATTTGTACCCAGACCCTTTTACACTGCTAAAGTAGTGAAAAGGAGAATCAGGCCCCTTGTATTACTCTTTTTTTGTTGGTTAGATTTTGTCTCTAGACATAACCTATAATAAGTATTGGCACTTACCTGCTTTGCCTCAGGAGCGTTACAGGGAAGGAACTGTGCCCCTTTCTTTCCCTAACTTGCTTCAGGGGGCAATAACTTGCTGCAGGCCTACAAAAGCAGCAAATTACCACCCCATCAGGCTGACTTAGTTGATTTCAGTAGGACAACTCACCTGTTTCATGTTAGGCAAATGCTTCAATTCCTTGCTGAATCCCTACAAACACAGTGGGTGGGAGGAAGCCTACTACCTATTTTAGTACCTAACATCAAAGACACTCAGATATCACAGTGAGAGTTAACCTTATTAGAAACCCTGTTTTCAGGGTGATTACTTACATGCTTCAGTGCCTTGCTACATCAGGGCCTTAAAGTGCACAGCTGAGGGGGGATTTGCTTTGCATGACTGGCTAATTTAGCTGCAGGGTGAAAGGGTACCTTAACAGTGCATTAGGACAGAGGCAGGAGCTCCATAAACCTCATCCATTTCAAAGGGGTTGAGAAAGGGCTCCTGGATGCCTGTGCATTTTGTAAGGCAAATATTTTGACAGATGATTATAATGATGTCTTATGTCCAAATCTTAACTTAAGCATTCAAATAAGCACACACACACATGTATTTGCATCCCCTTCCTGTGTGTTTGGGTGTCTGTATGCATGTGCATTGGCATAATAGTTGTGTGTTTAAATTGGGTACCCAAAAAACTGCATGAACACTTGGGAAGTTTGATTTCTGGTATCTTATGTGACAAGACATCTGCTCAAAGTAAAATAGACATTGTCTGTTTGAAAAAACAAACAAAAAACTGCACAGATCAAAGTAAAAGAATGGGCTTGGGGAGGAGAATTATCTAGTAGCTGGAATTGGGAACTAGGACATTTGTGTTACATTCCTGGACCAGCCACAGAACCACTGTGTCACTTTGGCCAAGTTATATTGTCACGGCCAAATTTCCAGTGGATGTCAACTGCACAGCTCCATTTACTTTAATGGAGCTTCACCAATTTACAATAGCAGAGAATTTGCTTCTCACTGCCTGAGATTGCTGCTGTAAAATGAATACAATAATAGTTATCTTATAATGATGATATGAGACTTAGTAGTTCCAAAGCTCCTTGGGATTCTCAGGTGAATGGTGCTATAGCTGTACAAATAAGTATTTTAAAAAAGGATAGCCAGAATTTTAATATAAGACTATAGAACCTAAAGTGATAGAACTGCTGGCTCTGAATACTATTTCAAACCATTCACTTGGTCAGATTAGTCAGAAGTGGTTTCCCAGACTGATTTATGCAGGCCCTTGACCACTGAACTTTAGAGAATCTTTGACATCAGAAGACAAAATAAATGGTAATTGTTGAAACTCTCCCTTTTACTGTCCCTGCCATAATAAAAACAAACTCATTACTATTTTATGGTATGGTCATATTGGGAATGTCTGCCTCCTTATTTTGAAGATTGAATTGTTATTTATTAAAGGAATACGTAATCAAAACTAAGAGGTAATAGATCATTTCATACTGAGATCAAACTGTTTAACATTGCTTTTAGAAAAATGTAATAAATGACAAGTACTGTACTTCGGATGCTTAGGGAGAGTAGGTATTAAAAGAAGCATTTTAAAACAGACCTGGAAGAAGTCTTGAAATCCTATTTATTTACAGATTAAAGGCCTGATTCAAAGTCCAATGAAGTCACTGGGAATCTTTCCATTGACTTCAGTGGGTTTTAGACCAGGCCCCTCGTTGCCAAAATAAAGAAATAATTTTTTTAAAAAGGTAGGAAACCTGTATTTTATATTGATGTATTTCTTCCATCTGACTTGCTTGTTTGTCTCATTCACCCATTATGCCTTGTCTTTTGAACTGTAGACTCTTGGGGTTGGGACTGTTGTTTTCTATATGTGCAGTGACTAGCACTTTACTGGCCTCTAGGTGTTCTCACAATACAAAAATTAATTAACAATGTTGGTGACCAGCCAGCAGATTTGATTAACTCAAGAGCAGATGACTTCATAAGGTTCCTTACAGACTTTCTATGCTGCCTGTTCTGTGATGAAAGTTGTAGAACTATCACTATTTTGTTTAAGGGTATGATTTTTTTTTTAACCAAAATAGTTATACTGGAAAAAGCCGTAGTGTGGACACCGTTATACTGATATAAAGGTGACTTATACTGGTAAAAAGAAAAGGAGTACTTGTGGCACCTTAGAGACTAACCAAGTTATTTGAGCATAAGCTTTGTGTGTATAAAAAGATCTTCTACACTTTCCACAGTATGCATCCGATGAAGTGAGCTGTAGCTCACAAAAGCTCATGCTCAAATAAATTGGTTAGTCTCTAAGGTGCCACAAGTACTCCTTTTCTTTTTGCGAATACAGACTAACACGGCTGTTACTCTGAAACCTGTCATTATACTGGTAAAGATATTCCTAGGGTTGCCAACTTTCTAACCACACAAAACTGAACACCCTTGCCCCACCCCCTTCCCCACTCCTTCCCCTTGGCCCTGGCCCTGCCCTGCCCCTTCTCCAAGGCCCCGCCTTCTGCTCACTCCCTCCCCTCCCTCCGTCACTCACTCGCCCCCAGCCTCACTCACTTGCACTGGGCTGGGGCAAGCAATTGGGGTATGAGAGGGGGTGAGGACTCCATCTGGGGGTGTGGGCTCTGGAGTAGGGCTGGGGATGAGGGGTTTGGGATGCAGGAGAGGGCTCAGGGCTGGAGCAGGAGGTTGGGGTGCAGACTGCAGGTTCTAGCCTTAGTTAAAAATTTTAAAGGAGCTGAGATGATTAGCTTCAAGTATCTACAGAGTGGTACAGTATGTTCCATATTTCAGGGTTTTACAGTACATCAGCGCTAGAGGAAGATGAAGCACCAGGAGCCAAATTCTGGTGTCTCTGACTCAGACTTTAAGGTCAGAAGGGACCATTATGATCATCTAGTCTGACTCCTGCACAATGCAGGCCACAGAATCTCACCCACCCACTCCTGTAATAAACCTCTCATCTATGTCTGAGCTATTGAAGTCCTCAAATCATGGTTTAAAAACTGCAAGTTAAGGCACCCAACCAACCTTAATTCTGCCCTAAGCTGACACCATAAAGGGAAAACTTCTAACATGTCTTTAAAAAAAACAGTTTAATCTAATCTGGGACTAGAAACAAAATACCTTAATCATAACACTAGTTATTGCAGAATGTCACTACAAGACAGAGTTAAGTTTGTTCATTTCCATACGTGGATTGTTTAGAAATTAAATGCTCTCATTTCAGTAAGGGCCATAGATATCATTCTGTCACATGCTCTTTACAAATGTGCTGTACAATCATATGCTCATCTCATCAACATCTGAGAAAGATCTTATTTTGTTTCTGCCAAACTATGTTCTAAAGGGCAACAAAAATACCCTCATCTTTCCTTAAGTGTGGTGCCCAGAAATAGACAGTACTCCAGCTGAGACATCAGTACTGAATAGGACAATTACCTCTGTATCTCACATATACTCGTTAATACACCTCAATGATTTAGCCTTTTTTGCACCTGCATCACATTGACTCATTCAATTTGTGATCCACTATAACCCCCAGCTTTCACTTTGCATTAATTCTAGTTCTGTGCATGAAGTAGAAAATGCCACTCCAACTCTTCATCATTCACAATCGGACCCTCCCCCGCAATTTTATGAGATTGGTTTAGAAACTATAAGATTTAAAAACTAATCAATCACTTCATTTTTCAACAAACTTAACTGACTCTTTCAGTCTTATCATCAGGAACATTAGCACTGGGGTTGGTAGTTGGTAGGAAGTGTATCACTTATTTTCCATTAATCCAAAAAGCTGATGTGCACTTCTCACTGGAGGAACAATTTTATGGCAGAATGTTTTATGCACATGGCTCAATAAAGGCCCAGTCCTGCAATAGGTTGAGCACCCAGGGCTTCTACTGAAGCAAATGGAAGTTGTAATTTTGCAGGATCAGGGGTATGGAGTTTAGATACAGATCCCAAGTTTTGGGTTGGGTGATCTGTGTCTAATGGCTAGAGATTAAAAATATTGAAGTACATGGTAGCCAGTGTAATATGGATTTACAGCTAGAGTTTTAAATAAATAGTTTATTTGATAAATATAATTTTGGTTGACCTGAAACTATTTGTGAATTAGACACAAATAGTTTAAAGCTTTCACAAAATGGCTGGAGGTGGTAGAGGTGCTCCATCTGCCACTCCCCCTTAACCTTTAGCATTCACCTGAGATGCGGAAGATCCAGATTTGAATCCTTTCTCTGTAATAGATCTGAAATGGACTCCTTCAATTCACCAAAAATTCAAAAAAATTTCAGATTCCATTCACTCAGCTCTATCTAAAACGAGTAAAATGAGTGTTCTCTTGGTACAGGATGAAAGGAAAACACCTAGTTATGTTTCATAGCTTCTCCCTGGTGGACAAGTTAGTTGATCAATGAGTATGGAAATCAAAGAAATTTGGGATTGCCCACATCCTCTAAGTATCACTTGAAAAGTTAGACATGAAAATTAAGTGTGTGTCTTAGTGAAAGTAGTACTTGTTGCACAGACCTCAGAGTGTAGTGAAGGATAATCACTAACACTTATGCTTCAATTCAATGCTAGAATGGCAATGAGAAAATTATTTTGGAGCCTGGGATCTTGAATTTTAATTGCCGTCTTACAATACTGAATAAGTATTGATTCAGATGCAATTAAGGTATAAGACACAGCTTACCTTAAATTGCAGTTAAGGTCTATAGAATTTAACTGTGCATACTAAAATAATAATCGATGCTTGGGATTCTCCTCCTGCAGAATGTAATGAATTTCACTTCCACAGTAACAGGAAAAATTTTGTGCTAAGATTCTCCAGTGTAAATGTAGAATAACTCTGTTGAAGCCAACTGAGTTACTTTGATTTTACAGTGGAGTAACTGAGAGCAGTATTTGTCCCTTGGCTTCTAATATGGACCTTACAACACTACCACACTTACTGTATATTTCTCCAGGTGTAATAAGCAGATCAGTAGCAGTAATCTCAGTTTGCATCTTGTCTAGCCCTTAATTTTTGCACTAGCCGATAGGTTTTTGCTTTACCAGCTGTCTTTTCAGGCTGTGATCATTAGCCATTTGACACTTGGTGGTTTTTTTATCTCCATTTTTAAAAATATGTGCTTCTATTTACATACAGTATGACATGGTGATCATGGTGTGCCTGATCCCCACTGGCCCAGATGAAGCGGGGGACAGGCCACTTGTGAAATGTGGATCTTGCATATGATTAATTAAGCACTGCTCTTTTTCAACCAAACACCTGTTTCCCGTTATGTAAAATTTCCATTGCATATTTCTTGTGTTGGAGTGCGAAAACCCTAGTTACACTGCCTGAAACGATCACCTCTAAATGGAAAGGATGAAAAAAAAAATGATAAGGCTGCCAAGGATTTTGTAGCTCTTGAAATCTCCTAAGGATGAGAAAAAATATGGAAGCAGCAGCAGCAGAGGTTTCAAGTCACTATTGGTAACAGGTTGTGTCATTTTCAGTAGTTTTTTTTTTTACCTATAATGGTCTGACTATAGCAGAGAAAGGGAACATCTTGTTTGTCAATTAAGGTAGAGCAATTTACAAAAGATGTTATGACCTTGGCCCCACTCTGTCTGTCGATGTGACAGTCTAGTTAACAGATCAGTGTCTTTTACCTCTCATGTATTTATCATCAGGACAGAATGGATTCAACACTTTCTGTAGTATAGTATATACTTGCCTCCTCTCCAGGAGTAATTGGTGTCACCTCTTGTGATTTGTTCCACAAGAAATGGTTGCTTTGGATTTCCTTTTCTGTATGCTGCAGCGAATCATTTGTGTAACGTAGTGTTTATTTAATGAAGGATATTTCATACCCAAAATGAATAGATGACTGGCTTGATTGAAACATTGTTTGGTTTTGCATAGAAGCCTCAGCTACGGAAGCAATCTTGGGACTCCCATTTGCTGAGCTGGTTGAACTTAGAAGTGTCACAGAGGTAACGGACTTGGATTTATTAACCAATGTTCTGTATTCATTACACCAGTGTAAATCCAAAATAACTCCATTGACTTTGATGTAAGTCAGAGCAGAAACTTGGCCCTTACAGGCTTACTCCCTGCTGCATAGGTCCCTTCTGACAGCAATCCACATAATAGACTAGCATCAAAAGGACAAGGTGGAACTCCCAATGGGAGAGAGGCTCTGTGGGACTAATCCTGAAAAGTGCTGAGTACCAGCTACCCCTATTGATTCCAATGGATGTTGAAAGTGCTTAGCACTTCAAGGGAGTCCTTTTAAGGATCAGGCCTTTCATTGCATCTACAAGACATTTTGTTTGAAGGTTCAAAGAGAAAAATGTTTATTCCCTAGAATAAAGGGAGGGATGACCTGGATCAGACAAGCATGATGGCATTGAGACCATTTAAAAAGTCACACATGGGAATTTAGTGATTATAAGCACTAGCATGTGAAAATCTTGTGGAGTTAGGAGTGTTAGTATTGGATGGTTTTGCTTGAACACTTTCCCGAATGGAACTTGCCTCCCTTTTAACAGAATAAAATTAAGGCAAATGATTATGTAAAATAGCTTTTACTTTGGAGGGAGATGGAGTTTAGTACACTGCTTACCGGTCTGTTAAAGGAAACCAACAGTGTCATCTGGCTCAACAGAAGAAAAGACATTTATGAGCAGAGGAAGAATGTGGCCCAAGACAATCATGGTACAGAATGATGGATTTATTTAAGATTCCTATGATTTTGTAACCTGAGCACCCAGCAGTGCTGTTGGTGTGGCACAAGAGTTCTGAGGGAGGTCATTAATGCTGCTAATAAAAAAAATGATTAAATCCAGACACACACACAAAGTACAGGCTTGTGTTCTTCAAGACAATATGCCAGGTCTCTTGAAGCACCTCACCATAAATAGGACCAGGGGCCCCATTTGCCAGAGATCAGGCTCTGAGTTGCCTCCTCTAGTCCTACTGCTGGCAAGGCGGGTGGTCTGGTGCAGTGCTTCTCAAGCTATCAGATGTGGGGGACCGGCAATTTTTTTTCCAATGTGTGCGCAGACCGGCAGCCGATGGCTTGTGGACTGGCACCGGTCCACAGACCACCACTTTGAGTAGCACTGGTCTAGAGAGGACTGTTTCCTCCCCCTTTTAGTGCAGGTGTCATTGTCACACAGCTATGCACAAGCATGTTAGCTTTAAGCTAGCTAGCGTGGGCAACAATAGCAGTGTAGATGTGGCAGCAGGGGCTTCAGCATAGGCTAGAAAGCAGAGTATGTACCGAAGGTCCCCACCACACCCTCTGGTAGCCTGTGCCACCACATCAACACTATTGTTACTCAGGCTAGCTAAATTAAAACTAGCCCAGGTTTGCCTACCCATGCTACCATCAAACCTTCACTCGCAGTGTAGACATATTCTATGTGCGAGGAAGAGAAGGGCAGTTTGTAAATGGCAAAAGATGTATTGAGATACAGGATTCCCAAGTGGGCATGTGTTTAGGTCAACATTGCTCAGGAAGGTCAACCTGACTTGGAACTGACTTGGAACAGCTATCAACTCCCCTGCAATTGCTGCCTAATTTGGTAACTGTGCCCAGACTAATCCCCTATTTGCCTTGCGAGAGACCAATAAAATGCAAAAATAGAAAGTGTGGATATTACTGAATCTTCTCTCTTTGTATGAATGTTAAAACTAATAACAATTTAATTTAATTTAAATGGTTGGCACAACTAGTAAAGCAGAGGGAAGCAAGCGAAGCACAGAGTGCTTTTGACATTTAAGAGATTCATAGTTTTACATACAAATTTCACCAGCGTATCGGCTGCTGTTCATGAGAGATCAGCTAACAGGGAATTGTTCCTGCTTTTTTAAATTAACTTAATGTTGAAGGTGTGCAAGAATTGGCAACCAGAAACAGTGAACCAACTGTAACTTTATTTCTCATGCACGCAAAAGTTTTAAATAGAGGGGGGATCAAGCCAAAATCCATATCCAAACACTCTGACATTTTGGTAAAGTTAGACTGGGACCTGAACTTTACCTCTGATACTTGTGTCTGTAGTAGGCTACACCAAACCTCCATGGCTGCAGACTCATGCATCAGTGAGAGTTTGCCTGATTACGAACTGACTTAATGAAACAAGAGACTCAGGATTTGGTAACACAGTTTACTAAGGTAAGATCTAGATGCAGAACTCAATCACTACAGGTTGTAAGATGCCTGTGATCCGAGTAAAGGCAGGTCAGTGCTAGATTCCACCCTGAGATTTGTCTTTGAAAGGCACTATCTTCTCAGAGGCTCAAGACATCACTTCCCTGGCAACTTCACAGTTGGTTCTCTGTAACTTCACATACAATTAAGAGAGAATACTTTCCCCAACATTTTCATCTGTGAATATTTTCAAGATGCAGGACAACCAGCAATAGCTGACTCTAATGTAAGGGTGCTGCATTCATCACTGTTTAAATTCACCTGTCGTCAGTCAAGTTGCCCTTGAATTGAATTTGTTTGGTGGAATTTGTCCCAGGTTGCCTTTTCTTCATTTAAAAACAACATAAATCAGGTTTTTTATCATTCATTTCAATAATGTGTTCATGCAGAGCTTTAAAAGTATATTTAATTCTATTTAGTGCAAGCTGTAAGTACAAGCTGTATTTATTAGGATATAACTTTCTCAATCAATGTCCTTTTTTGGCTGCAGCATAGCCCAAGGGTTCACTCTGTGCCATCTGGTGCAACTGTCTGCTCACCAGACTGCTAAATGAAGTGAGAAGGGGGGAAAATACTCAGATGAAACTCACTGTATTAGAAATACCAATTTGCTTTGTTTCTTCCTCTGTGAAAGGGAAGGTGAGTTTTTCTGTACCCCCTTACTAACATTCAGTGGGGGTGTTTTAGTTGCTAGCTCCCAGTACTAAAAAGGGGGTGGGTCAATGGGGAATCAGGACCCTGAGACTGATAGTCCCCAGGAACAATGGGGAGAGGCCAATGCTCCATGTTAGCCTGAATGACAGGGTGGGCAGGCTAATCAGGGAGTCAGGAGGTCAGGGAGGTCCCGTCCTCTGTGTGAGCTGGATTTGCCTGGGTCAGACAGAGTGAGGCTGAGCTAAGAAGAAAGCAGGGGCCCAAGCTAAGCTGGGGAGCAGATCTGTGCCAGATCCAGAGGGACCAGAAAAGCAACCCAGAGAGAGCAGACCCTGTCCTGGGAGCAGAGCTGCAGCCTCAAAGCCAGAGGCACAGCCCAGAGAGAGCAGACTTGCCCTAGGAGCAGAGCTGCAGCAACCAAAGCCAGAGGGGCCAGAAAAGCAGCCCATGAAGCAGGTCAGTGCTGGGAGCAGAGTCACAGAAGCAGCCTGCAGAGCAGACCTGTCCTGGGAGCAGAGCTGCAGCCCCAAAGCCAGAGGCACAGCCCAGAGAGAGCAGACTTGCCCTGGGAGCAGAGCTGCAGCAACCAGAGCCAGAGGGGCCAGAAAAGCAGCCCATGAAGCAGGTCAGTGCTGGGAGCAGAGTCACAGAAGCAGCCTGCAGAGCAGACCTGTCCTGGGAGCAGAGCTGCAGCAACCAGAGCCAGGGGGGCCAAAGAAGCAGCCCAGGGAGCTGGAGGCAGAGCAGCAGCAGCAGTGCAGAGACAGAGTGGTGGAGCTGGGGCTGGAGCAGTCCGGAGCTGGGTGCGGTGAGCAGCTGGGGAGAGCGAGGGGGACCCCGGGGTAGCAGGCCCAGCACAGGGAGACGCCTCAGCCAAGAGGCTCTGCAGGCCAGGCTTGGATAGTAACCTCGACAGGGCTGGAGCGACACTGAGAAGGGTCCTACCACTTCCAGCCTGAGAGCGTGTGGCCACCACCAGAGCAAGTGTCCAACCCACAGCATCCCTGCAGCACAGCCAGGGCCTGAGAAGGAGGCCTGGGACTTACAAGGAACAGACTGTGAACTGCCCAGACATTCCAGAGACACTGTTTGTGATGTTCCCTGCCACAGAGCGGGTTGATGTGTTTCCTTTAACCTTTCCCATTTTTCCTTATTCTTTTTAAAATTAATTGTTGATTAAATAATTTGCATTTGCTTTAAATTGTACGTAATGGTCAGTGGGTCGGAGAAGTGCCCAGTGCAGAGAGAGTACCCTGGAGTGGGGACACCCTAGCCCCTGTCCTAGGTGACCACAGCAGGGTTGGGGGTCGAGCCCCCCAGGAATCCTGGGCCCAGCCTTGCTGGGGTTACGAGGACTCTGCCAGACAGGGGAGTCCTCAAGGACAGAGAGGCCACTGGGTAAAGGAAGTGGGAGCGAGGACTCAGATCCTTTTGCTAGCCCACTTCACTGGGGTAGTGCAGAAGCCAGGAAAGTTCCCCACAAGAGCGGGATTATTCCCCTGCTTACATCTGCATCATTTTATATTTTTCAAAGGACACCAGTTTTTAGAAAGTAACTATTGTAAAGGGAAAAAAATAAGAATTCTTTCAAAAGTAATCTCAAAATTATTTACATTTGCAAGTGTGTCATATCACAGTGGCCTAAAATTAATAAGAAATGTAAATACAAATGTTAAATATTAACAAATGTATAGCTATTAAGGCCTGAAGGGGCCATTGTGATCTTCTAGTCTGACCTCCTGCATAGCATGGGCCATAGAATTTCACCCAATAATTTCTCCACCAAACCTCATAATTTGTGGTTTTACTAAAATATGTATTTTAGAATGATATCCAGTTTTGATTTAAAGCCTACAGATGATGGAGAATTTACCATATCCTCTTCTTGTTGTAATAGTTAATTACCCTCAGTATTAAAAATTTGCACCTTATTTCTAATTTGAATTTTTAGATTTAACTTCAAAGCATCAGATCTTGTTATACCTTTTGTCTATTAGATTAAGGAGCCCTTTCCCCTTGTGTAGTTTTTAAAGTATAGTATGTTAAAGTTCATTGATCTCTCATATAAAACTGTTGCATTTGCATTATATTCCTGTATTTCAGATATTACAGGGCTAATTGTTTTCAATGTATTTTGCTTCAGGGTGGATAAAATCAATTTAAACACATTTTAAAAATTGTAAAATTTAAACTAAAAAGAGGATTATCTTTAAAAAATAATCTATTTAAATTACATTTGAAATTGATTACCTATTTTAAGGCCTAAACTTATTATAATCTTATTAATTATTGAATGTCAAAAATAATATTAACCAATACATATTTGCTGCCAAGTTTAAAGAAAGTCAAACCACCGAACTGCAGGAAGTCACTGATTAACCACCTAGAACCAGAGTTTGCTCAAGTATAAAACTAGCTTTTGACAACAGAAAGCTCCTCTGAAGATGCATAGAGACTATTGCTATTTCAGTTTATTCAACTAGTTCATTTCAATGACTAGTTCATTCAAAGTTGAGAAATCAATTGGGAGTTGAAAAAGCAGGACAGCTTGTTTTCCTCTTCCCACCTATTAATTAATACGAAGTATGAGAAGATGAGGTCTACTAGTTCTGAAGTCTTGAAGGACATGGAAATAAATAAACAGTTCAATTTACTGACTACAGCTAACTTACTTTGTTTAATAAGCCAGTTAATTTTAAATGCAAAACAGGTTCTGAAAAACATTTTTATTATGTACCCAGCACATAAAATATTAAATGCTGTCTTGTGCATTTTAACTGAATTTGAATTTTAATCCAAGTACAGCTTGAAACAAATTGCAAGTAAAAATTAATGATCTAGAAAACAAGAAATGTATCATTCACCATTTTCAAACATAATGAAATATGTAAAAATTAAGAATCTAATAAATGCAAGTTAAACTATACAGCTGCATAAACAAACAGGTATAGATGTAACATAACCTCCTGGTTAGCAAACAGAAGCACCAAATTTAGCTTAAAGGCTACATTTAATGGCAAATCAGCATGTTTCAATGATTACCAACGAGTGAAAATCAACTTTTCCTTATGAAAATAACTAAAAGACAAATGCAAAACACAATAAAAATTGACAATTTAAATCAAAGTTTCTTATTTCCTGATTTAAATCATGATTAAAATGTGATTTATATCACTTTGATTTAAATCAATCCGCTCTGCTTTGCTGAAATATAACTGATCCTTTATGTGACCAGTCCAAGGAAAGGACCAGACCTGTGAGTTGTGTCCATTAGGACATGATATAATTGCACTTCAGGCTGTATGAAGCCCACTTCTTTTGGTTAACATGGATTTTATTAACCCACACCTAAATGATTCATTCCAGGGTTTCGTTCTGTGTATGTAAAACCCCAAACTTCCAAGCAGATACCCAGCTATTATATCGCTCAATGGAGTTTGCTTCCCAGAAGAGTCAACAAAAAACTTTTTTTTTTTTTTTAAAGGCAAACATCATTCTGGGATGTATTAACAGGAGTGTTGTAAGCAAGACACGAGAAGTAATTCTTCTGCTCTACTCTGCGCTGATTAAGCCTCAACTGGAGTATTGTGTCCAGTTCTGGGTGCCACATTTCAGGAAAGATGTGGACAAATTGGAGAAAGTCCAGAGAAGAGCAACAAGGTCTAGAAAACATGACCTATGAGGGAAGACTGAAAAAATTGGGTTTGTTTAGTCTGGAGAAGAGAAGACAGACACTGCGATGGCTATCCTCTGTTTTACCATGCTAGCTTGATGAGAGCTAGTGCCCGTGTATCTCTTTGAGCTCACCCCCAGCTTCAAATGTATACATACTCTATGGGGTATGGCTGGGTGTAGCAATGGGCTTTTTCTTACTTCCCATCCTAAAATAGCAGACGTGGGTCACCTGGCCAAGCCATCCTTGTGGGACTGTTGAGAATGTCATGTAAGTACTTTCTGAGGTCTCAATGAATCTCTAGCCCACTACAAACTTCCATCCATGGAGATCTGGGCTTTTGTTAGGGTGACGTCTTCATGCAGCTGTAGGTGCAGTGACTGAAAAGTTTTAGATGGCAACTGAGGCTAAGACTAACATGGCTCAGGATGGGTGAACTGGTTTGTACAAAATAACTCAACCTGAACCTAGACTTCAAGGTTTGCATAAATTCTCTCATGCATTATTGTGTTACCACGTATCTTGGTTTTGACCTAAACCACAAACATCAACATCTCCCCCAAGAAAGATTTGTAAGATTTCCCAGGCTAGTGTTAGATTTTCCAACCTATTTCTAAACTGGAAAGAATCTTATAAGTTTTGATACCTTTCTGAAGTTTGGGTTTCATATGTAGCTGAAGTACTCTAAGCTAACTTCCAGCTGTCCTGCCAAGCACATTCATGGAATATATTTTACAGAAATATAAATAGCTACTACAGTGTTTATTATTGTACAAATCTGTATTTTTTTATTTGATGAGGTAACTATATTGTTCAATCTTATCTTACTTACTGTATTTAACAATGTAAAAGTACCATTACGTCATCATAGGTCCTAGAAAGTTAAAAGGTACAGAATAGACTCCCGAGGATAAAGCCACTGCAACTGAGCAGCTTAACAGATTGCTAACTGCAGTGAACATTTCCAAGTTCAGTTCAAGACAAACAAACAAAAATTGTTTTAATGTCTGTAATTCACATGATTTTGCGGGCTCTGACATTCTAAAAAAATTTAGTTTGAATGTATCGCATTTTCCCAGGTCAAATCTTAATTCAAACCCATATGCAAGGTTCTGTTTGCAGAAGAGTTACCAAAAATGGAAGTAGGACAAGTGGTTGTATTAGAAAATGTTATAACATGCTCATGTAACCTGACCTAACCTGGTTCGAACCAGAAATGGAGTATCAACAGCAGCCTGAAATATTTATGGCTAGCTAGAGAGAATAAAAATGTGCACAAAACCAAAGTATCTTAGGTTTGAGTTGAATCTGTCGCTTATCTGTAGCAGCAGGGAACTGCAATGGGAAGTATAAAAGATGTATGCTGGGAGTTGTTGGTGAAGAATCAGTGCAAATGCTGAGGTCTAATTGAGTGTAAAGGCAAGCTATGTTGAATTTCTTGGGGCTGTGGTGTTTGTTGTTCTTTTACTTTTATAAGGTAAGAGTTTACAATGGTGATCATGGCTTTACTGCTCTGTACTCTTGTTTGCCTGGAATATTAGCCAAGACCTATTCAAGTCTTTCTTTTCTTGTACTGGCTTTTCATTTTAATCAGCTTCCCTCCCTCACCATCATCACTTTGGCATATGTTTCTCTTGGCTGATACTGGTGACAAAAAAAAATCTTCTTTTACGATATCTTTAGGAAGATCATATACACTCTCTCTTTCCCTTCCTCTCCCTTCTCATAGCATACACTGCACCTCTCCGCTTTGCCTCCATAGTAATGTTCACATAAGCACAACAAACTCAGTGTGCTCCCAAAAGAATACTTTGCATTAATTAAAATTGAGAATTCAGAATTCAAAAGAACACAAGCAAACTAAACACAAAGAAATAGTTTTCTAATCTCTGACAGCAGCTGAGAATAAAAATAAATAAAGAGTGAATAATTAGTGAAACTTGTTTGTACCATGCAGGGATCAGAGGATAAAATCATTGACTACCTCTGTCACCATTCTTCTAAGCACAATATACAAAAGCAGTAATATGGTGTGATCTGCCCCATTCCATCTGTCAGCTGGAAGGAGTAGCAGAAAAGCAATTAAGAGCATTATAAATTGGGCTCATTGCTTGGAGCTGGAAAGATCAGGCTAAACATGCTGTGTTTCTAAGCAGAACATAAGAGATGGGCCACAAAACAATAAACAATTCACTAGCTTTTCTGTGGATACACTAAAAGCCAAGCCACCTGAGGATAATTAAATAATGTAACCCACCTGGTACTTCAAACTTAGTTGCAGGTGTTCTATCTGCAGGTCCACACCAGGATATATGGGCTAGATTGTAGCCTGGACTGCATACCCATGCAGGGTTGTAAGGGAGGAGTAATACCGTCTCATACACCTCAGAATTCTGAGCATGCAAGAGGAAGGGGCACTGCACATTCACTTAATCTTCCTTGGAGCAAGGGGCCATGAGTAGGCAGAGCTTTGGGTCTGACTCGCCATCATATACCTACTTAACAAATGGAGCTAAGTCAGCACGAGCAATAATCTTTTCATTTAAGCCAGCAGCAATTTCTTAGCCCCTGGAGTAAAGCACAAGGGGGAACAGGGAGTGCATTGGGAATGATCATTGCATGTGACTTTGTACTTCGTTGGTTGGTTTTTTTGCACTCTTATGGCATTTCTAGTTTTGAGTTTGTTGGTTTTTCCTTGGATTTTGGTATTGGGTTTTGGGATGGCGCTGCTGGAAAACTTGCACCTATTATGTCTTCTTGCACTTATTTTTTGGCAGCCAGACTGTCTGTGTTGGCAACCTCTAATAAATGGTTTTGACAAAAATCCTCCGTGTTGAGATTCCCTCTGAGACCTCTTTCCACTCGGCTTCCCAATAACTCTGTTTGACTCCAGACTTCGTCACTTAGGTTTATTTTAGTTGGCATACAGCAGTGCTACACTGAGTTGATCAGACTCAAATGCAGGGGCTGTGATGCAGGGTACGTCACAGCTCCAAAGTTATGTAGAAACCTTCTCCCTTTGTGTACATTTACACATCTCATTGCATTTACTATACATTGTATCACACATTTTTGGATTGGCTTGCAGAAACCAGTCCCCTGTGCAGCATGCTCTGTCCACACATTGTCCATGCTGGATCTGCTCTTTACCTCATCTCTACATTGCTGATTCATCTTGTACATTGTTATCATGTTCATCGTAAATGATTTCATGGATGTTCTCAGTTTTATCTTGGCTGGCTCAGATATTCTCTCTTTTTAGCCTACTGACCTATTTACTTATCTTATTTAGCAGAAACATCCTTTTTGTATCCTGATGATTCATTTACCTCCCTAATCTTATCTTCCAAAGAATGAGACCTCCAGTCATAAATATAAAGGGAAGGGTAAACCCCTTTAAAATCCCTCCTGGCCAGAGGAAAAATCCTCTCACCTGTAAAGGGTTAAGAAGCTAAAGGTAACCTCGCTGGCACCTGACCAAAATGACCAATGAGGAGACAAGATACTTTCAAAAGCTGGGAGGAGGGAGAAAAACAAAGGGTCTGTGTCTGTCTGTATGATGCTTTTGCCGGGAACAGAACAGGAATGGAGTCTTAGAACTTAGTAAGTAATCTAGCTAGGTAGGTGTTAGATTATGATTCCTTTAAATGGCTGAGAAAATAGCTGTGCTGAATAGAATGAATATTCCTGTCTGTGTGTCTTTTTTGTAACTTAAGGTTTTGCCTAGAGGGATTCTCTATGTTTTGAATCTAATTACCCTGTAAGGTATCTACCATCCTGATTTTACAGAGGTGATTCCTTTACTTCTATTAAAAGTCTTCTTGTAAGAAAACTGAATGCGTTTTCATTGTTCTAAGATCCAAGGGTTTGGGTCTGTGGTCACCTATGCAAATTGGTGAGGATTTTTACTAAACCTTCCCCAGGAAATGGGGTGCAAGGGTTGGGAGGATTTTGGGGGGAAAGACGTGTCCAAACTCCGTTTTTTCAGGAACCCAGATAAAGTTTGGTGGTGGCAGTGGAAATCCAAGGGCAAAAGGTAAAATAATTTGTACCTTGGGGAAGTTTTAACCTAAGCTGGTAAAAGTAAGCTTAGGAGGTTTTCATGCAGGTCCCCACATCTGTACCCTAGAGTTCAGAGTGGGGAAGGAACCTTGACACCTCCCCTAACTCACGTCAGGCCAGGACTATCTTCCACTCTGCTGTGTGTGTGTGTGTGTGTGTGTTCCAAACAGTATCAGGGAAAAATGTCTCTTAGAAATGGAAAAAATGTATTGGAGTCTCAGGTTCAAAATTCAGGCAATTGGCACTTAGCTAGTTAAACACAATCTCAGTGAGACCCTCCCATTTTGATATTAATCTTGAATAAATAAATACAGAGCGCTGACATTGTGCCCAATTTCCAAAGCCTCACTGGCAAGTGGCCTGTACAAGGCCTGTAAAGCTGAATAATCCTGCTCAAAGTACTTCACCTATGCTGAGGCAGCATATCCCAAATACATGTGTTGCATTATACACTCTGCAGTCCAAACAACTTTGTAGGCAGCACCATCCTTTACCCCACTCAGTGTACAATTAAACCTTCTTCCAGGTGCTCACCAATCAGAAGAGACCTTCATGAGCCAGGGGAATAGAGGATAGGATGGGTTTGCCAAAATTATAGCTCAGAATGACACCCTGTAGATAGCACATTATTGAGTGGAAACAAAGTATCTACTTATCCAAATCTGAATAGTCCTGATCTCTGGGAATATACGGGCATTGTGCAGGTGCATCCAGCATAGGTGTCCAGGAACCTCCCTTTGTAGTTCACCAAGACCTGCGTATGGAGTGATTTTCCTATTTACATACTCATGTGCACCTTGCGGGGTCACATCACGGGCATATTGTGCCCCAGCACAATTTGGGAAGCCCATTCACTGAAAGTCTTCAGTTGTTTTGAGGACATTGCTCAGTGCTCACCTTTACTACCCATGGGTGAATGGATGTAACAACTGCCTGGCAACCCTCCATCACTGCAGAACTGACAGCTGGCTTATCATCACTGAACCAATTAGCCAGAGATGGGGTAGTCATCTTCCAGTGGGCTACAGCTACAAATCTAGGCAGAAAGTTGGCCAGGTTCTCTCCCCGATCTGATCCGAATACAATAAAAATGGGTGAACACTTTCTGTGAAATGCTGATCTCATTGCAAACACTTACTGTGGAAAGTTGTTCTTCCATGGCTCAGTTGTTAGAGGCTTAAATTATTGTCTTGCTGCAAAATGATGGTAACAAAAATTGATCAACGGTTCTTAAGACGATTCAGGAGTAAAGAAACTAAACAAGAACAAATCAAAAGACTTAACTTTCTGATAAAACCCCATATACCCAGTTCTGTTTTTATTTTGGAATCTTTGCAACAATGGTCTTCCATCTTTTATTTAATCTTTGATCCTTTGGCTGAAAGAATTGGTATTGGTATTGTTTTTTTTAAACATAATGATACAAATTAGGAAGGAATGGAACACAAAAAAAGTGTTGAACCCAATATTTAAAAGATGATTTTATCCTTTTAAGGTAACAAGTTTTAGAATGAAACAGGCAAATAGAGAAGAAAGATTAAGGTGCCATCTCCATTCAGTCCAATTGCATAATTCCCACTGATGCTAAAGTATCTCTCTTTCTTTCTTAGGCGGAAGGGACCTATTATCTAGGGAAGGTAGGAGCACAGTCCCCAGTGAAAGTCACTGAGCATTGTGTTCCTAATGCAATTCAGTGTTTTTTAAAATCCCACCTATAATTTTTAAGTATATCTTTTTCTTGAAATCAAGAATGAAGTTAAATATTTTTAGTACTACAAGTCTGATCCAGTACCTATTGAAGTGACTGGGTGACTTTCCATTGACTTCAAGAGACTTCGGCTCACACTCTAAAATAGCAGCCTTCATTTGAAGATCTCAAAGCACTTAAACATTAATTAAGAAGCACAACTCCCTGGTGAGGTAAACATTGTTATTCTCATTTCACAGATGGGTAAACTGAGACACAGAGGTTGGTCCAAATTCACCACTTGGCATGAGTGGGTGGGTGCAACTTCACTGATATCAGTGGAATTTTCCTGTATTGACACCAGGATTGAATTTAGCCCATGAAAGGACAATTGTGGAAAGTGCTTGATCCCAGAATGTGTTCAGAATTTTGTGCAATCTTGTGGGACTTGCCCATAGTCACAGAGGGCCCAGTCCAAAAGCCACGGAAGTCATTAACTCCATTAACTTCAGGGGGGGTAGGATCACACTCAAAATGAGTCAGTGGAAGAGTTGGGAATAGGTCCCAGGAGTTTAATAGGCTGCAGGACTTAGTGCTAGATCCAAAGCCCATTGAAATGAAGAGAAAGACTCAACTGACTTCAATAGGCTTTAGCTCAGTCCCTAAAAGCAGCAAAAAACTTACAAGAATTCGGAACCTAGAAATTCCTTTGGAGACCGCTAGGGTTACAAAACAATTTCACATAAATCCCAGTGGACCCTCCCTTCATGGGGGTCCCATAACCTGGGCTCCAGACCGAGCCTGAGTGTTTACAATTTTACAGCCCTGCAGCTCGAGCCAGCTGAGCCAGGCCAGCTGAGGGTGTTTAATTGTGTGTAGTCATACCCTCTTCTCTCGAGATGTAGCTGTAACTCTTTTCAGCCTTTCTAATAGCTACACCAACATTGTAGCCCTAGGAATAAGCTAGAGTAGCATATTTGGTTCAGCTTGATCTACTACAAGTATTGGAAAAATATTGGCCAGATCCTCAGCTGGTGTAAAGCAGTGTAGCGATGCTGAAGTGAGTGAAATGATGCCAATTTGCAACAGTTGAGGATATGGCCCAAATATTTCAGCATTTGTGTAGGGGTTCTGTAGAGCCTCCTCAGGGCATCCCTGGTTTGTTCTTGAGGGTTAATTGTTTTTATTATTTATTACAAGCTATTAGCTAACTGCTTACAAAAGAGATGCCAATGACTTCCATGAGATTTTACAAAAAAAATTCAATTTTCTTCTGGCCCTTTTTGCACCTCAGAAATTTAACTTTGCACTAGTTTTAGTTTTCTGTTTGAGCTGGTTTTCACATTCAATCATGCAAAATTTCAACTATTTGAATCATTTGATCTTTCTATTAACTACATTTGAAAAACGTTGATGTTTAGCTCAAAAGTTGGACCATTTCTGTGTATATGGAGCTCATTTTTGTGCTCAAAAATAGTTCTTTTTAAACAATATGTCACCAGTTATGCATAAAATCAAACTCTATTACCAAATATAAAACAAATTGCTACACTGAAATGTCGCGGTTATTGAATGAGGTTGTGATTATTTTGGGCAGCCACATGGTTTTGTCATGTTGTCTGTCACACTTGCTCTTATGTATCATCTCAAATTATTGTTTTAACCACAGCTATCCTATCCCTACCCCAGTGTCAGAAGCTAGTAATATGGAACAACCCCCTACCTCAAACGTGATTTTAAAAAATCCACTATTAGGCCCTTACTCAGACAAACCCTGTTGGTTTTATAACTAACACTGCTACTGAGTTGGCCCTAGGCATGAGGGGGGTAGGTTTGGGAAGAGTCCAGAGTGCTAGAAGCAATCCTTTTCCCCAGGCCACAGAGAGATAGTGGAGCCATTCCACATCTAGCAACTGGTATGCAACTGCAGCTCTATGTGTGCCACCACTGTCCTAAAGTGTACCGTCTTTGCTGGGGATTGAGGGGAGAATACAAGGTTCCATTAACCTTTAGCTTTGCGGGGTACATTTCACTATTAAGTCCTGATTCTGCAACGTGATCCACCCATATAGACCTCCATAAAATTCTGTCCATGTCGATCTGATCAGGTCTCAAGGATGTTTTTATGGGGGTGGAAGGAGAAGGGGGAGAGAGAGATGATAGGCATTGCTCCTTTGTGCTGAAAATGTATTGACTATGAAAATTCTAACATTGTAGAATTGAATGGCGCTAGAGGACCAAATAGTGTCCATTATGTCATAGAGTGAATGGCCTTTTCTGAGGGAAGAGAGTCGCTTGATGACTTAAATTTTATTTGCTTGGCTTGTGACCTAATATCATAGCTTGAATATAAACACAAATTTGTCAGAGTTCAGATCTCTGCTTTCCCTGCTGGATAAAACACTTGTTTTAGGGATTTAGATATATCAAGCTGCTTGTTTGATTTAGGATGTCGATGCAAATAATTATTTTTATCCTAAAACTTACTATACAGTTCATTAATCTACCAGATTTTTATTGTCTACTTTTCTTAACAATAGTCACTTTCCAAGTAGGAATTTTGATGTTGTGGCTTTCTGGCATTTAAATATACCACAGGGTTATGCAGTGAAACTGCAAGTAACAGGCAATAAATTGTTCAATTTATAAAGATCATTCTAGCCCATAAATGGGATTCATACAGTTTCTTTTCCATTTAAATTTTAGTTCTTGCTCTAGTAGTTCAATCATAATTCTCACTGTGAAATCATTTTCTTTCCCCTCTAGGAAAGGGAGCTTAATTTCTTTAGACCTACAAAGCAGGAGAATCAGAGCTAAGGCAACCACAGGAACCTTAGCTTACTGTTCTTCTTTGTACCTTCAGAGTCAGATCCTCCACTGGTGTAACTCAGCTTGACTCCATTAGATCTTGCCCTCCAACTTTAACACATATGATCTTCTGTCAAGTGAATAGCTTCATATAACAGGCCAAATGCTGCCCACAGATTGTTGTGTTCAGTTCCCACTGAAGCTAATGAGAGTTTTGAATGTTTATCTGTGGATACAATTTGGCCCTATTTGTCTTGTAATGCCAAGGCAATAGGGGACAAATTCATTCCTGGTGTAATAAATTGGCTTCAGCACTTCTGCAACAGGCATGAACTTGACTCAATTCAACTCAGAGATTTCTTACTGCTAGAGGTCCTTAATTTTGTGGTCTTATAACAATGTTTATTTTTTGAATGTTTTTACTTATGTCTGAGCTATATCTATATCTATATATATAATATGAAAATAGTTATGATTATATATTTTATATACAGAAGTATGCATATATGTGTATTATACATTATATATATATATAACATGATGTATAATCTCCAATTCATGTTCATTACCACGTTTCCTTTTTAAATAAACAGGCATAACACCGTAAAATACTCACTAAATTACTTATGTTGCCTTCTTTTTCTAAACTGTGTTCTGTGGCTGTAGAGAGATGAGTCACCACATCTTCTGCTAGTCGGGGGTTTGCCATCCTCTGTATTATTGCAGAGGAATTGGTAATGTATTTCTGCTGAAGAAATAGACTGTCTTCCATGTATGGAGTAGTTTAACATTTGTGTGTGTATATTCCATGCTCTCGAATATCACACGTTTTTTAATCTCTGAAATACAGGGACTCTGCAATAAATTTTGACATCATTCTGCACGCATGCTTGTGTGAGTGAACAAGTGCTCAGTCAGTAGTCTTTGAAGTAGATTATTATGAAGTGGAGTGCTCCTTACCCAGAGATTAGGCTGTCTTTGCCCTGGTCTACACTATGAGTTTAGGTCAGATTTAGTAGTGTTAGATCACTTTAGCCCTGCACCTGTCCACACTATGAAGCCATTTTTTCCGACTTTAAGGGCTCTTAAAACCAGTTTCTGTACTCCTCCCCGATGAGTGGATTAGCTCTGAAATCGACCTTGCTGGGTCCAATTTGGGGTAGTGTGGACGCAATTCGATGGTATTGACCTCCGGGAGCTATCGCAGAGTGCTCCATTGTGACCACTCTGGACAGCACTCTCAACTCAGATGCACTGGCCAGGTAGAAGGAAAAGCCCCGCAAACTTTTGAATTTCATTTTCTGTTTGGCCAGCGTGGCGAGCTGATCAGCACAGTTGACCATGCAGAGCTATTCAGCACAGGTGACCATGAGTCCCAGAATCGCAAAAGAGCTCCAGCATGGACCGAACAGGAGGTATTGGGTCTGATCGCTGTATGGGAAGACGAATCTGTGCTATCAGAACTCCGTTCGAAAAGACGAAATGCCAAAATATTTGAAAAAATCTCCAAGGGCATGAAGGACAGAGGCTATAACAGGGACCCACAGCAGTACAGCGTGAAACTTAAGTAGCTCAGGCAAGCCTACCAAAGAACCAGAGGAGCAAACGGCCGCTCTGGGTCAGAGCCCCAGACATGCCATTTCTATGATGAGCTGCATGCCTACAACTTTCCCAGCCCTGTGTGTGGACTCCGTCAATGGACTCTCACGCAACATGGATGCAGATTTTGGGGACGAGAAAGATGAGGAGGAGGAGGAGGTTGAAGCACAGCAAGCAAGCGGAGAAACCGTTTTCACCAACAGCCAGGAACTGTTTTTCACCCTGGATCTAGTACCATCCCAACCCACCGAAGGCGGGCTCTCAGACCGAGAAGGTGGAGAAGGGACCTCTGGTGAGTGTACCTTTGTAAATATAATACACGGTTTTAAAGCAAGCGTGTTTAATGATTAATTTGCCCTGAAGACTTGGGATGCATTTGCGGCCAGTACAGCTACTGGAAAAGTCTGTTAACGTGTATGGGGATGGAGCAGAAATCCTCCAGGGACGTCTCAATGAAGCTCTCCTGGATGTACTCCCAAAGCCTTTGCAAAAGGTTTCTGGTGAGGGCAACCTTCTTCCATCCTCCATGGTAGGACACTTTACCACAGCAGGCCAGCAGCACATAGTCTGGAATCATTGCATAACAAAGCATGGCAGCGTATGGTCCCAGTGTTTGCTGGCATTCAAGCAACATCTGTTCTTTATGTCTCTGTGTTATCCTCAGGAGAGTGATATCATTCATGGTCACTTGGTTGAAGTAGGGGAATTTTATTAAGGGGACATTCAGAGGTGGCCGTTCCTGCTGGGCTGTTTGCCTGTGGCTGAACAGAAATCCTCCCTGCTGTTAGCCACGTGGTGGAGGGAGGGGTGAAGCTATCATCCCAGAGTATTCGGTGGGGGGGGGGTCCGGTGAGGGGGTTCACTGGGTTTGTGCTGCATGTTAACCCAAAAACTGCAGCTCCTTCTTTTAAATGGCCAACCCATTTTAAAGGGCCAACCCAACGGGTGCTTGGTATGTGAAATGAGGGCGCTGCTGTTTGAAACCATTCCACATCTTAGGAAGATTAAAGAAGCCAAAAGACTGTGGCTTACCAGTCTGCCTGCAAGCTGAATTCTGTTGCCAGCTGCTCCTGCATGTGTGATCTCTCACACTATACCAGCAGGACCTTGATATAAGTGCAAAATGCGGCCTTGTAAAGAAAGCACACGTGCTATGTAATGTTAACAGCTTGGTTCACCAGGAAAGAGTCTACCCATTGTTCTCTAAAATGTCTCTTTTTAAAGACTAATCTCCCTTTTTTCCCTCCTGCAGCTGCAAATTTTTCATCACTCCATGTATCATCTCTGTCCCAGAGGCTATCAAAGATTAGAAGCCGAAAAAACTGCACTCGTGATGAAATGTTCTCTAAACTCATGCAGTCCTCCCATGCTGAAAGAGCCCAGCACAATGCATGGAGGGAGACAATGTCAGAGTCCAGGAAAGCACAAAATGAACACGAGGACAGGAGGGATGAGCAAGAGGAGAGGTGGCATCAGCGTGATAAGAGGAGGCAGGATGCAATGCTGAGGCTACTGGACGATCAAACTGATATGCTCTGGCGTATGGTTGAGGTGCAGGAAAGGCAGCAGGAGCACAGACCGCTGCTGCAGCCCCTGTGTAACCAACCGCCCTCCTCCCCAAGTTCCATAGCCTCCTCACCCAGATACCCAAGAACACGGTGGGGGGCCTCCGGGCACCCAACCACTCCACCACAGAAGACTGCCCAAGCAACAGAAAGCTGGCATTCAGTAAGTTTTGAAGTGCAGTGTGGCCTTGTCCTTCCGTCCTCCCCTCCTCCACCACCCCACCTGGTGCTTCCCTCCTCCCCCACCCCTCCCAGGCTACCTCGGCAGTTATTCCCCCCATTTGTGTGACAAATTAATAAAGAATGCATGAATTTGAAACAACAATGACTTTATTGCCTCTGCAAGCAGTGAACAAAGGGCGGGAGGGGAGGGTGGTTGGCTTACAAGGAAATAGAGTGAACCAAGGGGGCGAGTTTTCATCAAAGAGAAACAAACAGAACTTTCACAACGTAACCTGGCCAGTCTTGAAACTGGTTTTCAAAGCTTCTCTGATGCACAGTGCACCCTGCTGTGCTTTTCTAACTGCCCTGATGTCGGGCTGCACGTAATCAGCGGCCAGGCGATTTGCCTCAACCTCCCACTCCGCCATAAACATCTTCCCCTTACTCTCACAGATATTGTGGAGCACACAGCAAGCAGTAATAGCGATGGGAATATTGGTTTCGCTGTGGTCTAACGGAGTCAGTAAACTGCGCCAGCGAGCTTTTAAACGTCCAAATGCACATTCTACCACCATTCTGCACTTGCTCAGCCTGTAGTTGAACAGGTCCTGACTACTGTCCAGGGTGCCTGTGTATGGCTTCATGAGCCATGGCATTAAGGGGTAAGCTGGGTCCCCAAGGATAACTATAGGCATTTCAACATCCCCAACAGTTATCTTCTGGTCTGGAAAGTAAGTCCCTTGCTGCAGCCGTTCCCACAGACCAGAGTTCCTAAAGATGCAAGCGTCATGTACCTTTCCCGGCCATCCCACGTTGATGTTGGTGAAACGTCCCTTGTGATCCACCAGTGCTTGCAGCACCATTGAAAAGTACCCCTTTCGGTTTATGTACTGGCTGCCTTGGTGGTCTGGTTCTAGGATGAGGATATGGGTTCCGTCTATGGCCCCACCACAGTTAGGGAATCCCATTGCAGCAAAGCCATCCACTATGACCTGCACATTTCCCAGAGTCACTACCCCTGATATCAGCAGATCTTTGATTGCGTGAGCTACTTGCATCACAGCAGCTTCCACAGGGCTATCGCCACTTGCTTGTGAACTGTGAGGGCTGCTCTCATCTTGGTCTTCTGGTGCTTCAGGGCAGGGGAAAGCAAGTCACAAAGTTCCATGAAAGTGCCCTTACACATGCGAAAGTTTCGCAGCCATTGGGAATCATTCCAGACCCGCAACACTATGCGGTCCCACCAGTCTGTGCTTGTTTCCCGAGCCCAGAATTGGGATTCCACGGCATGAGCCTGCCCCATTGCCACCAGGATGTCCAAATTGCCGGGGCCCGTACTTTGAGAGAAGTCTGTGTCCATGTCCTCATCACTCTCCTCACCGCGCTGTCGTCGCCTACTCACCTGCTTTTGCAGGTTCTGGTTCTGCATATACTGCTGGATAATGCGTATGGTGTTTAGAGCCATCACAACTGCTGCGGTGATCTGAGCGGGCTCCATGCGTGCCGTGGTACAGTGTGAGCAGGAGAGCAGAGTGGCAGCGGAAGCGGCGGGTGGATGACAATGCTGACAACAATATGGCGCATATGGCGCTAAATGACTGTTGGCCATTGCTTTCGCGGAGGGAGGGAGCAAGAGGTAGGCTGGCAGCAGACAGTGCAGTACGACTGCTCACCAGCAGACGGTGCAGTATGACTGCTAGCTGTCATCGTCTCCTGGGTGCTCGTGGTGCTGCTGTCTGGGAAAGCAGCCTGAGGCACAATGGCCCCCTCAAGGATTGAACTCACAACCCTGGGTTTAGCAGGCTAATGCTCAACCCACTGAACTATCCCTCTGCCAATAATCCAGGTAGGACTGAATTTCCATTAAACAAAACTTAAAGAAGAGAATGACTTGAAGTCACTCCCATTTATGTCCTGGCGCCCCTGACAGACCTCACCAAGGTCTGCCTGAAGCATCCATGTCTGCCCAGGTGCCCCAACCGACCTCACTGAGGCCGGCCAAGAGCATCCAGGAGACGAGGACGGCTACCAGTCATAGTGCACCATCTGCTGCCACAAGGCAATGAGCTGCTGCTGTGTAGCAATGCAATCCTATGTCTGCCAGCACCCAGGAGATGTACGGAGACAGTGAGCTGAGCGGGCTCCATGCTTGCCGTGGTATGGTGTCAGCATGGGTAACCAAGGAAAAAAGGCGTGAAACGATTGTCTGCCATTGCTTTCACAGAGGGAGGGAGGGGGCTGATGACATGTACCCAGAACCACCCTCAACAATGCTTTTTGCCCCATCAGGCATTGGGATCTCAACCCAGAATTCCAATGGGCAGCGGAGACTGCGGGAACTGTGGGATAGCTACCCACAGTGCAATGCTCCAGAAGTAAACGCTAGCCTCGGTACTGTGGACGCACTCTGCTGTCTTAATGGTCTTAAGTGGGGACACACACAATCAACTGTATAAAATCGCTTTCTAAAAAATTGACTTTTATAAATTCAACCTAATTTCGTAGTGTAGACATACCCTTTGAGAACTGCCTTGTCTGGGATTTTAGCATAGTTTACAGGTGTTAGTAAATCTTGTGCAACCAGCAATTCCTGTCAGCACTTGTTGAGTATGTGACCATCATTCCTTTCCCTGTGTATTGCTCCTTTAAATGTAAGAAGTCTGCCTGTCTGCTTGGGAGCAGGGCTGTAAGAAGATTCAGTCTTATACAATAAGCAAGGCACACTCTGCTTTTTCTCCCATGAAGGCTTTATATTTGTTGGTAGTTTGTCGTTTTCTGTATCTAAAATAAGTCACTTAGATTCACTGACTCCTGCCCCTTGCTATTCTGGTCGTACTTAAGCTCCTCATCGCTGCTTGGCCCCTGCCTGCTCTTGGCTGCCCCTGCTCAGATCAAGATGCCTTTTATGTCCTCTGAATCCACACAGCCTTTCTACCATATTGCCCCAAATGTCTCCTTCATGGACCTAGTCCCCCATCCCTCAGCCATCTCTTCATATGCCCTTAAACACAGAGAGGCATATGAACTGTAGCCCATGCCCCATCCTTTTTATTCCACTAATAAGATGTGTACAAGTAACCCACAATTGTGGAAATAAAACAGGTGTTAACTTTGACATCAATCACATTGCTTTGTCATTCTCCTCCCACCCCAATCTTCTATCACCCTGATTTGTATATTGTCTAGAGAGCAAACTTTCCAGGGTCAGACCTTGACTCTGAAATCTGTCTGTCAGACAATTAACATGTTGGAGATATACCAATAATACAGAAATAATACAGTATTTGTTACTGAGGTATCTTATTTAAAGCTGGAGACTAGGAGTCAGCAGACTTGGATTTTGTTCCTGACTCTGCCTTTGGCTCGCTCTATGCATCTTGGCAAGTAAATAAATTTCTCTGTAAATTTAACCATCTTTAAATTGAGGGTAATTACATTTATTCACCTTTATAACAGTGAGATTCTTGAGTTAAATCTTTGGGATCCTTGGATGAAAAGAGCTATAATTGAAAGAGGTCCCAATCCTGTAGCTGGCTCCATACAGGGTCAGTATCTGTCTTCAGGAGCTAGCTGTAGCATCAAGGCCCGACTTGTATTTTCTTTTGTGTTTTTTTCTCTTGTATGTTTTGTACACTATTTATTCTATGGTTCACTATGGTTCACTATTCTATGGTTCACTATTTACTATGGTTCACTGAGATGATAATCTCAGTTCAGAAAGCAAAATATATTACCAGAGCACTAAGACTCATTGCTCACATTAACTATTTTTGGGGACTTTGTTTGGGATATTGCATTTGCTTTTAAAACACTGTTCTTTTAAGTTCATTTTCAGAGATTTTAGTGGCTGGCAAATGGTTTTCAGGATTGATGGATTACTTTGTGATAGCATTATTCACTCAAGTTTCTTTTGGTCTATTATTTTGTTGTTCTTATATTTAATCAACTAAATATCTGCACATAAAGTTCACTCAGTAAATTGGTGGTAGAGCTGGAAAGAAATCCCAGAGTCATAACCAGGAGGAACACCTCCTTTTCTGCAGCAAATGGTACAAACTATAAATGTATTATTTTTTCTTTAGATTTGACATTCTAAAAGAATGTCCATATAATGTTCTTAGTGTACTGATAATAATTAAGTTTTCAGTAACCACTCAGTGGCATAAATACAAATTAATTAACTCCACCAACCAGCAGCCTTCAATAATCAAATGGAGGTAACAATTTACCTCAGGCAGCAGATAATAAATTAGAAAAATTCCAGAAAAGCCTCTCATTCTTAAAGCATACTTAGTAACATACCCTCATCCTTCCTCCACAAGCCCTATCTAACAAGAGGTTTTCCTTGCAAAGTATTCATAGATTATAAGCCCAGAAGGGACCATTATGACCCTATAGCCTGACCTGAATCACACAGGCCAAAGAACCTCACTCAGTAATTTCTGTTTCAAGCTCATAACTTCTGTCTGAGCTACAGCATGTCTTTAAAAAAGACATCCAGTCTTGATTTTAAAGACTTTACAGATATTTCATGTCCTTCCATATAAGGGCTATATTCCAAATTTAGAAAACGTCAAATGCTGCAGCCCTGACCCTCAGCTGGGGTACAATAAGTACAGCATCCTTGTTTTCAGTGGAACTGTACCCACTGACAGCAGCTGAAAAAACTTTCTACCACAGTGATTTTATATTGGGTGATTACTGAGCAACTTTCAGAACTGTGTGAAAGAATTTCATAGCAACATTCAGCACACTGTAGCTTTGTTACTATGCCAGTTAGCCATCTGAGACCTCTCAAATATAAATCAGACTTTACAAATCTAAATTTCTCATCCAAGATGTAGATCATGAACTCTGTAGGTTGGCAATTCTTGCTCACATGTACAGAGGTCACCAACTTTGCATTTATGAAGGCATTTCTCCTAGGGATCTATTGACCTTGCTGGGTTTTCATCTTCTTCTGGAGATAGTGGGTCAGATTTAAATCTGATTTACACTGGTGTATGTCAGAGGGCTAACTCCAGTTACTTACACCACTGTAAATAATATCAGAGTCTGCCTCCTTGAGTAGGCATTGACTGTGATGTTCAGTTGACTGTATACCACATGATCAGTTTCCTGAGTCTTCAGGGAGGCAAATGTAGACCTCTGTCCACCCCATCTTCTTCTTACCTGTTTCTAGTACAAGGCCCATGAATATTGTTATGTTCACTGCATATACATAGAGAAATTAATAAAACCAAATACTTTTGCTGGAAGTTGCATTGTAACACTACTTTATTTCTTAGAATTCAGAACGATAATGTACAAGAACCGAGTTTATGGTATACCTCTTAGACGAGAAAAAATTTTGAGGCAAATATCTTCCAGTTAATGGAAAGTCAATGAAGGTTCTATAATAGGAGGCAGAAAATCTTAAAATCCCAGCTCTCCATTTCAGCAAATCATCAATAACTAAGGATTCTGGGTTTGTTGTGATAGGAGCCTTGCAGGCATATCTGACATGAATGCATAGAGCCATCCTTCCACACTTCCTGCCCGCTTCATTCTTGCCATTAGGTAAAGGATGTACTTTTCCAAGAATCTCAATCCCTTGTCTGCTCAAAAGAGCGGAGTAGGCCTGGAAACATAGTACGATGTGTGTCGTTTAGCCTACAGCTGCATTTGAATGTCAGTTAACATCTTTCACCTCCAGTTTTACCCCCAGGAAAACTGGAATCATAATGCACATGTTTGTAATGCCTAGACCATCCCTGACAAGCGTTTGTTTAATGTGTTCTTAAATATGTCCAGTGGTGGGGATTCCACAACCTCCTTTGGTAACGTATTCCAGTACTTAACTATCCTTATAGCTAACAGTTTTCCCCTAATAAGTAACCTAAATATCCCTTGCTGCAGATTAAGCCAATTATTTCTTGTCCTACCTTCAGTGGACATGGAGAACAATTGATCACCATCCTCTTTATAAATAGTCTTCAAATACGTGAAGGGCTGTATAAGATCCTCCCACAGTCTTCTTTTCTCAAGACTAAACATGCTCAGTTTTTTTTTTAACCTTTCCCCATAGGTCAGGTTTCCTGAACCTTTTATCTTTTTTGTCATTTTCCTCTGGACCCTCTCCAGCTTGTGCACATTGTTCCTAAAATGTGTCATGTAGAACTGGACACAGTACTCCAGCTGAGGCCTCACCAAGGCTGAGCTGAGTGGGACAATTACCTCCCATGTTTTACATACGACACTCCTGTTAATACAGCT
The DNA here is from genome assembly GCF_965152235.1 of Eretmochelys imbricata. NCBI lineage: Eukaryota > Metazoa > Chordata > Testudines > Cheloniidae > Eretmochelys > Eretmochelys imbricata. The sequence goes on from NC_135574.1 coordinate 30,040,650, forward strand.
CAGAATGATATTATCCTTTTTCATAACTAGCTCATATTCAATCTCTGATCCACTATAAACCCCAGCTCCTTTTCTCCAGTGCCACGCCCTAGTCAGTTATTTATCCCCATTTTGTATTTGTGCATTTGATTTTTCCTTCCTGAGTGTAGTACTTTGCACTTGTCTTTATTGACTTTCATTTTGTTGACTTCAGACCAAATCTCCAATTTATCCAGGTACCTTTGAATTCTAATCCTGACCCCCAAACTGATTTCAGTTCCTCCCAGCTTGGTGTCATCCATATTTTTTATAAGCATACTGTACACACCATTATCCAAGTCATTCATGAAAATATTGACTAGTGCTAGGCCTAGGTCAGACCCCTGCAGGACCCCACTAGATATGTCCTCCCAGTTTGACAGTGAACAGAATATTAGGAGAAATATATAATTTACTGATTATTACAATGTGCATCACCTCATTCTCATTTTGGTGACAGACAGCCAAAAAAATGGGGAAAAAATAAACTAATTTGAAGACACGAAGAATTATTTCTACTTCCATTTATGAGGCAAGTAAAACCAAATCTCTCCAATGTATCCTTCCCTACCATGGCTTCCTTTAGGTGTTTTTAAAAGCACAATAGCACTTCGAAATGCGGTTGTTCACTGCAGCTAGAAGAGGGAAGGATATAACAATACCTAATATTTTAATCTGACTTTCTAAGAGCAGCTGGACTATGATAGCTCACATCTTACTTGTAGCACACCCCAGATGACCTCTTTTTATGACCTATTTGTTTCAGTCTTGGTCTCTAGGCCCAGTAAACCCCACCGGAGATGTATAACACTGTGTGACACTTACCACTATTCCGAACATGCAATGCAACAGCTAAGTGTTATGGGCAGCATACCAAATATGGCAAGAATGTCTCTCTTGACTGTCCCATTGTCCTTCCTGATTGCTCTTCCTCTGGGGATACAGTTTGACTCCTGCCTTGTCTATGCTGGTAATTACCCAGCTGCAGCCATTAGTGTAGTTTTACTTTGTGCAAACACCTAATGCAGATAAGGAAATTTCCAATGGTGACGCTTAGCCCTGCTTGAAACAAAAGTAATCTCCCCTCTCTACCCAAGGAGTTTGCACTGGGGCAGCCATACCAATGGTTGAAATCAGGGACAATTCCCATTGTAGACAGTGCCTGGGACACATTAAAGTGGAGCTATCAGAATCCACAGGTGTTCTCATCTCTATTACACCAAAGACTGAGGAGCTGGCGCTTTGCCCTGACCTTTAGATTTTCCCCCAATTCCGTATTTTTCTCCAAAGAAAGATAATAATAATACCTAGCCTTTATGTAGTTCTTTTCATCAGTAGATATCAAAGCACTTTTTGAAGGAGGTCGTATAATTATCCATATATTATGGATGGGCAAAAAGAGGCTCAGATACTTTTCTATACTTTGTAATAATTTAATTTTAGAAGTCTAAATATTTTTCCTTTTCTCCCATAAAAAAAATTGACAGAAGAGGTCATTCATCATCCAAGATAAAGAAGAAGCAACAGTTTTAAGAGCTCCAGATATTTTTTTTATAGTGTCATTGATCAGTGAATATTTAGCAATGAAAATCTGGTCACAGTTAAGCATACTGTTGATTTCCCAAAGGCGATGGAATATGTTTAGAACAGAACAGAGGGACATTTCAAAATATTTTCTACAAAAATATCCTCCTCTTCACTCTTGCTGCTACTTCTTACTGCTTGCTTTGCCTGTCGGTAAGCGGTAGCAGTCAGATGGAAACATTATCTTGAGTAGCAATCATTTTATTTTAATTAACAAGTATTCACCTGTTCAGATGGACAGAATTCTTTCTCAGGGCTAGAAAGAATTGGAAATTAACATCCACTGGTGTTCAGCTAATCTCAGTATATTTTTTTGTATTTTATCTTTTCTAATTGAATTAGCTGATTATGACATTGCTGAGTCTGTGGCAAATCTCAGTAATAATGAGTTAATGCTCGTGGAATTTCAGTAGAGACGGAGCTTGTTATGCTGAATTCCTGGCTTCTCAGTGGCCAACTTCAGGATTGCAAATAGGCGACTTCCTGCAGGGAGATTTTTACCAGGGCATAGGCGATAACATTACTAAATATAGTTCTGGTGTTGTTTGTGTGCGCACATGTGTGTGTTCATGTGCATGTGTATAAAATTAACAAACATTTCCTCCTCTGTGTGTACATACACACGCACCTACGTATGTGTGTGTATACACACACAGCATGCATATGTACACACACAGCAAAAAATGTTTATTTACATACATATTATATGTGCATGTGTGCGTGGGCACACACACACACACTTGTCTGCTGCATATAATCAGCTAAGATTATGACAAAATAATTTTCATTATATCTGACTATTACCTAAAACCAAACAAAGAAAGTGGTTAGGGGAGCTTTGTGCAAAGGAAGGACTGCTCCAAAATCCAAATCTGGGTACCCTGGCCTCTACCCCAGTTTTCTCTGCTCTACCAAGCCTTCTTCACTGCTTCTCTACATTCAGCTTGTCATTCTCCTTCTTCCTATTTTCCCCTCACCTTTAAACTCTTTCACTCACCTGTGCTACTCCCAACTACTTTAGTTCCATCACTTCCATGCTAATTAGTTATATTCTCTATCCAGGCTGACTGGGCAGCAGTTACTCTCCCTCAGCCATGTTTCCTTTCCCCTCCCTTGCTAGCCTTAAAGGAGGAGGGCAAAGTAATACTGAATCCTCCATAGGGGGAATTTCAGCTGCAGGATGATGAAATAGGTTTAGAATTTCCCCAAATTTAGTTCTACACTCCTTATGCTGCAGCAGTGGAATTACTGTTTATTCCCCATGACTTGTCAGCAATAACATCCTCTCTGCAATAGTACTGTATGAGGCAATATGATCTAGTGCCAGAGCAGTGGTTCTCAAACTTTTTTTTCACGGACCACTTGAAAATTGCTGAGGGTCTCGGCGGACCACTTAATGATCTTTCCAAATGTTGTTTGTACTATTAGCTAACTGTTGTAAAGCACTTTCGATAGAAGCGCTATATAAAAAAAATAATAAATTTTTTTTGTTCTACAAATAAAAGCACACAATTCATATTTTAATATCAGTAGTCTTACCTTTCTTTTGCAATGGATGTGCCCTCTCTCCCCTACTGTGGCAGCCCCTGAGCTGGGGCTGGGAAGGAGGGGGGTCTTTCTCTCTCTCTCCCCTGCTGCGGCAGTCCCCAAGCTGGACCTTGGAAGGTGGGGGGTCTCTCCCTCTCTCCCCAACTGTGGCAGCCTCTGAGCTGGGGCTGGGAAGGAGGGGGTATCTCCCCTACCACAGCAGCCACAGAGCTGAGGCTGGGAAGGAGGGCCGTCTCTCCCCAGTAGCCACAGCCCTGGAGCTGGGGAAAGTTGCCTCTTTCTCTGGCCGCTGCAGCTCTGAATGTCCCAAATTCCCCCCACCCCCTCTTCTTACCCCACTGCCCCCTCCTATCTACCTCCTATTCCCCACAAGGCCACCACCTCACCTTACATGTGTGCCTTCTTCAGGGTCCAGGCACCTAATTAGTGGAGCCACACCTGCGCGGCTCCACTAAGTAGGTGGGTGGCCTTTCATTTTCTTGTATGCAGCCGCCCAGGCATGCACCTTAGCGGGAACTAACCGCGGACCACCCCAATGGAGCTCGTGGACCACCAGTGGTCCACGGACCACAGTTTGAGACCTTCTGATCTAGAGGCCTGCTCGTGGAATTCAGAGCCAGGAGCCCCTCACTTCTCATCCCAGCTCTGCTGTTTGGCCTTGGAGAAACAAACAGATTCCCCCATCTGTAAAATGTGGGTAATAATAAGTAACCTATTGTACCTCCCTGGCAGGCGTGCTCTGAGGACTAGAGAGTCTGTCAATGCTATTTTTATAAAGCGCTTGTGCAGCCACAAAGCATTGTGAAATCACAGCACTATTGAAATGTCAAATGGTTCAAGTTACGATACACAGAGTGAATATGCATTGCTAGAATAAGTGTTTGCAAGTATTTTGTCAATGTTTACAAATCCAGAATATATTTTAATTATCGTGGGAGTGTAGTTTGGTGTGTTAGCTGTGTTGTTTCTTCCCCCACAGCACAATCTACTATGTGGGTTTTGGTATATTTATTGAGATGATTACTTAAAATCACAGCCTTAGTGTTTCCACCTACGTTAAGATCAGTTACTCTGGCCTGGATCATCTGAGGTTGCAAGTGCTCTTCACTCCCATTGAAATCAGTGCCTCATGTTCATGGTGCCACAACATCTGAGTCATTACTGGGAGCTTAGCTGTTCTGTTTTGAATATGTATGAGAAGCTGTCCAAAAAATGCTAAATATCACAAAAAGCTACACGATATTTTAGCTGAGAACACACACACACACACGTTTTGCAAAGTCTGAAACTGTGAATAATGTAAACGTTCATGCTGTAATAATTGATGAAAATATCATTCATACATTATCATTCAGGAATCAATATGCAAAGCCAAAAGCAAAATTGCTTTGTGGAATGTTAGATGAAAGAAACACATTAATGACTTCTGAAAGGCTTTGTCTAGTCTCATAAACTAGAATGCATGCTGTCCCCGACCATTGAGAAAAGAGCTTCAAATTTAAGTTCCCGAAATCAAAGGTGGCAGTACAATTTATAATTCTGCCTTCCTTCAGAAAAAGGATTGAGACTCTGAAGCTGCAGACTGTTCCAGGGTGGTACAACGGAGACTGAGCAGCAACGAGAAATGATTGCCCTGTGATGATTATGAACTACCGGGAACTTCATGTGAATGAATGTTTGTCTCTTGCATTTTGGAGAGTGTTCATCACATTCATTGTATAGCACTTTGTCACTGGCAATCCTCGAGATCCATGTCAAATCCCCAGTGGTGAGTTTCTATGCTCCATTTCATTTCTGTCTGACATATTCCAGATTAATCCTTTTTTTGCCCTATGAAATGATGGGTAGGTCTTATGTGCTTTAAGTGTATCAGTCACTTTACATGAACAGCATACAGAACTCATTGTAGCAGTGGCCAAAGACTTTTGAGGGCGGAGTTTATCAGGCTGAGACCTTGTCCATAATATCCAAAGTCCGTTGCCTTCCATTCACTTGCAGATCTGGCATTTAGGGCATTGAAAGAAGGTTGCGGGGGCAGGGGGCACTCACCTTTTGAGCACCTCCTGATGCGTGCGGTACTGCAGGCCCTTTCCCACTCCTGACACTCCCTGTATGTTGTCGACCTCGCTTCAAGGATCTTCAGGGCCTTGGCCTTCCAGCCGGGTTACACAATCAAAATGAACTTCTCTCAGGGACCACAGGGCCCCTTAACTCGGGCTTCCCAACAAGCCTTGTCCCCTTCTCAGGGTTTATATCACTTCACTGGTGGTTGGTGGGGGAACCCAGGCCTGTCCTCTACTCTAGGTTCCAACCCAAGGACTCTATAAACAGCATCCATGTGCTTCTCACTTCAATTTGTTGCTGCTACTTCTCTGGGCCTCTTCCTGGCCCCTTTATTTTCACCCCTTACCTTAGGGTTAAAGTTCTCGGGTCCTCTCTGTCTCAGCTTAAGAAAATACAGTCACAACCAAACTCTGGTTATTTTTGAGTTCTTGTGGCTAGAGAGGAGCACCCTTCCTTGCCCCTCTGTAGCAGTTCAGTTCTTGGTTGGGAAGGCCCCGCAGCTCCTTTTATCTTAGCCTGCTGGATTCTGATTGGCTGCATCCATGAGGCCTCCCTAGACAGGCCCACCTTTGCTGCTCCTTTGCTGGGGCTGGGTGTAGTAGGACTGGTAAGACCTGACCGAACACTGTGTGCAGTTCTGGTCTCCCGTGTTTAAGAAAGAAGAATTCAGGCTAGAACAGGTGCAGAGAAGGGCCACTAGAATGATCAGAGGAATGCAGAACCTGTCTTACAAGAGGAGACTTAAGAATCTTGGCTTGTTTAGCCTAACCAAAAAAAGGCTGAGAAGAGATATGATTGCTCTGTATAAATACATCAGAGGATAAACAACATGGAGGGAGAGGAGTTATTTAAATTAAGGGCCAATGCTGGCACAAGAACAAATGAGTATAAACTGGCTATCAACAAGTTTAGGCTTGAAATTAGAGGAAGGTTTCTAATGATCAGAGGAGTGAAGTTCTTGAACAGCCTTCCAAGGGAAGCAGTGGGGCCAAAAAAACCTAACTGGTTTCAATACTGATCTTGATATGTTTATGGAGGGGATGGTATGATGAGGTTGCCTACAATGGCATGTGGCCTACCTGAGACTCCTAGTAGCAAATATCTCCAATGGCTGGTAATTGTAACTCAGAGCCCTTCCCATCTAGAATCCTACAGTGAATTATTTCCCAGCTGGTGGGTGTTGCTGACATGGTTAGTGCCTAACTGATCACCCTAGTTGGGTTTGAGAAGGAATTTTCACCCAGGTCAGAATGGCAGAGACCCTGGGGGGATTTTCACCTTCCTCTGCAGCATGGGGCATGGGTCACTTGCTGGTTTGAAAAAGAGTAAATGGTGGATACTCTTTAACTTGGACCCTTTAAGTCATGATTTGAGGACTTCAATAACTCAGCCAGAGGTTATAGGCCTACTACAGGAGTGGGGGGGTGAGGTACTGTGGCCTATGATGTGCAGGAGGTCAGACAAGGTGATCTCAATGGTCCTTTTTGGTTTTAAGGTATATGAATCTGAGACATCTGTTCCTCGTGCCTGATATCAGATATGCAATCCAAAATAATGGAGTAATACTTCATCTTGTTTACACTGTTAATAAATGCACCTGTTACCTTTTGAAATAAGCCCTATAATACAAAATGATATCATTTTTAAGTTAAATTATGGTGTCTGTCTTCTTTAATGAAGAACTGTCTTACATGTTCCTTCATCACAGTATCAAATTTAGCCATTAACTCGACTTGGCCTAAGAAGTTTCCATTTCTACACCAGTTACATTTTTCCACGGATCCACAAAATGCTAGGTTCCATTCAGCTAAGTGAAAAACAATGGCCACAGTTCTGTCAAATACACCTCACAAGTGTTGTCTCTCAATTTCGAGCAGTGATTATGACATCTGGTCAATTGCAGATTCAGTTTTCAGTTGTAGTTCCAATTCTCTCCACTTCACCATATTTCCAAAGTGAAGAACATGGGTTTTCTCATGAGTTTCGAGAGTTATATTTTGAGAGAAAACCACTATCAGTGAGACTATGCTTATCAACACCAAATACTTTGCAACAAAAACACACAGCTCCATTTTTTAATTTTCTTCCATCGTGACTTGGAAAATGTTTACTTTTAATTTGCAATGGTCCATCTTTCACTGTGGCTATTTTTGTTTTGTCATCTATGAACTTGGGCCATGTTGGGGGATCACTGATGTTAATAAGGGATACTGGAATTAGTGGAACGTCTTCTGAGTTATGGCCACTCTCTCCCACTAGTTGCAATATAGCGGTGTAACTGTCAGACAAAGTTTCTTGCTCCTTATTTTCTTCATGAACCTCTAGGGTTTTTTCTTGATTGATTTCCTGGACTGATTCTACATTCAAAGACGTGTTAGGAGTCAAAAACCTCTCAAGTGCACCTTTATGTCTCTTAATCTGCTCCTCTTTCTCTTTTTTCCTTTTTTGCTGCACCTGATGAAAATTTTCTAAAACCTCCTGACATCTTGTGGAACAGTGTCGGCTGTGCAAATGTTTAGTGCTAGAGGGCAAAAATGGGAGTGAGGGGATGCACATCCAGCTCCTCCGCTCCCCCTCCCCCACCACACACACACCCTTTTGTTTACTCTTTCTCATTATAATACAATATCAAGAGGACATTCAACTAAATTAAAAGGCAATATATATATTGAATTGAAAGGCAAATTTTAGGCTGCCCCTGGAGCAAGGGCTGTGAGGCCCTCCCCCTCCCTTATCTAGTGATCTTGTCTGCAGCCTTGGAGCACTGCAGTACATCCAATAAATAATATACGTCCTTATTGAGTTTGTTAGTCTTCAAAATCAAAGAGCATTCATTTCTATGATTCTATACCAAAAGATGTGATTAACATAGTTGATTTGCTCTATATTTTAAAACAAGCTGTCAGTGTATTTTATTAACTTTCTAAGGAGAACAAAGTCAGCTCTGCTAAACAGTGTGTAGATTGGTGATGACAATCGGTGATGACCTCCCCACACAAGAATTCGCTTGCAATGATGAGGCCAATGGGGAAGGTTCATGTCAGATGATTATTTTTGGTATTCACCAGGCAGAGTGTCTTTCAGCCTCTGACTTCCAAATACACAGAATATCCATCAGGGCCTCATGGTACAAATACAGCACTTAAAGTAAAAGAGAAAAGATTAGGGATGGGTAAACCCACTCAGAAAAATAAAAGCAATCCTCTCTCCCTGAAAGCTTAAACCAAACTCCAGCATTTTTTAATGTTGAGATATAGATTGTAAACTCCTTGGGGCTGTGACATTTATTTTTGTTCTGGGTTTGTACAGTACCTAGTACAATGGGGTTCTGGTCCATGACTGGGGCTCCTAGGTGCTACCACAATACAAATAATGAATAATAGGAGCTCAGTTACATACTGAATAAAAATGTTCATCACCCTGACTCAGGGACAGCTCAAGGCACAAATCAATATGAGTAAAGATGGTAGAATCTGGCCCTTAATTTGATGAGCGAGATTAGATAAGGAGCCCAGTCATTTCCCTCTCAGCAGACAACCTACTCAAATACCTGGTGGAGAGGAGCAGGTCGGTGGCTTGCTCTGAACTCAGCAACTCTGTCACAGTAGAGTGAGGGAAGTAGAGAGAAATTAATTCAATTTCCCCCACACTCTCATACCCCTTCTCTTACCTGATGTTACAGGGCTGGCTCTCTTCTCTTGTTTCCTTTCGGATTTGGCTTGTAGGCCTGCTCACCTTAAATCACCAAAAGCAGTTATCTTTTGTAGACAGAGCCTCTCCAGCAGTTCTTGAGTAGCATGGCCTAGAAACGATTCAAAAGGTCCTGCAGCGATGGCCCTTTAACACTCTGGGGCTGGGACCTCAGGGTGCAGTAACCTAATATAAAATCCCAGACAGCAAATTAGCTGGCTGTTACGATTTTTACTGACAAAATTACATCCCTAATAAGGGCTTGTCTGCGCTTGAAAGTTAATTTGTATTAAGGTAGAATGTGAATTTAAAGCAAAATAGTTATTTAGAATAACTCCATGTGTGGACACTCTTATTCTGGAAAAAGAAAAGGAGGACTTGTGGCACCTTAGAGACTAACAAATTTATTTGAACATAAGCTTTCGTGAGCCACAGCTCACTTCATCGGATGCATGCAGTAGAAATTACAGTGGGGAGATTTTATATACACAGAGAATATGAAACAATGGGTGTTACCATACACACTGTAACGAGAGCGATCAGGTAAGGTGAGCTATTACCAGCAGGAGAGAAAAAAAAACCTTTTGTAGTGATAATCAAGGTGGGCCATTTCCAGCAGTTGACAACCCTACTGTTCCTCACAGATTCTTGTCAACTGCTGGAAATGGCCCACCTTGATTTTCACCACAAAAGGTTTTTTTGTTTGTTTGTTTGTTTTTGTTTTCCCCTCTCCTACTGGTAAGAGCTCACCTTACCTGATCACTCTCGTTACAGTGTGTATGGTAACACCCATTGTTTCATGTTCTCTGTGTAGATAAAATCTCCCCACTGTATTTTCTACTGCATGCATCTGATGAAGTGAGCTGTAGCTCACAAAAGCTTATGCTCAAATAAATTTGTTAATCTCTAAGGTGCCACAAGTACTCCTTTTCTTTTTCCGGATACAGACTAACACAGCTGTTACTCTGAAACCTCTTATTCTAGAATAATTCCATGTGGAGAAAAATCCTTAGTAACCTGGAAGCATTTCTCAGTCATTCAGTATGGCTGAATCACACCTGTAACACAGAGGTTCTCGTTAATGCATCTGTAAGGTGTTCACATACAACAGTAGTATAAGATATAAGAATCTCGGTATTAGCAACTCAAATATGCAAGGTCAAAGGCCAGCTGGTAAAACTGATTAATATTTGTCCTGCTAAGCATGTACAAATGTACAGTATGTGAGACACAACAGAGATAATGTTGTGCAAGAGCAATTAATTTGCTCCTAGCGCAATCAGTCCAAATAGTAAAGGCATTTGTAAAAGGAAGTTTCCTTTTCCAGTGCAAATACTAATTGGCAAGCTATAACCACAAGACTGAAAGGCCAACTGGCAATTAGTTGACATTTGTTCCTCAAAAGGTTTACAGATTCCTTGTGGGCTGGATAGGAACTGTTTTGCAGGAACAATTAATTTATTACCGTGACAACCAGTAGAAATAGAAGGCTCTGCTGACCAGAAATATTGTGGTCTGTTCCTGTGCAAATAACCAACTGGTGTCCAGGTGGACAATGGCCATTCCTGTTGAAAAGCACAACAGAGAACTAAAGCTTTATCCTGCTTTGCTTGTATTTATCCTGCTGAATAGGGAAAAAATGTATTGTATTGATATGAAAATGTATTTTTGTTTACTAAAGTCTGTATGAGGCAATTGACTTAGACATGGTTGTGCAAATGACTCGTGGTCAACTGCCTGCTGGGAGATTTTGTAAAAAGCCAAACAATTTACCTTATCTTATCTGAGCAGTATCTGACTTTCATGTATAGAACTTATTATGTATTTATATTACAGCAACTCCCAGAGGCTCAAATCAGGGCTCTGTTGTGTTATAGTAAGATGTGTGGTGTTATACAGTAGAGACAATCCCAGCTCCAAAGAATTTACAGTCTTGTAATTGCCATTTTTTCCACCAATCAGAGCATGGGCAGTTCTGCCTAGGAGTCAGAGCAGTGGCTGTCAGGCCTAGTGGTCAGGAACCAGAAGCCAGATCCAAGGGTCAGAGCCAAAGTCAGGAACCAAGCAGGGCAGGAATACGACTGGGAATAAGGCAGGGACAGGAACAATCAGAGATACAGATATAAGTTGTCAGCCTAATGCTGCTGCTGGGTTTTTAAGAGCACATCTGTTGGTTCCTCCAGCCACTTGGGTTGTCTGGCCAATCAGGTGAGTCTTCTGTGGCTCAGTAGAGAGGTGAAACCAGCTGGTCTCAGGCTTAACCGCAAGCCCTAATTCCTGGCATTTTTTGCCATGCAAGGTAACTGTACACTCACAGGCCTCAATTCAGCAAAGCATTTAAGCACATATTTAAGTTAATCACTATCCAACAAAGCACTTAAGCACTCACTTAAACTCTGCTGAATGCACAAAATAATAACCAGTGGAGATATGATAACCATCTACAAACATGTGAAAGATGTAAACAGCAAGGAGGAAGAGGAATTATGTAAGGGCTTGTTTAAGTAATTCCAGGAAATAAGACCTGGTCAACACCTAAAACTTAGGTCGACCTGGCTATGTTGCTCGCGGTGTGAAAAATTCACTTACTGAGAGACATAGTTAAGCTGACCCAAGCCCTGGTGTAGACACTGATCATGGAAGAATTCTTGTGTCAACCCAGCTGCCACCTTTCAGAGAGGTGGATTAACTACAGTGACACAAACCCCCCTTCGATTGCTGTAGCAAGTGTCTACACTACGGCACCACAGCATCACAGCCACAGGTCCATAATTGTGCCACTGTAGCATCTGTAGTGTAGACATAACCTATATTAGGACATAGCCTACATTAGACATAGCCACAATTAGGCTGAATAGTAAGGAGAGTATCGCAATAGAAGACCTGTTTAACTATGGAATAGTCTTTCCAATAAAATGGAAGAAGCCAAATAGTGTATGTTATTTAATGAAAATTACACAGGAGAATACTCCGAATAATCCTGTATTGGCCAGGGATTGACAAGCTGAGACCTAATAAATATTTCCCATCTGTAGTATTTATGATTCCATTAAAATTATTTTATTGATAATGAACTGAAAGAAATGCATGTTTATGACTTGCAGTGTTTGCTGTTAAAATTCAACATTGGCCAAAAGGTATCACAGTATAATTGACACAATGCAGTTATTTCCTATTCTAAGCATAGAGGAAAACTCTGGTGTCTCTGATGTTGTTGTATTGGAATTGTAGGAAAGTACTGACTTTGTAATGCTGAATAACTGTAATGCAGTGGAAACATTGTTCAAGATCAGTGGAGTGCATCTTCTATAAAGGACTGTCCCATAATGCTGCAAAGTAATTGAAGTTTTAGTTTATCTGCTGCGGGCAAGCTGAAGCTGCCTCAGACTGTTATGAATGTTTTCTAAGTTTTGTCTTTACAGTATTGATGGAATATATATATTATTATATTGTATATTATATATTATTTTTTATTTATAATAATATATATAAGTTCTATACATGAAAGTCAGATACTGCTCAGATAAGATAAGGTAAGTTGTTGGCCGTTTACAAAATCTCCCGGCAGGCAGGTGACCATTAGTCATTTGCACAGCCATGTCTAAGTCAATTGCCTCATACAGACTTTGACTTGGAAGCTCCTGCTTCTGAACTCTTCTGTAATGAACGCAAGTCTTCTTCAGAACTTTATTTGTACTGCTTTAAAATGGTACAATAAAGAGTTTAGCACAGACATATTTTGTCTTCATGCAGAAACAAAAATCAAAGGGCCAGATTTCAGTCCTGAGATGCGCACCCCTGGCTCCGGTTGAAATCAATGTGCTAAGTAATATGGCTGAATTGACAGGAGCTGTGGTTGCATCCCAAGACAAAATAAATTCTTCCTTTCCATTTTTACATGCAGTATTTATAGATAGTCTCACATATAGGTGGCTTTTAAAATTTTTACGCCTTTCTTTAAATATTGTTTTATTTTAAAATGAACATGCTGGTTTGGTAGCGCTTGAAGCTTAGTATGTTAAAGGAACCTGAGACTTTCCTTATGTGGGTGGACAAAAACCAGCTGTGAAAGCACTGGCAATTTTCTCTTCTACGTTTGAAAGGCAAAGGTGACAGGGAAACCAGCTAAGTGCTGCTGCTGTGGCTTTCAGCAGCAGCATATTGCCTTCATTTTCCACATAATGAGTAATATGAACATTTTCCTGTGCTCCAGGATGTCTTCGTTGTCCACATGGTCAGCCCAATCGCTCAGTCATAATGCAGGCAAAACTCCAACTGAATTCAACCTTAATATGGCTAATTGTATTACGAGTAAACTGTTTCAGTTTTAATATAATTTACATTGTAAGGAAATAAATATAATATATAGAACCTGGTACTACTCAAACCAGTTTTACACCAGCGTAACCTCTTTTACTTCAGAGGCGTTACTCCTGATTTACATCAGTGCAACAAAGAGCAGAATCAGGCCCATTCGTCCAAAATGAAGAGCGCTTCAGGAAGGCTGATATTCATTTCAAACTGGGAGGGGGGGGGGAGATGTTGATATGAACATGAACAGGTCTTCCTAGCAAAACGGTAGTGATCCATTACTGAACTGTGAGCCTGATCCTGCAGACCTTTGCTCAAGTGGGAAGTCTTTACTCATGTGCACATTCTCATAACTACACTACTTGGGTGCGTAAGAAATATCGGCATGTGTAAGGTTATTCAGGATTGGTGCCTTTGTTTGTGGGGAGGAAGCATCTCTGTAAACTGTAGGTTTCAGAGTAGCAGCCTTGTTAGTTTGTATTTGCAAAAAGAAAAGGAGTACTTGTGGCACCTTAGAGACTAACCAATTTATTTGAGCATAAGCTTTCGTGAGCTACAGCTCACTTCATCGGATGCATAAAAGTGGAAAATGCAGTGAGGATGTTTTTATACACACAAACCATGAAAAAATGGGTGTTTATCACTTCAAAAGGTTTTCTCTCCCCTCACCCCACTCTCCTGCTGGTAATAGCTTATCCAAAGTGATCACTCTCCTTACAATGTGTATGATAATCAAGGTGGGCCATTTCCAGCACAAATCCAGGGTTTAACAAGAATGTCTGAGGAATGGGGGAGTGGGGGGGGAGGGCAGGTAGGAAAAAACAAGGGGAAATAGGTTACCTTGCATAATGACTTAGCCACTCCCAGTCTCTATTCAAGCCTAAGTTAATTGTATCCAATTTGCAAATGGATTCCAATTCAGCAGTCTCTTGCTGAAGTCTGGTTTTGAAGTTTTTCTGTTGTAATATCGCAACTTTCATGTCTGTAATCACATGACCAGAGAGATTGAAGTGTTCTCCGACTGGTTTATAAATGTTATAATTCTTGACATTTGATTTGTGTCCATTTATTCTTTTACGTAGAGACTGTCCAGTTTGACCAATGTACATGGCAGAGGGGCATTGCTGGCACATGATGGCATATATCACATTGGTGGATGTGCAGGTGAACGAGCCTCTGACAGTGTGGCTGATGTTATTAGGCCCTTTGATGGTGTCCCCTGAATAGATATGTGGGCAGAGTTCGCAACGGGCTTTGTTGCAAGGATAGGTTCCTGGGTTAGTGGTTCTGTTGTGTGGTATGTGGTTGTTGGTGAGTATTTGCTTCAGGTTGGGGGGCTGTCTGTAGGCAAGGACTGGCCTGTCTCCCAAGATTTGTGAGAGTGTTGGGTCGTCCTTCAGGATAGATTGTAGATCCTTGATAATGCATTGGAGAGGTTTTAGTTGGGGGATGAAGGTGACGGCTAGTGGCGTTTTGTTATTTTCTTTGTTAGGCCTGTCCTGTAGTAGGTGACTTCTGGGAACTCTTCTGACTCTGTCAATCTGTTTCTTCATTTCAGAAGGTGGGTACTGTAGTTGTAAGAATGCTTGATAGAGATCTTGTAGGTGTTTGTCTCTGTCTGAGGGGTTGGAGCAAATGTGGTTGTATTGTAGAGCTTGGCTGTAGACAACGGACTGTTTGGTGTGGTCTGGGTGAAAGCTGGAGACATGTAGGTAGGAATAGCGGTCAGTAGGTTTCCGGTATAGGGTGGTGTTTATGTGACCATCGTTTATTAGCACCGTAGTGTCCAGGAAGTGGATCTCTTGTGTGGACTGGTCCAGGCTGAGGTTGATGGTGGGATGGAAATTGTTGAAATTATGGCGGAATTCCTCAAGGGCTTCTTTTCCATGTGTCCAGATGATGAAGATGTCATCAATATAGCGCAAGTAGAGTAGGAGTATTAGGGGACGAGAGCTGAGGAAGCATTGTTCTAAGTCAGCCATAAAAATGTTGGCATACTGTGGGGCCATGCGGGTACCCATAGCTGTGCTGCTGATTTGAAGTTATACATTGTCTCCAAATGTGAAATAGTTATAGGTGAGGACACAGTCACAAAGTTCAGCCACCAGGTTTGCCGTGACATTATCGGGGATAGTGTTCCTGATGGCTTATAGTCCATCTTTGTGTGGAATGTTGGTGTAGAGGGCTTCTACATCCATAGTGGCCAGGATGCCCCTCTGCCATGTACATTGGTCAAACTGGACAGTCTCTACGTAAAAGAATAAATGGACACAAATCAAATGTCAAGAATTATAACATTCATAAACCAGTCGGAGAACACTTCAATCTCTCTGGTCACGCGATTACAGACATGAAAGTTGCAATATTACAACAGAAAAACTTCAAAACCAGACTCCAGCAAGAGACTGCTGAATTGGAATTCATTTGCAAATTGGATACAATTAACTTAGGCTTGAATAGAGACTGGGAGTGGCTAAGTCATTATGCAAGGTAACCTATTTCCCCTTGTTTTTTCCTACCTGCCCCCCCCCCCATTCCTCAGACATTCTTGTTAAACCCTGGATTTGTGCTGGAAATGGCCCACCTTGATTATCATACACATTGTAAGGAGAGTGATCACTTTAGATAAGCTATGACCAGCAGGAGAGTGGGGTGGGGAGAGAGAAAACCTTTTGAAGTGATAAACACCCATTTTTTCATGGTCTGTATGTAATAAAGACAGGTTTCAGAGTAACAGCCGTGTAAGTCTGTATTTGCAAAAAGAAAAGGAGTACTTGTGGCACCTTAGAGACTAACCAATTTATTTGAGCATAAGCTTTCGTGAGCTACAGCTCACTTCATCGGCAAATACAGAAGATGTTCTTATACATACACATTGTAAGGAGAGTGATCACTTTAGATAAGCTATTACCAGCAGGAGAGTGGAGTGGGGGGAAAGAAAACCTTTTGTAGTGGTAAACACCCATTTTTTCATGGTTTGTGTGTATAAAAAGATCTTCCGTATTTTCCACAGTATGCATCCGATGAAGTGAGCTGTAGCTCACGAAAGCTTACGCTCAAATAAATTGGTTAGTGTCTAAGGTGCCACAACTATTCCTTTTCTTTCTGTAAACTGCAATTTACACCAGACCTTGCTATGTTTGTTTTAGCAGATCTGTTTGTGAAGATCTGGCTGGGGGAAGGGAAGGGGTTTTCTGTGATCATTGTTTCTGCCAAATATGGCCAATTATCAGTTTATGCATCTGCACACTTACTTTATGTGTTTTAACTGTTTGGTTTATATATCTGTCCCTCCTCCTACTTAGCCAACCCAGGATGGGCATCTTAGCCATCTATTTTTAAATTAAAGAGCAGATCACGTTTTACTGAAAATATTTCAATATATTTTGGAGTACATTTGAGATTCTTAACAATGGGATTTGGGACCATTCCCTCAAAGCATTCATAGTTCATCACTTACATAGAATTGCACTTGATACCAAACTGTACTGCACAGACGGTTACTAAAGTAATGCCATTGTCATCTTAATTTTTAAAAAAGTCTACAGCAGGCCACCCACGATTAACAGTCAGATTCCTCACAACAGCACAGCACAGCTGGTCTGGGTCAATATCATGTAGTGCACTGATCAGACAGAGCTGACCGACTCACTTCTGGAATGGATAAGGTGTCAGTACTCAGCAGACCACCAGGGCACAGGAAAAGTTCACGTATCTCAGCCCAAGATTCTCTCTCCATTGCTATGGTTCTACCCTACCAATTCACATGGTCAGATTACCACCGTCTGGCATTGAACATAGACCAGAATAATGCCTGAGGTTAGCATTGTACCACTGTCAAGGTTCCTCCCCCACTCTGAACTCTAGGGTACAGATGTGGGGACCTGCGTGAAAAACCTCCTAAGCTTATCTTTACCAGCTTAGGTCAAAACTTCCCCAAGGTACAAAGTATTCCACCCGTGGTCCTTGGAATGGCCGCTACCACCACCAAACTAATACTGGTTACTGGGGAAGAGCTGTTTGGACGCGTCTTTCCCCCCAAAATACTTCCCAAAACCCTGCACCCCACTTCCTGGACAAGGTTTGGTAAAAAGCCTCACCAATTTGCCTAGGTGATTACAGACCCAGACCCTTGGATCTTAAGAACAATGAACAATCCTCCCAACACTTGCACCCCCGCTTTCCTGGGAAATGTTGGATAAAAAGCCTCACCAATTTGCATAGGTGACCACAGACCCAAACCCTTGGATCTGAGAACAATGAAAAAGCATTCAGTTTTTTACAAGAAAACTTTTAATAGAAAATAGAAGTAAATAGAAATAAAGAAATCCCCCCTGTAAAATCAGGATGGTAGATATCTTACAGGGTAATTAGATTAAAAAACATAGAGAACCCCTCTAGGCAAAACCTTAAGTTACAAAAAAGATACACAGACAGAAATAGTTATTCTATTCAGCACAATTCCTTTCTCAGCCATTTAAAGAAATCATAATCTAACACATACCTAGCTAGATTACTTACTAAAAGTTCTAAGACTCCATTCCTGGTCTATCCCTGGCCAAGACCAGCATACAGACTGACACAGACCCTTTGTTTCTCTCCCTCCTCCCAGCTTTTGAAAGTATCTTGTCTCCTCATTGGTCATTTTGGTCAGGTGCCAGCGAGGTTACCTTTAGCTTCTTAACCCTTTACAGGTGAGAGGAGCTTTCCCCTGGCCAGGAGGGATTTCAAAGGGGTTTACCCTTCCCTTTATATTTATGACAACCACAAATAGCTCAATCTATTTTGTTTAACAAACAGATGGTTAAGAGGTGACAATTACAGTCTAAGTATCTACATGGGGAATAACTATTTAATAGTGGGTCTCTTCAATCCAGTGGAGAAAGTTAGCACAATCCAATGGAAGTTGAAGCTAGACAAATGCAGACTGGAAATAAAGAGTATGTTTAGTGGAGAATAATTAACCACTGGACAGTTTACCAAGGGTCGTGTTGGATTCTCCATCACTGAAGATTTGTAAATCAAGATTGGATGTTTTTCTGAAAGGTCCGATCTAGGAATCTGGAGGGAAGTTCTATGGCCCGTGTTATGCAGGAGGTCAGACTATATGATTATAACAGTCCCTTATGGTCGTGGAATCTATCAAAAACATGTAGCAGTGTTCTGTGGCACGTTGCTTACTTCTCAGTGAACTGAAAGGCATGTCACAAGCTGGCTTCTTAGCTGTGACATGCCACCGACACTAACCATGTTTCAGTGGCTCTTACTTCATTGAGACTAATGCCACATATTGCAAAATACCGGTGTCATCGCCCACACTTTAAAAGCCGTTTCCACTCCATTACGTTCTCTCCTGGTGTCCTGAGAGTTGCTTACTTCTCAGTGAACTGAAAGGCATGTCACAAGCTGGCTTCTTAGCTGTGACATGCCACCGACGCTAACCATGTTTCAGTGGCTCTTACTTCATTGAGACTAATGCCACATATTGCAAAATACCGGTGTCATCGCCCACACTTTAAAAGCCGTTTCCACTCCATTACGTTCTCTCCTGGTGTCCTGAGAGTTAAAAATAGGCTTCACTTTACCAAAGAAGTTATCATCTTGCACTGAATTACCCTTATTAAATTAGGAACACTGGGCCAGATCCTCTTCACAGTTACATGGAGGTAAACCTAGAGTAACTGCATTGAAGAAAATGGAGTCAGATTTACACCAGTGACTGAGGTCAGTTACTAATTTGCGGAAGCTTCCTTTGCTTTAAGTCTATGTAATCTGGATTGTTTCCAGATGTAAATATGCAATGCTTTCTGAAGGTTTGCAAACCCTGGATTGTTGCAAAGAGCAGCTGCCCCGTGGATAACCTCTCCAGGAAGCAGTTTGGCTTGCTGCCCAAAGACAAAAAGAAATACACCTTGCTCTACAACAGTGAACTGTGGAGCTGCTCAGGGAGAGGGGAGCTGAGGTAAGTTAACTTCCAGCCTCCCACCTGCTGTGGCTGCCTTTGCTGGGGCTTGTCCTCTCCTCCTCCCCTTGCTGTGAACATGCTGCTCAAGGGGTTTTCTAGGTATGGAGTAACTCCCCCCGACAGTCCCCACCAGGGGAAGCTTGTGAGGCCTTGCAGGGGGGCTATAGCCACCCCAAAATTTGCCATAGCTCCCCCTGTAGCCACCCTCCCAGTGCTGCTGATGGTCGGACAGCGAGGGAGGATGGGAGTGGGCACCCCAGAACCCCTGCCTCAGCTCCCGCCCTGCGCTCCTCTCTCAGCTCTGCGTAGTGCGAGCTCCGGCTGCTGCTCCTCCGCTTCCCGGGACCCGGGCTGGAGACACATGGGGCCATCTCAGGACCTGCGACTCGGAGCAGCGGCGGCAGTGGCTCGCCAGCGCCTTTGCCTTGTGGAGGCATCGTGGTGCCCGCAGCTCCCACCCCGCGAGGCGCCGACACAGGGTGAAAGCAGTGCCAGGTCGCTCGCTGACGCTGACCGGCGTGGCAGGAGGCTGCAGGGGAGTCGAGGGAGGGACTGAAGGGAGGAATTCCCCAGCTCCCCCACCACGCCTCCGAGGGCAGATGCCCTCTGGGCAATGCAACTCCCGGCACTGCGAACTTGGGGTGGCACTGCTGAGCCTGAAGGCAGCACCTGCCAGCAATGTAAGCGGTGGCTGGGGGGCCACTGGGTGCAGCGGATGCCTCTGGGAATGGGGTGAGGTGGGAGGGCTTCTGGAGCAGCCTTCAAGCAATCTCTGAATCAGAGACTCTAAAGGCCTGGACAGACTGAGACCAGCTAAAACCCACCCTGGAGCCGCCCCTCCCCTGGCCCTGCACCACTTAGGGGGGAACCTACACCCCCCGCTGCTTCCCCAGTTCTCTCAAGTCCCTTCTTGTACCATTAGCTGTTTCTCCCTCCCTTTGCTTAATACTGTGTCCAGAAGTTTTAAACTTTCCCCCCTTCACCCATGACTTCTGCCAATTCTCTCTGTGAAAGCCAGGCTTTGCCAGGAACAACCAGCTTCTACTTTTGTCAGCAGGTTCAGGGGTAGCAAGTATTTGCTCCTATTCTTCCTTGGGGGGGGGTGTTATGTCTGCAATGCTGGGAAATGAACTGCTCTGCTAGAGCAGGTGGGCTTGGGTCTAATGGGAGAGGACGCTTCTCTTTATCCACTTCAGTGGTTTCAGATATTGGAATCATGCCTGGGCTTCGCTGAAATTAATGTAGTATATTTAGTGGTGTGTACCTCTGTCTTCACCTTCATATGACTCAATCCATCCAGAAGCACCAAAGTTAGTTCACCCAAGTTATTTTGGTTCTGTGCTTTATCTTAAACTGGGGACTATTTATGAGGAATAGCCAAATGTTCCTTTTACTTAAAGGGTATTATTAAGTAACTTAAGTGTGGTAGACATTAGCCTTCTTTCATCATGGCAGCATAACTGGCTATTGCAATAAAGCTGACCGAGATTATTGAGGAAAATTCTGTTTAACTCAAGTAGATGTTCAAAGGACAATAGTGCCTAATTGACCTATTAACCATAGTTTGTTCAAGCACATATTTATATTAAGGGCCTGATCCAATCCCAGTTGACTTCAGTATAAAACCTCCCATTAACTTCAGTGAGCGTTGAATCAGACCTTGGTAAAAATACTGTTTTATCAGTCTCCAGCAGAAGCCATACACTCCAAAGCATGAAGACTCCAGTCAGTCATGTGTCCCCCCACCCCCACTTTGTTTCTTAAATTTATATTTGCTTTCAAGTCTGATAATTCCATATAACTAACTTTATTGGAAGAGGGACTTTAATGAACTAGAGAGATGTTTTATTCTTTTTCAGTATTTTATTGATATTACAATCAACATCTAGAAAGGAAATGCACAATTTAAAATCAACTTCTCCCCACTCTTTTCTTAAACTTGCCCTATTATCCTTAACTACTGCAGCACACGTGGTATGTATTGTCACACCCTGACATGAAACCTCTGCAAAACCAAGAGTTAAGGATCGCTGTGAGTTTTAAGATGTCTTCAACATTTGATATTTTCTGTTTACGTTTTTAAGGGGAAAATCCACGTAAAGAATCGATAGAATAGTATGTTATATACTGAACCATGAAATGTATTATGTAAACAATACATATCTATCTGTTCCTTGATAGAAGATGTATATTTGATTAATTATCAATGCCTCACATACCTGAGTGACTGTTGATCTATCCCAATATGGGCACTAAGGTTCCAAATGGACCAGATCACAGGTAGCTCTCAGTACCAAGAAGGCCCTCACCTGTGGAACTCATTCCCTGAACCTCCACCTGGGTCCTTCAGTGGCTGTCTTCAGGAATTTGTACAACACCTTTCTAGTTGGGTCAGCTTATCACTGACTATCTTTTTCAATAACTCTTTATTTGGTTTATTTTTATATTTTTATCAAAGTAGTATTACCTGGCCAAGTTTGTGCCAGTTTTATTAGTTCATAGTTTAATGACAGATGTTATGACTCAGTCCTGCAAGATGCTGAGCACTCTGGCCCTGAGCCATTAAAGCACTTAAGTATGTGCTTATCTTTAAACTTTAAGCATTTCTTTAATCCCATGTATAGTTAATGGGACTACTTGTTCTTAAAGTTAAGCAAAGTTTTAAGTATTTTCCTGAATCAGTGCCAGAGTGCTCAGCAACTTAAAAACATTTTGAGTGTTCAGATTGTATGTATTTGATTGGGTTTGGAATGGATTGGAATGGAAATATGGTTTAATCGGCTAGGGGGAAAGGTGTACTTAGTTTTGGTCAGTTGTTGTTTATTTTGCTTTACATAGTAGTGTGTGTTGTTTCATTTTCTTTGCATGTGCAAATGACTAATTTTAAATATAATACAGTACATTCTCAGATTTAAAGTAATTAGCTACTGGTATTATTTAACCAGTAATTTTTTTCCAGAAGTTTGAGTTTCTTCATTGTTATTATTGTTAATATAGTAGTTATTAGTTTGTTTTGTTTATTTGCTTAGGTTTTTTCTGTGAATAAATGTTGCACCAGTGAGCTGCCATACATGATGCTGGTATATACTGATCTGTCTGTATATATTTTTATTCTCCTTTTGAGGATAACATAGATAAAACAGATGTTTAAGTGCATATTATTAAAAATATAAAAAAGTATGTGTGCCCACAAGATGTATAGGGCAGCCCACCTCAGCCCTCCCACCGGGAAGAGGCTGGCACTGCCCTGGCCCCAACTCATCTTTGGGGGGGATTACCAGTTCACTTCACTTACCTGTGAGTCTGGAGGTAGCAGGGCGAGAAGGGGGAAGAAATGGCTGGAATCTTCAAGAGGGCCCCTACCAGATCTTCTGTGGGTATTAGAGAGATTGAGGGTGCTTGTGTGGGGGTTTCTTCATAAGAGGTTTGCTGGGGAGGCTCCTTTCCCTAATCTCTAATTTTATTCAGGTGAGAGGACTGAATTTTCGTGGCCATGCATCCCCACTTCTGCTCCCTAATCGGCATCTGTGCTGTGGAGATGACATTGCTGAGACATCAAGGGATGTGTAATGCATCTGCTGATATTATCCCTGTAAGCCTAAATTCTATGGCAATTGGCCTAGGTGTATTCACTGGGCAGGGGCAGCCCTGTGCAGCTGCATAATAGCCGAGTGCCCAGTCCTCTTCCCATTGAAGTCAGTAGCCAAATTCCCATTGACCTTTATGGGAGAGGGATTGGGCCTTAAACCTGAATTACGTGACTGCCACTACAGCAGTTACTTCCATCTTGGAACAGAGAACAGCCACCATGGCTGGAAAGGTCATGGACCTTCCATAGACCAACAGCCTCAGAATTTCGGCTGGATTGAGCTGTTATGGCAAGATTATGCCCAGGTTTTGTTTGGCCAAGCAGAGGAGGAAGGGACCCTGCCCTGCTCAGCCAAGTAAGAGCTATACACTTTGTCAGTTTGGACCTGATACTGAGAGCAGCTTCTGCTCTCTGAATATTCCCTCCGGCAGGCTGGAGGAGGGGGGATAGAGGTGGGAAGATGGCACAGCTTTGGCTTTACTCCGCGCCCCCCTCTCGCTGGTGAGAGTCTCTAGTCAGGCCTGATGGGAGAAATAACTGGAACCTTTGAAAGGCTACAGTAACTAACTTCTCCTCTAGAGCAGCGGGTCTCAAACTTTAGCAACCCGAGGACCCCATTTTGATTTTAAAAATTTTGGGAACTCCCAAGTCCCCCTCGCTCAGTCCCAGGCCCCAACCCCACTCCATCCCTTCTGCTAAGGCCCCACCCCACCTCTTCCCGCCCCTCCCGCTCTCTCCATTCCCCCTCCCTCCATCGCTCGCTCTCCCCCACCCTCACTCACTTTGACTAGGCTGGGGCAGGGGGTTGCAATGCAGGAGGGTGTGGGGGGTGCAGGCTGTGGGAGGGAGTTTGAGTGCGGGAGGGGGTGCGGGCTCTGGGAGGGAGTTTGGGTGCGGGGGGTGGGTTCTGGAAGGGAGTTTGGGTGCGGAAGGGTGCGGGGTGCAGGCTCTGGGAGGGAGTTTGGGTGCGGGAGGGGGTTTGGGGTTGGGGCAGGTGGTGAGGGGTGTGGGAGGTGGTGAGGGGTGGCACTTACCCTGGGCACTGCCCCTGCAGCTCCCATTGGCTGCAGTTCCTGGCCAATGGGAGAAGTGGAGTCAGCGCTTGGGGCAGGGGCAATATGCAGAGACCCCCTGCCTCTCCGCGCCCCCAGGGACGGCAGGAATGTGCTGGCCACTTCCGGGAGCGTTGTGGGGCCAGGGCAGGCAGGGACCCTGCCTTAGCCCTGCTGCATAGCTGGACTTTTAGCACCTAAAATCTCCTGGTTTGGCTTGAGTAGCCTCCTGGAGATAGAGGGAGGGGGAGAAGTTGATCAGCAGGGCCCACGGACCCCTGGAGTTCCCTCGAGGATCCACGGACTCCAGTTTGAGGAACGCTGCTCTAGAGCAAGAGAGGAGCAGGGGGAGAGTGATGCTTCACAGCTGTGTGTCTGGGCCACAATGCTGCCCGAGACACGCTCTGCCATGGTGTTACTTACGCACCACCCTGTGTTCAGGACCATGCCTAATTGAAGAAATAAATTAATAAGATTACTCTTAATAAAATAATAAGTTACTCCTTTATTTAATATCCTGTTAAGTCAATCGTATACCATAGCAGCAAGTGGTTAATGCTAATGAACAACACTAACAATATTATTTAGCATTTTTATGTTTTCCATTTTCATAGAGCTTTGCAAACATTAATTCATCCCAATGCCTCCCTGTGAGGTAATGAAAAAATATTAATATCCCCATTTATAGATGAGGAATTAAAGAAAATATTAGTGGATATTGCTTCACATCCTGTTCACGCTTCTGTGATTGTAAAACAAAATGAGCTTGCAGATTAGACTGAAATTGCTGAGCATTGGGCCATAATAATGAGGAGTTTAGATAACAAGACAGGGACGAATTAGGGTCTTATCAGACCCTCCACTTCCACAGGTGAAAAGTGTGGGGATCCAATAGATCCAGCCCTAGAGAATTTGTGGAAGTGCCACCCAGGAGGCGTTGTTTTTCCTTCCTCTCGTAATCTCTACAAGGAATCTGTGGAGCTTGGGATCTGTAAATGGGGATGGTGGAATGGAGCTAGGATGGACTAGGGTTGAGGCTGGGGACTGGGAAACAACTGCAGATGTGACATAGTCTCCCACACCAACCCTGCAAAGAGCCTGTGTGCAGATGGCCATATACCTCCATGCAGTCTCCAGCATCAACATCGATCACGGGAAATGTGTTTACAAGGTGGAAGAATTCCAAGGAATTTGGGACTGGATTGCTCAAAAGGAGTTAGGCTCCTAACTCCTATTTAATTTCAGTGGAAATTAGGAGCCTACCTTCTTTTGAGCAATCAGCCCTCATTGAGTTCCCCTGGCCCTGTGTAGGAGTAATCTACCTAAAAGTAGGAGCTATCTTGTGCGTTCATATTGCAATTGGGAATGTATGCAATGTAATGAAAATAAACAATATAGGCTGCAGTAGGGAGGCCCAGAAGTGGGGTTTTTGTTTTTAATGATTTAGACTCACACTCTTAATATTAATTAAATATCTGGGGGCAGATTCTCTACTCCATTAGACCAGTTTTATGGTGATGTAAATATTGCTTTTAATGGAATTGCACCAATATAAAACTGGTGTAACTGAGTGGAAAATCAGACCCATGGATTTCAGACCTTACTCCACCAAAATTCATTCTGATTTCAGTAGAAGTGTTGCTTGCACAAGGATTTCAGGATTGGGCCCACGGCTTAGTGTCTATGTTGATTTAATAAATTAACCTGTTACATGCTTAATTAACCATAATAAAACCAAATAGCTATTACAAACATGAAAGGTGTTTAATTTTATTTAAGAAAATAAAGCAATGCTTTGTTCAATCCAATGAACAATTCATCACCATAAATGTTATAAAGATTTTAATTTTTATTGCTAGTTTCTTTATATTTATTTTCCAGTGATTTGAAATCTTTGTTTCCGATGTAACTTAGCTCCCTGTGTCAACCTGGCTTGGTTTTATACTGAATAAAAAGAAATTACATTTATAAGTTTTTTAAGTGATTGAGTTAAAATAACCTGAAGGTCACTACAATTGTAAAAGCAAATGTTTCTGTTGTAATTAAGTAAAGACTATTTGTTTTACTTGCTTTAAAAACCCTATCACAGAACACTGATTCTGCTCCATACCTCTGTCAAAAGAGATCTTTGTGGAATATTAAAATAGATTTTTCACAGAAAGAGGGACTGACACTATTATCCAAAATGTCACCCATAATTGTACTTTATAGAATGTAGAAGCCATCTTTTGACTGGCTCACACAATTACAGTGTGTGATCATATTTTTAGTTAGCACTCGGATAAAAATACCGCTTGTTACTTGTTACATTTTACTGGACACCTTAATACTTTAGGAGTGACAGCAAGGGTATCTGAAACAATTTTTATTCTGGGGGTGCAGAGAGCCATTGAACCAAACTGTAAACCCTGTATATGATGGAAATCGCTTCAAGCCAGGGGGTGCTCCATAACCTCAGCACCCCTAGTTGCAACACCTATGAGTGACAGTTTGATTTAATTTTTTTAAAATGATTTCCTAACTATAAAAACCCCGAACAAAGCCTGAAGCACAAGTTCTCTGTGGTATTGTTATTCTTTATTATTACACATACAGAATTTTGATTTTTATAAAGGGTAACATCCAAGTAATTGTACATATTATTGATCAAGAAGCTGTTTTCAATCTCTGAAATGGTTACAAATTGATTTTGTCAGGATGTATTAATTATAATCAGCTACATCTCAATTGCATCCTAATATTATATGTCAGGTAATAAAAACAAAGTCTTACCAACCTCTGATGAAGCTGCAATGGGGGTTAATTTGTATGCATGTTTGGAAAGGAAAGGCAGTGCTCACTCTCAACACTGACAGGTCCCTTTAATCTTTTCTGTAGAAGATTGTCAATTTGTCCCATTCTATAGCTGAACAGTGACAGTCACTTAGTTTATTTGCAGCTTTGAAGCCTGGTCCTGTAATGTTTCTCATCTGATAGGAGATGAATGAAGGTGTCACTGTGGGAAACCTTTAGCTGTCTGCTCCATGAAGGAGGCTCCTTGCCTTCCCCCATAAGATCCTCTAGTTCATTCTTGGAGCCTCCAACTTTCCCCTCACCTGAGTATAGCTCCATCAGCTCCAGTTCATGCTTGGCAGCTGTTTCTAAAACTCTCTGCTTGTTATAGTATCTGACAAAGTTGTTTATGATGGGGTGGATGGGAAGTGCTATAGCTATCACCCCACAAAGGAAACTGGTGGCAGCATTCAGTTTCCCCAGTGTTGTCTTAGGATATATGTCCCCATATCCAACTGTGGTCATGGTTATAATTGCCCACCAAAATGACTGAGGGATGCTTTTAAATAAGGTTTCAGGGTGGCTTTGCTCCATGGTATAACCAAGGGCAGAAAACACAAAGATTCCAACAGCCAAGTACATAAGAAGCAGTCCTAGCTCCTTAAAGCTTCTTTTAAGAGCATAGGTTAAAGTCTGTAGCCCTGTGGAGTGGCGTGCAAGTTTGAAAATTCTAGCAATCCTCATGATCCGAAGTGCTTGAACAGCCTGTTGAACATTGGTTAACTCCATCATTCCGGCACCCAAGTGAGTCAAAAGCAAGCTGACATAGAAGGGAAGTATTGCAAAAACATCAATGATGTTCATGAAAGAAATCACAAAGTGCAGTTTATTAGGAGAAGAAATAAGTCTAAGCACATACTCCAAGGTAAACCAGCCTATACACGCTGTCTCAATGTTGTCCAGTGTTGGGTGTTCCACATGATTTCCCTCAGAGTCTACTATCTGGAGCTCTGGGATGGTCCCCATGCACATTACTACAGATGAGATCAAAATAAATAGGAAGGACAACACTGCGATTACTCTAGCTGGATAGGATGATTCTGGTTTCTCCATTAATTTCCAAATATATTTCTGGCATCTCTTCCAGTGATTTTCAGAGGCATCCATTCCCAAATCATCCAGAATCAATTGCACCCTTCGGGCTATTTCTTCCAGTTCCTCCTTTTTTTCGCTCAGATGAGTTTTGCAGCAGTCATCCAAGAATTTCAAGTCTACTTTCCAAAATTCCATTTCATTCTTGAAACATATAGGGCATATTCCTTTCTTCATGTGAATTTCTCCAAAGTAATATATATCAATAATGCATTTGAAAGCATCTGGATCTCTATCAAAATAAAATTCTCTTTTCCCAGGATCATAGTCGTCACAAAGAGAGAAAATAGTATCATATCCCCCTGATAAACAGTTGATCAACTGTGCTAATCTTGTTGCTGGATATTGGTTCAGATTTTCTCCATATAGCACCTGCCTCACCCCACCAACATTGACTATAATCTCTATATCTTCATTTTTTTCTGATCCATTACTGTCCACATCTGGAAATCTAGATTCACCTTCCATTTTAATGTTATTGATTTTTTTATATATATCAATTCTTAGTTTTCTTCCAAATCTTTGCTGTTTGTAGCTTCTTTGTGAAAACAAATCAGAACCAGGTAATGTATACTACAAATCTTACTGAGATGACTTTGAGTAATGCTAGTAAAGATTACAGAAATAAACCTGCAGTCAGTAAAACCTTGCAAGGTATGCAACAAGCTGCAGTGAAAAGACAAGTCATCAGGCTGTTGTGCTTAGAAGCAGGGATGTTAGAAAGAAATCAACTCCTCCAGCAGATATGAAAGAGAAGAAACCACTGAACAAAACTCACCCTCTACTTCAGTGCTTGAGATTCTTTTCAGGGTCCATTCTTTCTCTTCCTCTGAAGTGATATTTATTCACAGGCTGGCAGTCCCATCATTTCAAAAAATCCCTTGTTCTGATTAATGAAAAGTGAAATAATTGATAATTCGGAAAGACAGACAATCAGCAGGATGATCCCACAGAAAGCTGGTGCAGTTTTTGCCTTCCGCTCCAAGGTCTCAAGGAAAGCTGCTATGTTTACTTTTACTTTAAGGTCTGGAGTTTATGTGTTGACTCCTTCACACAGTGACAGGAAGTGTGCAGAGGAGAAACTTGTGCTTGTTTTTCTTTTGCTGTTTCTAAACACAATAGGAATTCCAGGCTGGCGTCAGGTTCCTTCCAAACTATACCCTCTTCTGGTGAAACTCAGCAAAGCACAATCTGTACAGAAAAGCAATTTAACTGTTTTGGTGTATGTCAAGCTATAATGCAATTTTCTTTATAACTGATGCATTTTGAATACTTTAAAGATATCAGTGTTTAAAATGAATTGCAAAACATAATCATATATAATGCAATTAAGAGCTGCAATACAGCTCTAGAGAAGACAAATCAGGCTCATTTTCTTCAGCTCATAAGGAGTAGCAAAAATATCTTTTGCATTTTTAAATAAATACACCATACAGGGTCCTACATTCTTCTCTCAGATACACTGCTGCAAGTCCAGAATAATTCCATCTCTGGAAACTGAGTCACTGTAGATTTTTACAAGTGTAACTAAGAGCAGAACATGGATCATAAAATTCATGCTTTTTGTAGAACTTTTATATCAAAGATATATACACTTGCCCTGAGGTTGAGACAGAAGTGGGAGGCAGACTTGGTGAAAGTCTCTGGGTAAGGATAAAAGGGGTAAAAATCAAAAGTGATGTCATGGTAGTAAGAAGAGGTGGGTGAGGCTTTTTTTACACTAACCAAATCATTGAAAACACTGGACTTGGTGATGATGAGGGAATCTCAACTACCCAGACATCTGCTGGAAAAATAACACAGCAGGGCACAGATTATTCAGCAAGTTCTTGGAATGCACTGGAGACAACTTTTTATTACAAAAAGAAAGTGACTAGAGGAGAGGCTATTCTAGATTTGATTCTGATAAACATGGAGGAATTGGTTGAGAATTTGAAGGTGGAAGGCAGCTTGGGTGAAAGTGATCATGAAATGACAGAGTTCATGATTCTAAGGAAGTATAGGAGGGCAAACAGCAGAATAAAGACGGTGGACTTCAAGAATGCCAGACCCCTGTGAAAGTAAGAGGGATGGGTACAGGTGGCCCAGCCAGGAGGTGTGGACTCTCCCTAAGGGTCCTCAATCTGGTTTAACCTCTTCCTCCCCACTGTTCAAAGATAGAGTTAAATAGGCTTCATTAGGAGCCTTTTGTTATGGTAAAGTGTCAAATGAGAGCTGAAATCACTTGTGGTGGGGCAGTGTTTCTGCCTAGCCTGCAAAGAGCTGAAAATTACTGAGAGACTGATGTGCAGAGGTCACAGCAGAGAGGCAGGTGGCAGCAGAAGGTGACTGACAGTCAGCTGGCGAATGAGCAGCTGGCCAGACAGTGAGGAACTGCAGCTGGGGGGATGGGTAGTGGAGAGGAACCGCGGCTGGCGGGGCGGCCAGATGACAAGGAACAGCGGCTGGTGCAGTGGCCAGTCAGAACAAGTGCTCAGATGGCAAAGCAAGCAAGGTGCCTTTTTCCCCAGGTGGGAGGTGAACTCACAGAGATGCACCTCTGTACCTTGGGTCCTCACTGACCAAGGACAACCACTGTGAGTGAGGTATGGTGAGGGAGCAGAGAGGAGCACAGAAAAGGAAATTTTGGTTGTAGAACTCAAGAACATGAGATGGAAGGCACTGCCCCACGCACGCTGGGGTGGGTGTCCTGCTTACAGTTTTATGATTATGAATCCTGCTTATGGCACTTTCCCTAATTAATGTCAGGTGACTTCCCTCTTTTCATTAAAAGTTTCTTTTCTACACTCAGACTCTGTGCTTGCGAGTGGGGACGTATTGCATCTCAGAGGCACCCAGGGTGGTGTGTAATTTTCCCAGGTTACTGGGTCGAGGCTTGAGCCAGTTCTGTGTTGTATTGTTGAAAAGGGACCCCTAGATATTGAACCCGGCCCTGGTTGCTGCTGACCCCACCTGGCAGAAGGGTTACAGGAGCAAGAAGACAACCAAGGACAGAGAGGTCTATTACTAAATGGGGAGTGAAAGACAATAACAGAAAATGCAGCTATGGCCGAAGTGTTAAATGCCTTCTTTCTTTCAGTTTTTATCAAAAAAGTTAGCAGTGATTGGACAACTAACATAGTGAACATCAGTGTAAATCAGGTAGGATCTGAGGCTAAAATAGGAAAAGAACAAGTTAAGAATTACTTAGACAAGTTAGATGGCTTCATGTTGGCAGGGCCAGATGAAATACATCATGGAATTCTTAAGGAACTGGCTGAGGAGATATGTGAGCCATTAGTGATTATTTTTGAGAACTCATGGAGGATGGCAGACTGGCCTGGAAAAGGGAAAATATTGCACCTATCTATAAAAAGGGGAGAAAGGGCAATGCAGGGAATTACAGACCAGTCAGCTTAATTTCAATATCTGGAAAGATAATGGAGCAAATAGTCAAACAATCAATTTGTAAGCTCCTATAAGATAATAAGGTGACAAGTAACAGTCAGCATGGATTTGTCAAGAGCAAATCATGTCAAACCAATCTAATATCCTTCTTTGACAGGACTGGGGGAAGCAGTAGAAGTGATATATCTCTACGTTAGTAAGGCTTTTGATAGTGTCTCTCATCACCTTCTCATGAGCAAACTAGAAAAATATAGGCTAGACACACCTACTATAAGATAGGTGGATAACTGTACTCAGAGAGTAGTTATTAATGGTTCACAATCAAGCTGGAAGGGCATATTGAGTGGGGTCCTGCAGGGATCTGTCCTGGATCCAATTCTATTCAGTATCTTCATAAATGATTTGGCTAATGGCATAGAGAATACACATATTAAGTTTGTGGACAATACCAAGCTGTGGGAGGTTGCAAGCGCTCTGGAGGACAGGTTTAGAATTCAAAATGAAAGAAATAGGATGAAACTGGATAAGGTTTCCTAATGTCTAACCTAAATCTCCCTTGCTGAAATTTAAGCCATTACTTCTTGTCCTGTCCTCAGTGGTTAAGGAGAACAATTTATCACCCTCCTTTTTATAACAACCTTTTGAAGACTGTTATCGTGGCCCCTGTTGTATGCAGTGTTATTGTAGCTGTGTTGGTCCCAGGATACTAGAGAGACAAGGTGGATAAGGTAATATCTTTTATTAGATCGATGTTTTCTAGATCTTTAATCTGTTTTATTGCTCTTGTCTGGACTTTCTCCAATTTGTCCACATCTTTCCCATAGTGTGGTGCCCAGAACTGGACACAATACTCCAGTTGAGGCCTTATCAGTGCTGAGCAGAGTGGCAGAATTACTTCTCATGTCTTGTTTACAACACTCCTGCTAATACATTCCAGAATGATGTTTGGGTTTTTTTGCAATAGCATTACACTGGTGACTCTCATTTAGCGTGTGATCCACTGTAACCCCTGGATTATTTTCTGCAATAGCACTGGAACAAATTACCCAGGGAGGTTGTGTAATCTCCATCATTGGAAGTTTTTAAGAACATGTTAGAAAAACACCTATCAGAGATGGTGTAGATGATACTTAGTCCTGCCTCTTATTACCTGGTATCAGGTTAGCAGCTGCTATGTGTATGAGGGTATCACCTAGCGCAAATGCACTGTAATATGTAATTTCTCTCTCTTATCGTGTTTGCACTGTCCTTAGACTTGCAAGCTCCTTAGGGCAGGGATGATACTTTGAAGGCCTGGGAAGGATCTATGGGTGCTGCAGTACACAAAATAATGAATAAAAGACCTGCTAAATTGTTTCACTGGATCAGAGCCTCATTGCTTAATAAAATGAATTGTGCAGCCAGATTTATGTGTAATAAATGTAAAGATACAGACTACAATGGCAGTAAAATGGTTTATGGAACAAATGCCCTTCAGCTCCCACAACGAAAAGCTGAGACCTGAGAAATTAAATTTAAAAGGGAATGCAGGCTGCCTACAAATAAAACAATATGTTTGGTTCACAACCCTGATGTCTTTGCTCAAAAACACAGTGATTACTAATTCATTACAGCAACCCCTTCGCCTTTCTTTAGGTAGCAATAGCAAATCTAGCTATGGTCCACTATGGTTAAGGCAGGAAGTAGCAGCTTCCTTTGGCACCCTTGTCTCCAACACAGCTTGTTCTTTTTTCTTTTAATTTTATGGATCACAAACAAAATAGTCACACAGGTTTACCACATATGCTCAATTTGGAAGGGAAAATCTATTAATTTGAAAGGATAAATCCAAAAGGTCAGCACGCTTCTTCAAGGGGAGAGAGAGGAAGGGAGTTGAAGTACTTTTGAAGTACCTAATCAGTTTATACAACAAATTTGTTTAAACTTGATTCATAACATTCCTTGTGCATTATTCTCCCACGTCTTACACTCGTATAGTTATTTACAGCTTGCCAAATGAGTGTAAAATGATAATATTCTGATCTGGTGATTTTTACACCAACTTTCATAGAATCATAGAATATCAGGGTTGGAAGGGACTTCAGGAGGTCATCTAGTCCAACCCCCTGCTCAAAGCAGGACCAATCCCCAACTAAATCATCCCAGCCAGGGCTTTGTCAAGCCTGACCTTAAAAATATCTAAGGAAGGAAATTCCACCACCTCCCTAGGTAACACATTCCAGTGTTTCACCACCCTCCTAGTGAAAAAGTTTTTCCTAATATCCAACCTAAACCTCCCCCACTGCAACTTGAGACCATTACTCCTTGTTCTGTCATCTGCTACCACTGAGAACAGTTTAGATCCATCCTCTTTGGAACTCCCTTTCAGGTAGTTGAAAGCAGCTGTCAAATCCCCCCTCACTCTTCTCTTCTTCAGACTAAACAATCCCAGTTCCCTCAGCCTCTCCTCATAAGTCATGTGTTGCAGTCCCCTAATCATTTTTGTTGCCCTCCGCTGGACACTTTCCAATTTTTTCACATCCTTCTTGTAGTGTGGGGCCCAAAACTGCACAGAAGTAAATGACACCAGAAGATGTCAGATAGTGGAACACTGAGTCCCTTACTCTTATAGACTTATACAGATGGGCTTCCTAGATAAATGTATTTTACCAGATGTAGTATAGAACAGTATTATAAGAGATCAGTGAATAACTTGCAGCAAATAATTTATTCCACTAATTTCAATTCTTTTCCCAACCATTAGATGAAGACTGCTTATCTCTCCACTGCAATACTTTTGGTGAATAATCCTTGCTCTGTAGCTTATTCATAAGTAGTTTGTGGCATTTATTAGGTATACAGAATTCAGTCTCTGTTGGCTTGACTTGGTTGGACACACAAGTCATGTCATGCCGTGTTTCTGTTCTCAAATGGTGGCATGTTGGGAATGGAATTGGTACAGGAAAAAAAAGAAATGGAAAATGGTCCTTCCCCAATTATATGTTATTAGTTCAATAAACAATGTATAGATTTCAGCACACAGTTGTATTAAATAGTTTTATCATTTAGTATTTGTGAAGTATGTCCAAAATGGCCCTAGCTTGCACTTCTACTGTAAACTGATTCTTGCACCTCATTGTCTATGAGAAAAGAAAGCAACTATTGAATACCCAGTCTAGTGGGAAAAGATACTGTACAGCATTTTTTAATAAGCAAGGCTTTCTTCAGATTCATGGAAGAGAAAATATCCATGGTAAATGAATAAGATATGATGGATATCTGAAGAAAAATCAAACAAATACCAAATCCATCTTCATATTTCTGCTTTCCTCCTGTGTCTCCAATACATTGCAGATTTCTCCTGAATAATTCCTCACTTCAAACACGTCCTTCTAAACTTCTTTTGTATTTTCAGTGCCCAGGCACAATAACTTTTCTGTTGGATTTGCTGCCCACATGTGTATGCAATGCCATTCATTTTCCCCACAGATATTTTCTATTAGTCATTTTAGCCTAATTTCAGTTTCAGGAGTTGCATTATTTATTCCTACTCAATTTATTTAATATAGGTACTCCTCTCTTGGGGTCTTTTCATTTATTCCTTACTAGAAGTTTTGTGATAACTTGCTGTAGGTTTTAATGGGCCTGTTTCACATTTGCCATTAATGAGCCTATTTGGCTATATAATTAAATCTGTCTTAGATGACCACTCAAAGCAATAAAAATACATGCTTGCAGACATGGTCTCCACCCCAAAAGCTAACAATCCAATGCAAACATATGCATAACACGTTAGACACAAATCAGATGTGTGGCACTGTAAGTTGGAGATGATGTAAGAATCTAGAAATGGTAGGGTTTTGCTTTTTTTTAAATGCTACGTAGGAGCAGCGGGTGTTGAGGAAGTAGTTGAAGGAGTCTGCTTAATGTTCTCCAATGCCTACATCAGAAGGGTTTTATATCCCCCTTTGGATTATATGTATTTCACATAAACAACTATGTTAAAAGAATATTATTAAGGTTGCAGTGTCAAGCCATTCTGATGTTAAGAAATGTTAGATTTAATGGTGCCTGTGCACTGAATGAGGCAGAGGGGCTTCGGAAAAAATACTATGTGATGGTATAATTAAAGACTGTATCACAGCTTGTGTCTCCCACTGATAAGGTAGGACTGATGGATAGTGATGTAATCTAGAATTGTTTGGTGTTATGATTTCCTAAAATGTTTGTGCAGTTTTATTTTAACTGCTGCCATTTGTACTCTTTCAATGGAACTGTGAGATAACACGAAAGGTGCTTTATGAAATAAAATTAGTCTTTTGACACTCATTCTCTTATAGCTACATTGATCAAAACCCTTCTATTTTATTATTTGTATCCTTGCAAAGTATAGGATTTTAGTTCTTTGTGTTGCCTTAGTAAACTATGGGGAGGGACAATTTTGAGAACTCCTGTGATAGAGGATGACAACCTACTGTTGCTATGTGGTTGAGCACTAAAGGGGCTTGAGATACATACTTTCCCAGTGGGTTTCACAGGTATTTGCTGACAGCAGAGGAATAGTGAGTCTCAGGAATCTTGGGATCCATCCCAGGCTCTGGAGGGGAATGTACTGTAGAGAGCACAGACTCTTCTGTCCCATCCCCTCCAAACTGTCCCATTCCTGTCTCTTCCCCACCCCAGCTCCTTATGCCAGTCCCAGTCTCCTTGTCAACCCTGTCCCAGTCATCACTCCTCAAGAGTTTCCTCCCCGTCTCCTTACCCAGCCAGTCCTACTCTCCTCCTCCAGACTTGCTGTCCAAGTTCCAGTCTCACATACACATCCTGTGGGGATGGTGCATGCACAGTCCTGCCTCAGACAGGTGGTTTGAGGGGTTGGAGCATGTTCAGTTGCTTTGTGGGCATGGCACATGTACAGCCTGGTCATCCCTAGGAGCTGTGGGAAGCTTGAGCATGCTCAGTGAGGATGGAATCTTCAATTTTAGCAGCTAAAATCTCCAAAGCCTCTACTGAGCATATATTTTTCAACATCTTAAAACCTGACCAGATTTGGATGGATTTTCACTGGGGTGGAAATAAGCACATCTCAGACACAAATGCCACTCCCCTGCCAAATGTCAAGTCTTTGCTACGACAAGCTGCTAGAGCTTTTCAAATTTTTTACTATGGGCAAACAGTGTGTTTTTCTCTAGCCGTGTTCTCAGACTGTCTAAACCATTTTGGCTGAAATTTTCCAGAGGAATACAGCCTGAGGTAGGCATCCAGCACAGAAAATTTCAGTGCAAATGGTTAAAATTTAGCATAGTTGTAAGCAACTGAAAACAGGATCTTATTGTGGGACGTGTCAGGCAGCATTAGTAATAAGCAGAGCTACCAGCTCCTGCTATAATATTACACACCTACTGTACACGTACATTCATATGTGTGTGTGAATATACACACAAAGTTGCTTAATAAGTTTATACTGTAGCGAGGAGGTGTGGCCTCCCACGGAGAGTGACAGGGAGGGATCACAAAATGCCCCCTGGTGGGCAGAACCAGGAGAGCCATGTCTATCCTACCAGAAGCAGAAGGGCGGGACAGGAAGCGGAACTACAGAAAGCGGGCCCTGCAGCTCAGTTGAGCTGGAGCCGCCAAGGAAGACAGATGCATCCCACATGCTTCTGGAACGTGCAGAGGAACCCTGCCATGCTGAGGACTAGCCAGATCTCTCCAGGCTGCTGGCTGGCTGAAACACTGAGGAGTTGCTGGGGCTGCTGTCTGAGGAGTGGCCAGAGCTCCCTGAGAAGACAGAGGACCCCCATGTTATAGAGGTACCAAACCCTGGGGATGTAGGAACTAGATGACTGTTTGGTTAAGTGCGGGCCATGATTCTAGGTCAGCGTGTTATATGCGGATCCCTGCTGACTCAGTGGTGGACCACTCTGCCACTGTTAGGGCCCTGTGCTGTGGTGGAGTCCAGTGGGCCTGTGTCCCCCTGACCCTTTCCACCCTACCCCTGGGGTAGTAGCCTCCCCATATTAGACCAGGAGGCCTGTGTTGGTCTACTGTCTGCTGAGCAAGGATGCTAGACTCTGCTGATGCTCACCCTTACCAGAGCCCCCATACTCTGCTGGTGCTCATTTTACCTGAGCCTGTAGACTTTGTTGGTGCTCACCCTTACCTGGGACTCATAGACTGCCTAGCCATTCCACCTTGATTGCAGGCCAGAGCCTACCGTTTGCTGCCCTGCCCTGACCAAGGGCCCAGGGATCATAGATTGCTGTAGTGCTCTGCCTGGCTGGAGGACTAGATGCAGCTAATTCCCCCCTTTTTGGCTCACCTGTATAGGTACGTGACAGCACAGAAGCGTGGCCTCCTTCAGAGAGTGACAGGGAGGGACGGCCATGCTCCATTTTGAGAGATTGCTGGTTCCAGTGGTATTTCTCATTTTTGAGTATGGGAAATATCTCTCATACTAATATAGTCTCACAAAATGGAAAAAACGTCTGAAGCGTGACCACTGTGTATATTTCACTATACACTTCAAACTGTCATTTTTAATAGAAAAATGCTAGTACCAGATCCCCAGCTGTTGTAAATTAGCATAATCTTATTGACTTTATTGGAGCTCTGATGAGGCTCTAGCCCTATAAGTATTGTGGTTAAATAAGAACTTACGGTCAAGAAGTACACTCTAGTAGCTAGAGTAGTGTACTTAGTGACAAAACTCTTGGATTCTACTCTTGACTTGCTGTCTGATATTGGGCAAGTCACTTATTTATCTTCTCACCCCAGGCTTAAAATTCACTTTACATTCAATGTACACTTTATTCATGTGAGCAAAACATGTTCTCGAATAGCAACCAATAGAGGTACAAACAGGTCAAATCAAAACCCAGTCTTCATTGCAGAAGACCCCTTCTTTAATTAAAAACCCAATCTTTAATTTGGCAGATCTACCCAAAGAGCTAAATTCTGATTTTAGAGACATTACTGAGCAAGGGGTGATGTACAAGCTGCACCAACCCATGAATAGCCATGGCAGACTCCTGGCATATGGGTTTTTACATCATTTGACTAGCTCTAAAACCAACCTATGCATATCGAGTAATTTGTCTAGACATTGGGGAAATCAAACCTTCAATCCATTCTGTGTTATAGTATAATCGGTTCTGCTCAGTTAAGTTTTCATTTTATTTTACTAAATTTAATGACTCATTACAATGTGCTGTTTAAATAAACATTATATTGACATTTTTCATACTAA
The DNA here is from genome assembly GCF_965152235.1 of Eretmochelys imbricata. Taxonomy (NCBI): domain Eukaryota; kingdom Metazoa; phylum Chordata; order Testudines; family Cheloniidae; genus Eretmochelys; species Eretmochelys imbricata. Next base: position 30,079,010 of record NC_135574.1, read on the forward strand.
TTTGCTTTGCTCACAGTAGAGTCATAAGTCTGTGTCAGTAATACCATATGTACAATAAAGACTCGTATGTGTTGTGATGGTGTCTTCAAAGAACAGATTATAGAATCCATGGTATCCTATTCATCCAAACAGGGCTAAGAAAATTAAGGGAAATTCTATGATGAATGGAATACATTGTTGCTAAGACTCTTATTTATTACTATTCTATGCCATTTTCAATTATTCTGTCAGAATGAGAAATGGGAACTTTGTCAATGTTTTCAAGCTTCATCACAAATGCTGGTGATGACAAAGGTTAATTTAAGATGGGTTACAAATTTACCATTCGTTTGCAGCATTGTAGGAGACTTCAAAACTGGGGTTCTGTCTGTTCTGGAATGGATATTAACGATCACATGGCCCTTTAAGGGAGAGGGTGTCCCCAGTGTTCTGACCCAATTTTTCCTTTATTCAGTCTGTTGTGTGCTTGTCAGCTGCCCTACAAGGCAACACAAAAAACATTGCCTCTAGAGAAGCAACTAACTTGAAACTGGATCCTGATATCCAAAAATATATGCTCTAATTCAACTAGAAGTTATTGGGGTTTATAATGTTCATTTATATCAAATAATTCAGTCCACTGGAGGAATGACTGGGGGAAATTCTATGGGCCTTCCTTACGCAGGAGGTCAGACTAGTTGATCACAGTGCTCCCTTCTGGCCTTGAAATCTATGAAGTATCAAACCAAGCCAGGCTAAATACTGCTATCGTCTATTAAAAATAGCTCAAAACTCAATTTTTTTGCAACAACTGTTTCCAGTTTTAATTCAATTTACAGTAAGTAAAACTGTCAGACTGTCAGTAGCTTTATGTATTTGTTGTCAATTGTTGTTCACCAAAAACCCAATAAACATCTGTCAAGAATACATCATCCACTCTTACACATCTAGGTAGTGTCGGGATTAGTCAATTTTTGTGGGTGCTTTGTAGGTGAAGGGTCATGTTTTCAAAAGCAGTCAGCAGTGGCTCAACATGTGAATTTTGTCATTTTAATTTTAATTTAATTTAAATACATTTTAATTTAAAAGTGACAACAGAATTAAATATGAACATCATAAATATTCTAAGTAAGTAAACATTATGAGTCTGGATTCTCCTCTCACACTAGTTTTAGATCAGTGTAGCTAAAGGCAGAGTTATGCCCTACATGTTTTACAGTTTATATAGACTTAGAAAGTCTTGGCACATGGCAGGCTAGGTAGTACAATGCTCAACAGTTTCATAGTCCATTTGAGATTTCTGTTAATGAGCCACCCAGAATTCGTGGCAATATCACATCAAACATTTGCTGGTTGTTCACCATTAATCTCTTGAATTCATTTTTTTGCTTAACAGAAAAAAAATGTGATAATTAGTTCGAACTACAGCTGGTTGGAAAATGAAATTTCTGTTCTGTTATGACTTTTTTTGAAAAATTCTTTTAATTCCAAATCAGAATGACAAGTCAGCATTTCCCACAAAAAGACCATTCTGAAAAAATTTCAGTTGAGGACCATCAAAGTGTTTCATTTTGATAAGATAAAAACATTTCATTTAATATGTCAAAACTTTATAATTACTCTATAAAATATTAAATAATACTGAATATACTGTAATTAATATATATAAAAATCAAAACAAAATTGAACGACAAAGTCAAACCAAAACATTTTATCTCATTGAAATTAAACCTTTTAACGTTATTGAAATGATTGTTTCACTTTTTACCATTGAAAATGTTATTGAAATTAACACATTCCCACAAAACATTTTGATTTTGACAAACTCGATTTTCCAACAGAAATCTGTTTGGTTGAAAATTGTTCAACCAACTTTAATTCTAACCCTTACAAGACTCTTAATAGCTCCCTGCCAGGCTTTTCATCAGAAATTTGAAATGAGAGATTAGGTTTGAAAGAGTTAATGATGCCTTCTCTACACACAGCTCATGGCCAGGGGAAAAAATCTACAGCAAGCCAAACAGCAACCAAAATCCATTTCTCACAAAATTTGTTATGATCTAGTCCATTTGTTTTCTCGGTAAAAACTGACCTTTTCCTTATTATGCCTGAATCCTCATCATTTGTTCTCCATATGGGCATATTTCTAAACAAAAGAACATCTTTATTAAAACCTTAAACCCCAGGGATGTAATGAAAGTGCATTCTGCTTTCATCAAAATATAGCAAAAACAATCTAGTTTCCATGCATAGACTCAGAACTTGAAAGTCTGTAATTCAGTGATGAAAATAATGTATATTCTGCCAGTCTATTTTGTAGATGTAACCCTGAGAAAATTGATTGTTTTTTCTGACCAAACCAAACTTCTAAGCAGAGTTCTAATATTCATATTATAGAGTCAAAACATGCAAATGATAAAATGCTAAGTCTGGCACGTGGAGATTCACTGAGGCACCTCATTCACTGGGAGTCTATTTTAAGGTCTGTGGGGCATGAATTTACTGTTTGTGAGAGTTTCTGGATTTGAAAGCCTGGAAACTGAAGTCCTCTATATAAACCACAGGTCAGGTTAAGCACTGGCACCTGAAGCATCTTCTCTAGTAGTGAGTGTGTCATCCAGTCTCCATGAGTATTCAATCCTTGAGCTGTGCGGATATCAATCCCCAAAAAACTCTCTTCTGACCGAGAGCTGATTTAATAATGGGACAAGCATTTTGGGGGGTAAAGTCTGTGAAAACGTTGACCCTGATTTTTATTTTTTGACAAAATTCAATATTTTGACAAAGCAAAAAAAGAGACATTTTCTGTCCAGCTCTTCTTTTAACGTTTAAGGTATGGTATTAGTTGCTGCTCTGAGAACACAGACATGGAAGCATTTTGTTCTTTAATTGAGATGTGTCTGATTAGTAAAAATCATGTTGAAATTAGTCTTTAGGAATAATGTATCACATTAATTGATGATAGTAAGCAGATTTCAACCACAGCAAAAACTTCCAAATCAACAACATTTTAATAAATCAATTAAACATTTTACAGATTATAACAGCAAAGCTTAACCATATGCAGGTGAAGCAGGCAATGTGAAGCTAATTCATCTCTACTGCAAGAATGCCTCAAGTAACTGAGTGGCATTTTTATACCAGTTTACTGTAAACTCACTATAAAAACTGTTTCTCAACAAAATGTATACTCTAAAAGAATTGCATGAAGGCTTTGATTGATTTAGTCCTTTTTCTGGTCCCAAATTGCTTGTAAACTGATCCTGGTGTTCTTCAAATATATTCATTATCTTTATTATTATTATTATTTATTTGTATTATAATAGTGTCCAGAGGCCCCAACCTCTACTGAGGTTCCATTTCCCTGATTGGATAATTGAAATTTTGGAAATAGGAAAGTAACGAACAACAAATGGCAAATACTGAATAACAATCAACAAATACAGATGGTTTGTACACCAGTGCCCTTATGCACATGCCAGTATGGATATTGTCTGAAGAATAGTCTTTTCCCCATGCATGTGAACAAAATCCTGTTTGATTGCATGTCTCTGTGCAGTCAATAAATGGGGGAATGACCATGACTGCACCCATTACTTATCAGGGATCCAAATGAATGTGCCCGTTCACCTGTTTCGAGGTAGCTGCCTAGCTCTCCTGTGTTCTTCCTGTTTCCTCTCTTCATTTCCTGCTCTCTTCCCATCTCTCATTTTCTTATTCTTGCCACTTTTGCCCCCTTACTATTAATGGAATTATTTATAGGAAAATAGCAACGAGAGGCTCCAGCTGAGATTGAGGCCTGATTGTGTTAGGCATTATACATACACACTGGAATATATTAAAGCAGAGGCACAATAGGCCTGTGCCTAACACCCCAGCTCCTGGGAGCAGCCCCTTAGCAGAGTTGCTCCGGCATCAGCACAGCAGGAGGAGTCGTCCCAGAGCTGGGCCATCACTTTTTTCCTTCCTTAAGGGTGAGCAACAGACAGGAGAACGCAGAGAGGAGCAAGTGGCGAGCAGGGAGGTCTTGGAGGGCGAGGCAGAGTAGGGGCAAGAAAAGGCAGAGTGGCAGTAGGACCTGGAGGGGGAGAGGCCAAACGGGGTCGGGGTCTCAGGCAGAGCCACTATCCAGGTGCTGGTGCCCCCCCACACTCCTAGGGAGCTTCCAGTGCTCCCCAAATGAAAGAGTCACACACTGCCTATGCTAATAGTTTCTTTGAGAGGGTAACAAGCCTTGTGGATTGGGGGAAGCAGTAGATGTGGTATATCTTGACATTAGTAAGGCTTTGATACTGTCTCACATGACCTTCTCATAAACAAACTAAGGAAATACAACCTAGATCAGGGGTCTCAAACAAGTGGGACGCATCCCGCGGGGTTCTTTCATGTGGCCCGCCAAGCTCCCCGTGCCCCCAGCCCCGCGCACCCCTCTGCCTACTCCGTGGCGCTGCGAGCCCCGCGCCGCTCCCTGAAGCAGCCGGAACCATGCCTCTGCGGCCTGGGACAGGATGGGGGCCAGAGGTCTCTGTGCATTACTCTCGCTTCCAGGCACCACTCCCCGCAGCTCCCATTAGCCGGGAATGGGGAACCGCGGCCAATGGGAGCTTCGGGGGAGGTACCTGGAGGAGCAGCAAGAGCAGCACATGGAGCCGTGTGCCCCCACCCCACCCCCAGGTATGTGGTTCCGGCTGCTTCCTGGAGTGGAGCAGGGCAACGCGGGGTCAGGGGCCAGGGCAGGCAGTCGGTGAGCCTGCCCTGGCCCAAGTGCGTGCCACTGCCACCCCGGAGATGTTCTAGGTAAGTGGTGCCGGGCCGGAGCCCACACCCTGAACCCCTCCTGCACCCCAACTCCCTGCCTGCCCCCTGCCACACCCCACACCCCTCCTGCACCCCAACCCCCTGCCCAGAGCCCCCTGCCACACCCTGCACTCTGACCCCCTCCTAAACTCCACACCCCAACACCGTGCCCTGGGCCCCCTGCCACACCCTGCACCCCAACCCCCTGCCGCACCCTCACCCCTCCTGCACCCCACACCCAAACTCCCTGCCCTGAGCCCCCTGCCATACTCTGCACACCTCCTGCACCCCCTGGGGGCCAGGTTGGGGTGGGGACTTCGGGGAAGGGGTTGGAATGAGGGCAGGGAAAGGGTGGGAAGAGGTGGGGCAGGTGCAGGGCCTCATGGAAGGGGTGGAGTGGGGGTTGGGCCGGGGCAGCAAGGGTAGGGTGTCAGTGATGCAGCCCTCGGGCCAATGCACTAGTCCTCATGGGGCCCTCATGGTCATTTGAGTTTGAGACCACTGACCTAGACGGAGCTACTATAAGGTGGGTGCATAACTGGTTGGAAAACCATTGCCAGAGAGTAGTTATCAGTGGCTCACAGTCAAGCTGGAAGGGCATATGGAGTGGGGTCCTGCAGGGATCCATTCTGAGTCCAGTTCTGTTCAATATCTTTATCAATTATTTAGATAATGGCATAGAGACTACACTTATAAAATTTGTGGAAGATACCAAGCTGGGAGGGGTTGCAAGTGCCTTAGAGGATAGGATTAAAATTCAAAATAATCTGGATAAACTGGAGAAATGGTCTGAAGCAGTGGTAGGAAACATGCGGCCTGTGGGCTGCACGTGGCCCATCAGGGTAATCTGATTGCGGGCTGCGAGACATTTTGCTCACATTGACTGTCCGCAGGCATGGCTCCCCACATCTCCTAGTGGCCATGGTTCACCGTTCCCAGCCAATGGGAGCTATGGGAAGCAGTGGCCAGCATGTCTCTGCAGCCCACTGCCTCCTGCAGCTCCCATTGGCCAGGAATAGCGAACTGCGGCCACTGGGAGCTGCAGGAGGCTGTGCCTGCAGACAGTCAATGTCAGCAAAACGTCTCATGGCCCACAATTGGATTACCCTGATGGGCTGCGTGCAGCCCACAGGTTGCTCAAGCTGGTCTGAAGTAAATAGGAGAGAATAACATGGGAGAATAACATGAGGGGGAAAGGAGTCCAGGAGAGCTGGCTGTATTTTAAAGAATCCTTATTGAGGTTACAGGGACAAACCATCCTGATATGTAGAAAGAATAGTAAATATGACAGACGACCAGCTTGAAACAGTGAAATCCTTGCTGCTCTTAAATACAAAAAAGAAGCTTACAAGAAGTGGAAGATGGGACAAATGACCAGGGATGAGTATAAAAATATTGCTCGGGCTTGCAGGAGTGAAATCAGGAAGGCCAAATCACACCTGGAGTTGCAGCTAGCAAGAGATGTTAAGAGTAACAAGAAGGGTTTCTTCAGGTATGTTAGCAACAAGAAGAAAGTCAAGGAAAGTGTGAGCCCCTTACTGAATGAGGGAGGCAACCTAGTGACAGAGGATGTGGAAAAAGCTAATGTACTCAATGCTTTTTTTGCCTCTGTCTTCACAAAAAAGGTCAGCTCCCAGACTACTGCACTGGGCAGCACAGCATGGGGAGAAGGTGACCAGCCCTCTGTGGAGAAAGAAGTGGTTCGGGACTATTTAGAAAAGCTGGACAAGCACAAGTCCATGGGCTGGATGTGTTGCATCCGAGAGTGCTAAAGGAGTTGGCGGATGTGATTGCAGAGCCATTGGCCATTATCTTTGAAAACTCATGGCGATTGGGGGAGGTCCCAGATGACTGGAAAAAAGCTAATGTAGTGCCCATCTTTAAAAAAGGGAAGAAGGAGGATCCTGGGAACTACAGGCCAGTCAACCTCACCTCAGTCCCTGGAAAAATCATGGAGCAGGTCCTCAAGGAATCCATTCTGAAGCACTTACACAAGAGGAAAGTGATCAGGAACAGTCAGCATGGATTCACCAAGGGCAAGTCATGCCTGACTAATCTAATTGCCTTCTATGATGAGATAACTGGTTCTGTGGATGAAGGGAAAGCAGTGGACATGTTGTTCCTTGACTTTAGCAAAGCTTTTGACATGCTCTCCCACAGTATTCTTGTCAGCAAGTTAAAGAAGTATGGGCTGGATGAATGGACTATAAGGTGGATAGAAAGCTGGCTAGATTGTCGGGCTCAACGGGTAGTGATCAATGGCTCCATGTCTAGTTGGCAGCCGGTATCAAGTGGAGTGCCTCAGGGGTCGGTCCTGGGGCCGGTTTTGTTCAATATCTTCATAAATGATCTGGAGGATGGTGTGGATTGCACCCTCAGCAAGTTTGCAGATGACACTAAACTGGGAGGAGTGGTAGATACGCTGGAGGGTAGGGATAGGATACAGAGGGACCTAGACAAATTAGAGGATTGGGCCAAAAGAAATCTGATGAGGTTCAACAAGGACAAGTGCAGAGTCCTGCACTTAGGACGGAAGAATCCAATGCACCGCTATAGACTAGGGACCGAATGCTGCAGTTCTGCAGAAAAGGACCTAGGGGTTACAGTGGATGAGAAGTTGGATATGAGTCAACAGTGTGCCATTCTTGCCAAGAAGGCCAATGGCATTTTGGGATGTATAAGTAGGGGCATTGCCAGCAGATCGAGGGACATGATCATTGCCCTCTATTCAACATTGGTGAGGCCTCATCTGGAGTACTGTGTCCAGTTTTGGGCCCCACACTACAAGAAGGATGTGGAAAAATTGGAAAGAGTCCAGCGGAGGGCAACAAAAATGATTAGGGGACTGGAACACATGACTTATGAGGAGAGGCTGAGGGAACTGGGGATGTTTAGTCTTCAGAAGAGAAGAATGAGGGGGGATTTGATAGCTGCTTTCAACTACCTGAAAGGGGGTTCCAAAGAGGATGGCTCTAGACTGTTTTCAGTGGTAGCAGATGACAGAACAAGGAGTAATGGTCTCAAGTTGCAGTGGGGGAGATTTAGGTTGGATGTTAGGAAAAACTTTTTCACTAGAAGGGTGGTGAAACACTGGAATGCGTTACCTACGGAGGTGGTGGAATCTCCTTCCCTAGAAGTTTTTAAGGTCAGGCTTGACAAAGCCCTGGCTGAGATGATTTAGTCGGGGATCGGTCCTGCTTTGAGCAGGGGGTTGGACTAGATGACCTCCTGAGGTCCCTTCCAACCCTGATATTCTATGATTTTAGGATGAAATTAAATAAAGACAAATGCAAAGTACTCCATTTAGGAAGGCACAATCAGCTACACACATATAAAATGGGAAATGACTGCTTAGGAAGGTGTACTGAGGAAAGGGATCAGGGGGTCAGAGTGGATCACAAGCTAAATATGAGTCAACAGTGTATCAATGTTGATAAATGCAAAGTAATCCACATTGGAAAACAATTCCAACTATACATATAAAATGACGTGGTCTAAATTAGCTGTTATCACTCAAGAAAGAGATCTTGGAGTCATTGTGGATAGTTTTTCTGAAAACATCCACTCAATGTGCAGTGGCAGTCAAAAAAGCTAACAATGTTTGGAATCATTCGGAAAGGTAGATAATAAGACAGAAAATATCATATTGACTCTGTCTAAATCCTCGGTTTGTCCAAATCTTGAATAGTTGAATCTTGAGTAACCAAGCCTATAATACAGAAAAAAAAAATCAAGTAAACTATGAGATAAAGTGGCATCTTGTGCAACAGTCTCAGGAGTCTTTGATTTGAACTGGGATTCATTTCCAAATTAAATTACTTTGATCTCAGTATCCGCTCCTGACTGGAGCATGTAAAGACTGCCCTACCAGTCAGAAATGCTTGTTTGGATTCAAAGAAGAAATACATAGTGGCAAATCTTTTAGACCAATGCACAGCCCAAGAAACAGGGTTGAGTGCTAGGGAGCTTTGCTGGGCCACTGAGGGTATGTCTACCCTGCAGTTAAAAACCTATGGCTGGTCCCTGCCAGCTGACTTGGGCTAAGGGTCTTGGGCTATGGGGCAGGTGGTTTAATTGTGGTGTAGATGTTCAGGTTGTAGCCTGGGCTCTAGGACCCTGCGAGGTGGAAGGGTCCAGAGCTTGGGCTGCAGCCCCAACCTGTACGTCTACACCACAATTAAACAGCCCCTTAGCCCGAACTGCTGAGCGTAAATCAGCTGGCACAGGCCAACTGCGGGTGTCTAATTGCAGTGTAGACATACCCTGAGGGAAGAATCCTCCCTTTCCAGCTCTAGTAGCTCCCATGCCTAGTGAATCTATGTAGTGTTAGATGCACCAGTCCTGCTCTCATGCTCACCTGCAATGCCCGCAGCATGCTGGGGCACACCGAGTCACAGTGGAGCAAGTTATATGTTGAGGCGTACAATGGGTGTGAACTCCAACATCCTCTTCCATCTTGAGTGATAGAACCAGCGTGGCTGCACTGGGTCAAGAATCTTGGCAACTGCAATGATGTTGGAAGGCAAGATTTGTTCCATAGACACTCAGATGTCATGATTATGAGCATGGGGTAGAGGGTGAGAGATGCATGCAGTGCCTACCATTGACTAGGTCCTCTACTACTGCCATGCAAATAATAATATAAAGCCAATAATTCCCTCTTATTGCCTCCCTTCCCCTCCCCCCCACCAGCCCTTCAGTCTCTGGAGACCAGAGAAAAGGATATATGCTCTTTGAGATTCTCTTTTAGTTCATCTAAGTAAGTTCTGTGTTTAGGGAACAGAAAGTCATTGTGTTTGCCTGCGATCATAGGGTAAGGGAGAGGCAGCTGCTACTTCTGCAGGACTTATTATTTAATTAGTATAAATACTGCTTGCTACATGATCGACATTTTGCTTCAACTCCCTGTCACACTAGTAATATAGGCACAGTGTCTAGACTAAGAAAATGCAGTGTGTTTAGCAAACTTCTTAGCCAACACACGATCTGCACATTTTAAACACCACTTGGTAATTAGTGTAGACAAAGACAATGGTGTTTAAAAACATGTTAGCTATTTGTAGAATCATAGAAAGTAGGACTGGAAGGGACCTCAAGAGGTCATTTAGTCAATCCCCTATGCTGAGGCAGGATTAAGTATACCTACACCATCCTTGACAGGTGTTTGTCTCACCTGTTCCTAAAAACCAGTGATGAGGATTCCACAGCCTACCTAGGTAAACCGTTTCAGTGCTTAACCATCTTTATCATTCGAAAGATTTTCCTAAATCCAGCTTAAATCTCCCTTGCTGCACACTAAGCTGATTATTTCTTATCCTACTCCCTGTGGACATGGAGAAAAATTGATCACCATCCTCTTTAAAACAAACTTACATATTTGAAGACTGTTGGAATCTTCTCCTCAGTCTTCTGATTAGACTAAACGTGCCCAATAGGTCATCTTTTTACCTCATAGGTCATCTTTTTAAAACTTATTTAAGTTCCCCTCCTGCTACAAAGTGAAAGAAGCAGTGAGAGGCAAAAAGGCATCCTTTAAAAAGTGGAAGTTAAATCGTAGTAAGGAAAATAAAAAGGAGCATAAACTCTGGCAAGGGAAGTGTAAAAATATAATTAGGAAGGCCAAAAAAGAATTTGAAGAACAGCTAGCCAAAGACTCAAAAAGTAATAGCAAAAATGTTTTTAAGTACATCAGAAGCAGGAAGCTTCCTAAACAACCAGTGGGTCCACTCAATGATCAAGATGCTCAAGGACGATAAGGCCATTGCGGAGAAACTAAATTAATTATTTACATCAGTCTTTACTGCTGAGGATATGTGGGAGATTCCCAGACCTGAGTCATTCTTTTTAGGTGACAGATCTAAGAAACTGTCCCAGATGGAGGTGTCACTAGAGGAGATTTTGGAACAAACTGATGAACTAAACATTAATAGGTCACCAGGACCAGATGGTATTCATCTAAGAGTTCTGAAGGACTCAAATGTGAAATTACAAGAACTACTAACTGTGGTTTGTAACCTATCATTTAAATCAGCCTCTGTACCAAATGACTGGAAGATAGCTAATGTGACACCAATTTTTAAAAAAGGCTCCAGAGGTGATCCCGGCAATTACAGGACGGTAAGCCTGACTTCAATACCAGGCAAATTGGTTGAAACTGTAGTAAAGAACAGAATTGTCAGACACATAGATGAACATAATTTGTCGGGAAAGAGTCAACATGCTTTTTGTAAAGGGAAATCTACTAGAATTCTTTGAAGAGGTCAACAAGCAGGTGGACAAGGGGGATCCAGTGGATATAGTTTACTCAGATTTTCAGAAAGACTTTGACAAGGTTGCTCACCAAAGGCTCTTAAGCAAAGTAAGCTGTCATGGGATAAGTGGGAAGGTCCTGTCATGGATTGGTAACTGGTTAAAAGATAGGAAACAAAGGGTAGGAATAAATGGTCAGTTTTCAGAATGGAGAGAGGTAAACAGTGGTGTCTCCCAGGAGTCTGTACTGGAACCAGTACTATTTAGCATATTCATAAATGATCTGGAAAAACTGGTAAACGGTGAGGTGGCAAAATTTGCCAATGATACAAAACTACTCAAAATAGTTAAGTCCAAAGCAGACTGTAAAGAACTAAAAGGTATCTCACAAAACTGGGTGACTGGACAACAAAATGGCAGATGAAATTCAGTGTTGATAAATGCAAAGTAATGCATATTGGAAAACATAATCCCAAAGATAGATATAGATATATAGATATATATATATATATATAAAATGGAATCTAAATTAGCTGTTACCACTCAAGAGAGAGATCTTGGAGTCATTGTGGATAGTTTTCTGAAAACATCCACTCAATGTGCAGCGGCAGTCAAAAAAGCTAACAGAATGTTGGGAATCTTTAAGAAAGGAATAGATAATAAGACAGAAAATATCATATTGCTTCTATATACCTTTGGTACACCCACATCTTGAATACTGCATATAGTTCTGGTTGTCCCATCTCAAAAAAGATATATTGGAATTGGAAAAGGTTGAGAAAAGGGCAACCAAAATTATTAGGGGTATGGAACAACAAACCCCAACCCTGTGTCTGGCAGAGGAAGGCCCCAGTACTCCAACCCCAGCCCTGGCAGAAGCCGTGGAGCAGCAGGGGAAGCCCCCATACCAGACCCCGCTCTTTGGTAGAAGCGCCAGGTAGGCGGGGTGGGAGAAGCCCTGACCCTGGTCCCCTGCAGATGTGCAGGGGATGGCGGGGGAAGCCCCAGCACCTGGGCCCCCGCTGAGGCCCTGGGACTGGAGGAGCTCTCACTCTTTGCTATAGCCCTGGGGCTGTGGCACAGGGACAGAGCTTCTCTGGTCTTGGGGCCACAATGGAGAGGGGGGGGCAGAAAGGAGCAAATGGGTTGTGGGGCGGGAGGAATGTGGGAGGGACCCTGCGTGGAACAGGGCAGGGTCCCGGGATAAGGGGCAGAAAGGGGTGGGGCTGTGGGCAGGGCCTCAGGCCGAACGGGTGGAGAGGGTCCCCCCATTTACTCTGGCCCAGGGCCCTGGGAAAACGTAATCTGCCTCTGCCCTAGCTTCTGTTTGCCAAAAGCTGGGAATGGGCGACAGAATGGATCACTTGATGATTACCTGTTCTGTTCATTCCCTCTGGGGCACCTGGCATTGGCCACTTTTGGAAGACAGGATACTGGGCCTAGATGGACCTTTGGTCTGACTGAGTATGGCCATTCTTATATTATGTTCTTATGTTCCTCTGGACTCTCCAATTTCTCCATACCTTTTTAAGTGTGCTAGCCAAAACTGGACACAGTACTCCAGCTGAGGTCTAACTAGTGCTGAATAGAGCAGAACAATTACTTTCTCTTAATGACACTCTTAATACATCCCAGAATGGCATTTTCTTTTTTTTTTTTTTTGCAACAGCATCACACTGTTGACTCATATTCAATTTGTGATCCTCTATAACCCCTAGTTCCTTCTCTGCAGTATTGATTCCTCATTTTGTATTTGTGCATTTGGTTTTTAATTTCTTAAGCGTAGCACTTTGCACTTGTCTGTCTTGAATTTTATTTAATTGATTTCAGAACAATTATCTAATTTGTCAAGATCATTTTGAATTTTAATTCTGTCCTCCAAAGTGCTTGCAACCCCTCCCTACTTGGTGGTGTTTGCAAATGTTATAAGCATATGCTACCATCCAAGTCACTGATAAAAATATTGAATAATACTGGACCCTGGACATAGCCCTGGTCTTGGGTGATGCTAATTGCTAAGGAGTGTTCAAAACTGTTAATAAACATGAGTTAGCTAATTTGTTTCTGAAATACATGGCCCTTTGGCAGTCTAGACAGGACCAGGATTTGTGGACTTATACCTACAGTTGATGCAGGATGTCAATTGCCCTCTAACAAAAACAGCCCTTACGTATATACCAGTGACACAGTCATTATGCCTGTGTACAGGTTTAGCTGGTGGCCATCGTGGCTGCACATGTACGGCAGACAGCCATGGACTGGCAATGCCATCTCACATCCTTTGGCACTTGCACCTATGTACAGATCTGGATGAAGTACCTGTCACTCATCAGCTACTTGTGTGTACTGGGGAAAGCCATTCCATTCAGTTTTTGGCTATTAGAAAGTTGGCAACCCTACACACCTGGCATGAATTGGCAAAAAGAGTCTAGCAAAACTACTAATGGCTTTGAAAACAAATGATAATTGTATTGGGCTTCTACTGCCTGTGGTAGGAAGAGAGGCTGAAACATAAGCCCTTGTATCAGAGGCGTGGTATGAGGCAGGACCTGCTCACAGAATTTGGCAAGAACAGGGCTGATATTGCAAAAATACAAATTTTTAAGAAGCGCTAGTCACAGAGTACTTCAATCAACATCTAACCACACTGTCAGTTCTGTGTTTTTTCTGGTGTAGGACCACATCTCAGTCACATTACAGTCACTAGCAAAACAAAGGTTAATGACTGAAGAGTAGATTTTTGAGCTGCTTGATGCAACCGAATTAACCAAATGCTCCACTTTTCATCAATGAAGGTTTAATAGGACATGTAGCCATATACCAAAGCTCTTTCCAAAAATAAACAGATCACGTGCAGCAGATCTTCCTTTTGTTTTACTGAGGAACAATTAGGAATGCTATCGTTAGGAATTTAATTCAACAAACAGAACATCTCTCTCTGCCTTTAAAAGATGTAAGAAGTGGAATCTCTTGGGAAATGTATAGAAAATGTTTCCTGCATCATGATGACTGAAATGAAACAGCAGCAACTCCATTCATGAAGTAATACTTTGCCAAGAACTCTATTTGACGGAGGTGGGCAAACAAGGACACCAATTACTTATGAACAGTCTCGTTTGATCATGTTTGCACCCCTTTTGATTCACTATCTGGAACCTTTGCATGAACAGAGGTTTGTTTGTTCAGCGTCAGTGGAAAATTAATTAGTAGCCCATTAACAAAATGTGGATAATCACTAAGGCTCAGATCCTGCAAACTTCACTTGGGAAGGCTTGTGGAGTAAGGTACTACACGGGTGGAGTATGCATGTCAGAATCTCACCTTTTGTGACTACATGAAATTAATTTGGGGCTGGTTGGTGCCTTCACATATAGCCCTGAGCGTGGGGTAGTGCAGAAGCTGCATGAGTAGGAGTAGTTTTGTGAGGCGCTATTCTCGCCCTGCTTACTCCAGGGGTAGTAATTTGCTGCTGGTCTATGCCAGTATCAAATTTAGAGCACCCTCCTTTGCCAGCTCCACTTCGCTGGTTGGTGCATTGGGAGGTAGAGTCAGGACTTTGCCCACTCTCTGGCCAATCTTCACCCCCCTGCCCTGGGGTTAGTATATCCAGATAGTCCACTCAGAGGTGTTTAAAGAGTTCTTACTTTCTATTATGCTCCTGCATGGGTGCATTGGCCAAGTCACTATCTAGTCCCTTGTAATGAAACAAATTTTGTTTCAGGCCAAAGTAGTTTCTATAAAGGTTAGGTTATCCCTCCAGAGAACAGAAACAATATTGTGAGATTTAGGTGATTAGTCACACAGTTCAGACATCAATTTGTGAATGTTAAATATCCAAAGCAAACAGTTGGTGAGCAACCCTGAGACTAAAATAAAATTGTTTAGTCTCCAGTACCAAACAAATCTTTAAAACTGATTGGTTTGTGGACAATTTGCAACACGGCATGCATTTTTCTTTGTGAGATGTTCATGCAGCTATTTTATTAGCTGCCATGATATTGTGCTTTAGGAATATCATATATTTCAACTTATAAACATTAGCCCAGTTTAGCAATGAAAATATAGATGTTTTAATGCACAACATTGTGTATTTTCTCTTACATTTCTGTATATAGGGAATATTTTTGAATAAGTAGAAAGCACATCAGTTGATAAGACTCTCAAAAACCAGAATCCAAATAATAGAATATTATTCTAGCCCTGAATAAAATTTGGACTCTGGAGGTTGGAGTCCAAAGAAATTCTTTAAAGCTTCTCTGGGAGGCCTTCTCAGAACTAAAAGAAAAGGAGTACTTGTGGCACCTTAGAGACTAACCAATTTATTTGAGCATAAGCTTTCGTGGCTCACGAAAGCTTATGCTCAAATAGATTGGTTAGTCTCTAAGGTGCCACAAGTACTCCTTTTCTTTTTGCGAATACAGACTAAAACGGCTGTTACTCTGAAACTTCTCAGAACTGACATTCTGGGATGGTTTCCATTTTGTAGATCCCCCAGCTAGTTGGTAGGCAAATGGGTACATCTTGTGATGTCTTTCTAGCGGCTAGTCTAGTTTGAGTTCAGTAGTAATGTGTTATTTTTCTATGCACAAAGAAGAAACGTGCTTTTCAGTCTAGATGACTTTTCAGATTATGAAAATTAACAAACAAATAGAATGTCTCCAGGAGAGACAGAATGCAATAACTCTGGAACATTCAGCATCTGAACTAAACCACAAAATGGCAACTGCTTCACAGCTGCCCTTGAAGAAAGGCAGACAGACTCCATTCCACTTAAATGTGAAGTACAAAGAAAACAAAATGACATCTCCTTTCAAATACTGAGCCACATGTGCCACACAGGGCACTCCATTATATTTTCCAGCAGCCATCGGAGCTGCCTCCACCTCCATAAACAAATAGTTCCTCCTACCTTAGTGATGAGTGTCCTTGTGACGGCTATTACCACAGTGTGTTAATGCAGGTCTGGGTATTCATATATCCCAGCAATGTTGCTGCTGTTGAAAGTAGCTGTCTCATAAAGCATGAGAAAGGCAACACCAGAGTAATGTTACTAATGTATCTGAGTAACGTTTATCCTAGGCTCTATGTGATCCACCTACAAAGGAGCAGAAACTCTTATTTATTAACCACTGTCACAGTACATAAAATCTCAACCACCATACAGGAAAATATATTCACCACCATGTAATGGCTTACTAACTATATCTGCGTTGTTTTTTGACCCCTTTGCTCATCATTCCAAAGCAGGTAGAAACATAAAGATATTTATGCCTTCTACGTGATTGGATGAAAGGTTTTGGTATATTGTGAATTTCATGTGCCCAGCAGTTGTGGAAAAGAAAATGAGTATGGTGAGGTATAAATCACTACAACTGCCATTCTTTTTCTGACCTACTTATTTGGCCCCCATCATTGTAGTATCTGAACACCTCACAAAACCCCTGTGTGGGAGGGAAGTTATTTCCCCATAGACAGGGAGCCAAAGCAGCTAAGTGACTTGCTGCAAGTCTCACACAAGGTTTTTGGTAGATCAGGGAATTGAACCCCACTATTCCCAGTTCTCGAACAGCCTTTTCATTGGACCATCCTTTCTCCCCTTTCCAGATTATTCCAGTCAGGGTCTGCCTTAGGTGCAGAGTAAGAGGTTGGTAGGCTCTGACACTTCTTGGCTTCCCACCATCCAGCTCTAGTTCTTCAACTTATAGACTGACATTGTCTCCCTTTCTGGTGTAACCACCATTGGACAGAGAACTCTGGCCAACAGATCTTCAGGGAGCTGAAATGGGAGAAATCTCCCTGTCCAGCAGTGACGCTGGAGAGAGAGAAGAATCAAAGTAATCAATTTCCACTTCCTGGGAATGGGAGAAAAGGCGGAAAGGGGATTTTGCCACCAGATTCCTTTATTTCCACAACTCTGACCGTGCAGCCTAAAGGAGAGGCTCTGAGGTAGCCTGAAGCCTCCTGAATCAGACCAGCCCTCACTCCAGTCATGTTTTCCAGCAAATGCTCTGTAAGGCATGTGTTGCTTGAGTGACATTTCCCTTCTTATTTTTCCCTTGGGAAGATGAGTTCTAAGAAACAGGATACATTTTCTTGGCTGCTTTCCTCTAAATGGGCCCAGATTTCACTCAAAGTTCAAACTCTGTACCCAGGCCCGAAGCTATAGCACACGCAGTTTGCTTTCTCCCTAAGGGTATGTGTACCCTACACCCATGATTGGCCCGTGCCAGCTGATTCGAGCTCATGGGGCTCAGGCTAAGGGGTATTTAACTGTGGTGTAGATGTTTGGGCTTGGGCTGCAGCCTGAGCTCTGGGACCTTCCCACCTCATAGGGTCCTATAGCCTGGACTCCAAACCGAGCGTAAATATCTATACTGCAGTTAAGAACCCCCTTAGCTCAAGTCAGCTGGCACAGGTCAGCTGCAGGTTTTTAATTGCAGTATACACTGAGTCCTCCAACATCCTGCACTCAGACCAAGTGGGGAGAAGGGAATCCAAACTGAACAAGTTTTTCTTAAAACCACAGATTTCATTTTATCTCACAGTAAATAGAGATGAATCAAATGCATGAGACTTCATGGAAAAGCCTATGAATAAGTGTAATTAACTGATAAGTGTTAAGTATAATTCAAAGTGATTTTGATGGGCCACACAGTCCACCAGAGTACAGTAGTGTTCTCCTGAACTTGGAAAAAGGCAATGTAGTAACCCTTTCTATCTTTTACTCTTTGTTGCTTAAACCTCTGGGATATAGGAAAGGTGGTTTTGTGATTAAGGTTGGAATTCAGGAGTCCTTTTCAGTTACTGGCTCTGCCACGGCCATTTTTTTTCTTTTCTTTTTTTTTTTGTGACTTTGTGCAAGTAACCTAATACCAGTGTTGTGACCATTGTATTTTGCAGTGTAATTCTTGTGACTTGTTGGTAATAATATGAACTGAATTTGAAATAAGACTGCTCTTTAGGTCTGCTAATAAAAATCAAGAAGCATATAGGCCCAGACTTTTCAAAGTATTTAGGCATTGCTGCACTCAAAGTTGCTTCACTCTAAATCTCATTTTCAAAATGGATTAGTTACTCAAGGCCAGATTTTCAAAGCTATTTAGGAATCTAACTCCTGTAGAAATCAATGGAATTTAGGCACCTGAATAGTTTTGAAAATCTAGTCCTTAGCCCAAATCCGATGGACAGTCAATGGGATTTAGACTTCTCTGCTGCCAAATCACTTTTGAAAATGAGATTTAGGCTCCTCAATAAATTACAAATTAAAATGGGATCTCTGCGTTCATTGCAATCTGAAAATCGGGCCATTTTTCGTTAGCAGCCAAAATATGGATTTAGATGTCGAACTTGAAACACTCAAGAATCAAGATTTTGGTTTCTATGGTTCTGAGTCTTCTTATTTACACCAGTGTAAGAGAAATAACTAAATGAAGCCAAGGTAGTAACAGTTTAATTGTTACACTAGTGTAAAATTGGTGTATGGGAGAAAAGAAGCACACTCTATGTTTAGAAGGCTATGCAAATGAAATCACTACCCTGATAGCTTTTGCAAATTATGTATAAACATTTCCACATCCAATTTTCTTATCTGCATTAATAGATTTTTTTTTAAAGGTAAGTATCTGCATTTGTAAATACATAGATGTTCTCATCTGGTAGAAGGGTTGAAATGTCTCCATGTGTTGCAGAGGCATAGAGTACGTGGGCGGCAATTTTCTACAAATGTTTTTATCAGGCAATTTTCAGACAGCTTGAATTAAGGATTTTCTTACCTAGCTAAAGGAGAACAATAGAGTTATTAAAGCTATTAAAAGATAATGGCTGATAGCTACAGAGCTGGAGGAGGGAGACTAATGTTTCTGGTTCAAGTAAATGAAAGCTCAATCCTGCAAAGTGCTGCGCTTCCTCAGTTCCCATTTATTTCAACAGGTATTGAAAGGGTTGAGCCCTTTGCAGGCCCCAAGACACTTTGTTGTAGAAAAGGATTGTTTGGGGTTTGTTGTTGTGATCAAGATCGTGCTAGTGAATGGTGATGATTAAATACCCTGGAAAGAAAGGTCCCAGCGCTACCCCCAGTGAAGTCAATGTGAAGACAACCAGACACCTTTCACTAGGAGTTTGATTGGGCCCTAAGTCATCTCCTTGTTCACTGAATAGCCAAAAGATGGTTGGCACTGGTAGGACTGCAAGCTTCCGCAGACTATCCCATCATATCTCAGCCATGGCTTAGAGGGATCACAGTGTGGATACCAGAATGAGAGAACAGTTCATTCTTCAGGCCAATTCAACATTTGGCTTTACTGTGAAGAAGGCCACCAAGGGTGCCCATTGTGATGCAGAAACCTGCCCACTAGGAACATCACTGACACTGCTAACTTGTTAGCCATGTGGTTTGGATACTGGAGTTATGTCTTAAGCCCATGTGCTAGGCTGATACCTTTTAGATTTATACCCCAACTGAATTTATCACCAGGCTCAAGCTGTTATTTAGCGCTAATCCTGCCCTCACCCCTCATCTACCAAGCAGATTCTATACCTTTTTACTGGAGCCTCCCTTGCAGTGGACTGGCAAACAGGCACCATCTCCAGTTTCCTTTCCCTTCTGCCATACCCTGGCAGAGTTACATAAGAGTCATCTCTATTCTTTCTGTTCAAGCTCCCTCTCCTGTTCTGGCTTTATCTCCCCCCCCCAACTTGTTTTTTTCTGATTATTTTTAGTTGACTTTCTATTACTGGTGTGTTTTGGCTCGTATCCTTTTTGCTCCCCGTACTTCTCTAGCTGGCCACGTGGTGCTTGGGGTTAAGAATGTCCATTGGTGGTGTAGGATGCATGCTCTGTCCCCCGAGCTGAGTGTTGGGAGACCAGAGACAAAGTTTTGGCTGCCAGGCTCTTCCTCCTGAGCCTGTAGATTTGGACATGTGAGCTAGTCCTGCCCATCTGTATAAGAGGGCTCCACAGGTGCAAGAAAGGAAGGCAGGTCTCTCAATGGGCTGTCCACTGAATTACCCATAGCAGCACACGTGTAGTAAGTCAGAGTAGATCCAGTGTCCTGATACAGCTCTCCTTACCACCACTGTTTATCTCCTTTCCCTCAACCCCCCATCCCAGCCTAGTCTGGCACCCCAGCCTTAATTCAGTATAGCAGTGTCTGAGCTCAGAAGCTCTAGACTAAAATCACAAGTACCAAGAGCCTGAGAAAGGGGTTTCAATTTTTTAATTTGAGTCTGTGGGGTTGAGAACAGCTAAAATTAATTAAGTAGGTAAAGATAAGGAGACAGTCACACAAGGAGTTTATGAGAAATAACACTACGTGGCTCACTTTTTTTTTTTCTTTTTTAAATCATCACCAAGGCAGCACTTCAATCTTAAAACAAATAAGGATTTAAGTAGATGGATTTAAATAAATGGATGCTCACTTATGGAGGACATTTAAATAGCAATATATTCTATTTCATCGTTGTTTTGTGATTCTGCAGCTTCCTTCTTAGCACTTTTGTATCATTTCCCATCTGGGGAATCTCAAAGCACTTTACAAGCATTAAACAACTAATCCTCACATGTCCCCTGATAGCTAAATGTTATTTCCATTTCACAGATGGGGAAACGGAGATACAATGAAGTTAAATGATTCACTCAAGATCACACACCTAGGCAATGAGAAAGAGCCAGGAATACATCCCCAAACCCAAGCCCCTGGATTAATTGACAGGGACATGAAACCTCTAAATAAATTGGTATTGTGATTATTGATTATTACTGTGCTATGGGGCATGGCATTTACATAAATAAACATTGTAGAGTGAAATCCTTTCACTTAGGATCTAGTTATTAGGTTTAATTTGTGCTGAAAATACAAAGGATTGTTAACATGGATGTAGAAAGCAATAAAAGATAAGTAGTGATAGTATGCAAGAGATTGCCTTGTGTGTGATGCATGGGAAATAAGACCCCAAACTAATAAACGGTTCATACAGCTGATTGCTGAAAATAATGAACGCCAAAAATCTAATGTAGGGCAAATGTGCAGTAAAACTACAGACTGTAATAAAGCCCAAGCGAGGAAAAATAAAAGCTTTACAGTAGTTTTAAACTATAATGTGTCCATATTAATGTAAAAAATAACTTGTTTCTGACTTCCATAATTCTTTAGTTAAGACATGGGACTATGAATCGGGACAGTTGGGTCCTCCTCCTCGTTCTGTCACAAGCTTTCTGTGTGACCTTGATTTAGTAAGTCACTTAGTCTGGTTTTCAAAAAGACAGGTGCAAAATTATACACACACAAAATATGTGCCAGTTCCATGCCTAATTTTTGAATGCAATTACTAGGCTCAAGTACACAAATCAAGCAACTGTGTATGCAAATTAAGATTTATAAGTGTCAGTGGCCATTTGCATGTACAAATACCCAGTTTTCAAGCACAATTAGTGACTGTGTGCACAGATTAAGGCTCTTAAAAGTGTTGAACCTCATCTGTACACATTCTGTGTCTCCCAGGCATCCTATGAGACCAAATAAACTCATGTAAAGTGCACAGATCTTAGAATGGAAAGTGCAAAATTAAATGCAAAGTAGTAGTATAATTTAAAAGAAACTGACAATCTTAGGTAATATAATAAGATGTAACCTCCATGACTAATGAAAACACTGTGAATTCTGAATACTTGCAATGAACTGTTCATGAGAAAATGACAACCAAGAAATTATTTCAGAAATTATTCAGAGAATTACATTGAATAACAAATACATCTGAGAAAATTGTGATCTGCTAATGGAACTAACAGGAAAAGAGGTGGAATTAATCAACTAATTATCCTTTACAAATTATTCACCCAGCTCTGCTAGAAAACTCAAAATAGAACTGTGCTTAAGCAGTGTTTGTCTATTATAACATTCACTAGCCTTGCAGTAATTTGAGTTGAGAGATTGTGACATTCTGTTCTCCATTCTCATATAAAATTGTCTTTCAGCAGTACATGTATATCCTCTGCAGGCTTCTCAATGCTTCTCAATGAATGCTGCCTTGGAATTCCTGATTCTCAGACGGTCATAGACTTTGTTTTTTACTGTGTAAACAGGGGAAAAAAAGAAAGAGGAAAAAGAGCCTGATCCTTGCTGCTGTTCACTAAATCCTATAGAACTAACAGGGAAGGGAATTCCAGCAGAAGAGTCCGGGGGGGAAATTAGCTTACATAAAGGCTTCCTTCTTGGCAGAGAAGCCACCCTGCTCTGTGACTTCTCAGAGGGCTCCCAGCACTGCCAGCAGGAATGTCAGTTTTTCTCTGATTCTGGGACAAGGCAACATTGCAGTTGAGGCAGCAGCTGAAGTGGTTAAAAGGGGTGTAAACAAACAAACAAAAAATCCTCTCATTAGCTCTCTTGGAAATTTCCTGTGAAGTCTTTCAACTGATTTTATTTAATTGCATTGGGCCAAATTTTGTTCTCCGTTATTTCCAGTTTACACAGATGTAACTGAGAGCAGAATTTGATCTACTCTATTTGACTACGCCTAAGAGTTTTTCATGGAAGTATTTGGGATTGTTTATAAAGAAAATCTCTTTTCTCCTTGTATAAGGATCCAGATAGCTGGCTATCTGAGTGACAGAGGGAAGCCTCTAATGAGGAGAAAAGGGATTCTATGTTTTTCTGTGAGCTAGATCCTGTAAGTTCCCTCTATGCTGCGTGGCCGTGTGCAGCTGCCTATTAAGCCCCATGCAGGGACTCAGGGCTGTGGCATGGAGAGATGCCTCTCCCCCAGCACAGACCTGCCATGCCGGGGAGAGGCATCCCTCCCCACCGGCCCCAGCGTGGACTTGTCCTGGACTTGCCGCCGCCCGGGGAGAGGAGCTCCTCTCTCGGCCCAGCTCAGCCCCGCCGGTGCTGCTGCTGGGGAGAAGCACCTCTCCCCCGGCCCCAAGCTGCTGTGGTGAGAGAGGGCTGGGGGGAGAGTCCTCTCTCCCCGCCACAGCCCCAGGACAGCCTGACCCCCTGAACTCCTCATCCCCAGCCCCACCCCAGAGCCTTCACCCCAAGCCGGAGTCCTCACCCCCTGCACCTAATCCTCTGCCCCAGCCCTGAGCCCCTCTCACGCTCCAAACTACTCGGCCCCCCCGCCCACCACATGAATTTTATGTGCACCAATATGGAGGTGATGTGTCACACATCACCTCCATATTAGTACACATAACAAAATTCATTCCGCACATGGACATAAAAAATTAGAGGGAACACTGCGGTGTCACCCTTCCTTATATTTAGTACCTTACTCCACAAGTAGTCCCAGGGAAATCCTTGAAATGGAACACACACACACACACACACACACACACACAATATTTAAGACACTAGACAGAGTTCAATACCATTAAGTTGACGGGCAGAAAGAATAAAAAATTGTCTCTGTTGAAAAATTGAGAGCCAAGCAATAGGCACAGCCAAGAGCATCCACGGCTTGGGAGATGGAGCAAGTAACACTAGTGGCCTGTTGCTTGGTGCCTCGTCTGTAAGAATATGTCTACGCTGCAATTAAAAACCCACAGCTGGCACATGCCAGCTGACTCAGGGTTGTGGGGCTCGGGCTCAGGGGTTTTTTAGTTGCAATGTAGATGTTTGGACTTGGCCTGGAGCCTACCACTGGACTCTTTGGGGTGGGTGTATCCCAGAGGTCAGGCTGCAGCCCAAGCTGAATCTCTACACTGCAACTATAACAGCCTCTTAGCCTGAGCCCTGCAAGCCCAAGTCAGCTGGCACAGGCCAGCCGTGGATGTCTAAGTGTAGTGTAGATATACCCTAACTGGCAGCTCTGCTCCTTTGTTACAAGACTGGAGTAGTTTGGTAGGGTTATTTGTGCAAATATAGTTTATTTTTGCAAATCAAGCATACGTTTTCATTCACTTTTAACATGTTAACCCTTCTGCCTATAGCTGTTGAATGTAAGGGCTGTCACAGAACTGAGTACAAGTCTCTAATATTTATAGGTCTTCACCTACACGAGTGCAGCCCCACTGCTGTTTTGGGAATTGGGACAGACAGAATTTAGCCCCAAAAGCAGTTAAGAAATCCATGACAATGACACAGAGTTTAGAAAGCCTGGGTGTAAGGTGTTCCCTTCACTCTACTAATCTTTCAGAACAGCCCAAACATATGAAAGCTTAATTCTTCAGATATATAAAATGCAGCTGTCAATGGTAAAAGCCAATATTTCCTGTGTTATAATAAAGTCCCTTTCATTTTGACATTCAGCTAGATTTTCCACTTTGTACTGTAGTAAATCTGAGCAAAACTTTCATACAATCAGTCCATTTAGCAACTGGCATGTGCTGAACTTGAAACTCCAGGATTTGAAACCCCTTATCTAACATTAAAAATCTAAGAGAATATTCAAGCATAGCTTCTGCAAACCCATCTACACTGGTACATGTTGGTTCCCAGTTTCTTTGGGCTAATGCTTACAAGACTAGGACTTTGTCTTTACCAGGCCTTCCTCCTTCCTCCTTTTCAGTTGCAGAAGTTCCAGTCCACAATAGCGCTTGGTCTTCTTCAGATGCCATGATCCAAACTGGGCTCTGGAGCAGGCCGATAAAGTGCTCATCGTCGTCACAATGAAGTGCTGTGTATATCGTTGCTCAGTTACAGAACTTCAGAGTAATTTACAAACATATTCCTAGTAATTATTGCAACATAGTCATTTCTAACATTGATCTATGCATATTCATTAAAAGGGGGAGATAAACAGTGGCTTGGTGAGTTGGTGAAAAACCAAACAGCTGGGTTTTTCAATCAGATTTATATCCAGAGTGCCACTAAAGATATGAAAATATAAAATATGATAAAGTCATAATCCATATCCAGCTGTACTTTGCTGTCAGCTGTGTCTGAGGCCAGGTCTACACTATAAACTTATGTAACTTTAGCGCCTTCATGGCCAAGATGGAGTCTGCTTTGCAGGCAGCTCTGGTCAAGAGAAGGCACGGGCAGGAATGCAGCAGGGAAAGACCCTTCCACACCAGGGGCACCTGTTCCAAAGCCCCCGGAGTGAACACACACACACCGGAAGAGTACAATGAATATAGGACAGGGAAATATTTATTGGCAGAGAGATGAAAGGAGAAAAGCAACAGGAAAATATAGGGGTAGTGATAAAACAGGGTTGCATTCAACACAAGGCCCCACAGGCTCAGTGGTACCACAGTCTGAAAGGGCAGACACCAAGCAATGTGTCTGCACACAGAGTTCAGGAGTCCTGGGCAAAGATCCAGTCCAGTGGTGAGTCTTGGTTGCTCCTGGTCGTTATTGGCGCCAGTGAACTTTCCCCCAACAAACCTCTCCAGTGCCCTCTTCTGCCACTCTCTGCAAAGCCACACAGTGCGACCACCTCCCCACTTAACTAGCTAACAGCCTCCCTCCTTATTCCCAATGCAAAGTCACAACTCCCAGTTCTCACGGCCCCATGCAGCTCTGGGCATCAGTGATACTGGGTCCAACTCCGGTTTGTCCTTCTCTGGCAATTCCTCCTTGGCACAGTGCTCCTGGCTTTTGTCCTGGTGTGTCCCCGGTGAGCTGCTCTGTCCCTCCCAGGCTTCATGCAGGTTCTTGGCTCCTTCACTCTGTGAGGTGAGGTCTGTCTGTCTGGAGGTCCAGACACACATACCCTGTTGCTCTCCCATCTCTTTCTGCTTCCCCCCCCCCCAGCACTTCCTCCTTCTGGAACAATCAGCACTTCCCCCCTTTAGGAAAAAATTTAAACGGGCATGCTCTTTAAACCCCAAAGGGCTTACACTTCCATGGGGAAAAAATCCACACCCCTGAGTGACTAGTCATAGGCAGAACAAGGCGGGAAGAGGCGGGGTGGGGTGGAGCAGGGGCGGGGCCTTGGCAGAAGGGGTGGAGTGGGAGTGGGGCCTGGGGCAGAGCCGGGGGTCGAGCACCCCCCGGCACATTGGAAAGTCAGCACCGGTAGACGCAGTTATACCGATCTAACCCCCAAGTGTAGACAGCAGTATGTCGATGGTGGGGCTTCCCCTGTCAACACAGATACAGCCTCTTGTGGAGGAGGATTAACTTTGCCAACGGGAAAAGCTCTCCCATTGTTGTAGTAGCAGAACAGTGGCGCAGCTGCAGCATTTTAAGCGTAGACCTACCCTAACATTGTGAAGCTTTCATCAAACTAAAGGTGTTCTAGAGAGCCATTTATATTTAAAAGTATTTGTTCTTTCATATTAAAAAGTGGAAGGCATGATGTTTTCTTTTGAAAAGCGAAAGAAGGAAGTGCTGAGTGAAGTTTGTGCATATATCTGTTCCCAACTTTAAGTCTTGAAAGTACCACATGGTTTTCCTCTTCCTGTAGCTGTCAAGGCAAGCTGTGTATATCACACTGTGTATATTATCCAGATTCCTCAATATGCTGTATGAGCTGTAGGTTGTTTTTCATTTAAATTGCAAATGTACTGTATATAGTAAACTAATATATGTAATGGGAGCTTTCAGATATATGATTTGTGATTCATTCAATTCACAGCATTCAGCAAAGTGACTAATAGCAAGTAGATATGAGACAACAGATCCTACTGTGTGTTTTTTTAAAAAAAAAAGTTAACCAATGGACTCAGAATTCTAAAGCTTACTTGTCTTCATATGTAGAATATTTAAAGTCCGTAATAGACAATGCATCAAATTCAGCCCTGTTAAGACTATTGACTTCAGTGGACTTCTGTCAGGGATGAATTTGCCCCAAATTGATTATAGAAAAGACAAGGCAGATACATTAGTCTAGGTTCTTTCTTGGGTTCCTCAAAGCAGTTCCTTCCAAACACTGTACTAGCACCAGTCTACAGTCACTGTGGGTAAATCCTTTAACCCTTCTTTATCTCAGTTTCCCAACCTGTAAAATGGTTACAGTATTACTTACCACACCTACATGTGTGAAATGTAATTAAGGTTTCTTGTGATGTGTTTTGACATACTTGGGTGGAAAGTGCTATATAAATGCTACAATTTGTAAGCAATACAGAACTCAGAAAATAATTAATTGGACATCACTTAATTTTTTCTTTTGATTCACTAGTTTAATGTTGTTGTCTTTTATGTGAAGTATCTTTTACCCATAAATGAGAGACAAAGTACTGTAACATTATTAAACCATTTTCTTTTCTGAGACTCTCTTGGAAATATTGGCTAAAACCAAGACCTCAAATCAAAGTCTCTTAAAAATTCAGGATCTTTATCTGTGCCCGTACCTACAGTTTGAGTTCTGGGTTAGATTCAAAGCTCAAAAGGGTCTATTTCTGAATTTCAGTTTGTAAACAACCAAAATATTTCTTTTTATTGTAAACACTAGCATCTAGGAAACCAATCAAGGATCAGGGCTCCATTGTGCTAGACTCTGTACAGACACGTAACAGAGGGGACAGTCCCTGCTCAAGATTGCTCACAGTCTAAATATCATATAAGATTCATTGTTCTTGTAAAATGCCATTCTAAGAGCAGCTCATCTCATTAAATTGCCTCCATGAAAGATGGTAGAAAACTTGGAGGATGAATTCTCTGCCATTTTAGTCTGAATCTCATGAGAACATCTTTCAGTCCCATTTTCCGGCACACAAGATTTCAGCACCATCAAATCCAGCCTTGAGCCCTATTTCTGATTTGGCCTCAGATCCAAATCTTGATGTAAAGTATGGTCTCCTCCATGAACCTGACTCATTACAGCTGCGTTTTCCAGGATAATGCAGGAGATGTATCCAGTGATTCTACAGGAACAAAAGGAGATCTGGTATCTTGAAGAGTTTGGTATCTGAATTACAGTAGAGACTAGTGATGCCAGTGCAGTATGCTAAAAGGTACGTTGAGTGGCAAGATGCATTCTTTGAACGTCAAGTGTCTTTGTAAATACATTCAGGTTTTGTTTCACAACCTTGAGCAATTTTTTTTCAGATGATTCACTTGAGCTCATTCAGTGTCATAAATGTTTTGACAATGTGCTTCCCAGCTCTACTGTAGATATCAATCAGATTTGCCAATCATTTCCACGAATACTAAGCTCATTTGATTTAAAAAAAAAAATCACAAACTTCCAGCAATAGATGATGATGATAGAAAATAGCAGTATGACTAGAAATCAGACAGGAGACAAAAATGGGCGAACACAACAGAGGTATATAGAATAAGTGGTTCAGAGTAAGTCATATGGGGAGCTCCTTTTTACCCTTTCTCATACTAGTAGAACAAGGAGACTCTCGATGAAATTGAAAAGCAACAAGTTTAAAACTGATAGAAGGTGCCTGATAATTAGCCTTTGGAACTCACTGCAACAAGACTTTTTTTTTTGCTCCCCTTCCCCCTACCCACTGTCCAGTCATTTGTAGATTTTTAGATTTTATGCTCCTCAGGGCAGAGATCATGCCTTCTTCATTTGGAAAGTAGGTAGCATACTGTAGGCACTACTGGAAATGGATAAAGAATATAATGAGTGAGGTAAAGAAGTTATTTGGATTCAAAAACATATATATGAATAATAAAAATATACACAATTCAGGGCATGAGGCAACCACTAAATAGGGCTAGAAGAAGCTTCCCCTACAGACATGTTATTGCTAACCAGTTCAGTGTGGGGCTTTATATTCTCAAAGCATCAGGTACTGGCCAGTGTCCGAGACAGACTAAAGCTATCATTTTCCAGATTCAAGATAGCAATTCCTAGGTTTCTATTCTCCATCCTTGCTCACAACCATACCAGGAACTAGTATACATACAGAAAATAAACAAAGACTAGGAGTAAAGTTTATCCTGAGTCTCTGGCCATTCATTTCTCTCTCAAGAAAGTAGTAGCCCATTCAGGGAGTCCTAAACTTTCCAGAGGGTTCAGAAGCTGTGATATTACTATAAACAATAATGATGGATCATTTGTTATGCCCTTGCCATGCATCAGTTTGTCTGTTTGTTTTCTGACAGTTAATGACAATCTTTGAGAATATCATTTTCGGTCTTTTTTGGACTAAAATTTAGAACGTCACCTGGGACTAGATACTGTGCACTCTTGCATGGGGGAGTAAGAGTAAGCAAAGAACCCTCCCTCTTGTACCTTTACCAAGACGACTGAGCTTCTGGCACACACAAATAAGCAGGTCTATCTTACCACTTGTCCATCCTCAGAGCAGGTGAGGAGAGGATGGCTGGGGAAAGGTGGGCAATGGGAAGAGCCTGGGCTCCATCTTCTCCCATCCCCGCTCAGTTGCAGGCCAGAGTAGCTGGGCCAGCGCAGGGGATAATTTACTGCTGGTATAGTTCCCTTGTGCCTAAAGTCAGAATGTAGCTCATAATTGTATTAGAACTCAGTGTGCAGATAGGTATAGTAGGAGTCACCTGAGAGTATAGTTGCCACCCCATCTCTAGTAAGAGTACTGGAGTACCATGAGGTAGGCAGTGCTAGTCTGTTAGGCCTTGTCTACTCTGGCAAGTTTCTGCGCAGTAAAGCAGATTTCTGCGTGTAACTCCTGAGGTGTACACACTGCCAAACCACTTAGTGCGCTGAAATTGCACAGTTGCAGCGCTGTAAAAAAACCCACCCCAACAAGAGGCGCAGAGCTTTCTGTGCTGGGGCTACAGCACCGCAGTGCCAGTGTAGACACCCTGGTTGATTACAGCATTACGATTAGCCTCCGGGAGGTGTCATTGGTCTCTGGTCATTGGTTTGAAATCTATTGCCCTGCGCTCAGGTGACCAACCATCATCCCCAGCCCATATAGTCCTTTGCAAATTTGAAAGTCACCTGCGTGTAGCGGTCTCAGCGCATCTTTCCAGGTGGCCACGCCTGTTCCACGCACCAGGCAATCCCCCGCTTGGAGCAATGCCGAGCTGCTGGACCTCATCAACATTTGGCGAGAGGAGGCTGTCCAGTCCCAGCTGCGCTCCAGCCGTAGGAATTATTATACCTACAGACAGATTTCAAGATGCATTGCAGAAAGGGGCCATGACCTGGACACACTACAGTGCAGGGTCAAAGTGATGGAGCTGTGGAATGCCTACCATGAGGTGCAGGAGGCAAACCGCCGCTCCAGTGCTGAGCCCACGAGCTGCCGGTTCTACAAAGAGCTGGACACTATACTCGGTGGCGACCCCAGCTCCACTGCGAAGGCCACTCTAGATACTTCGGTGGCTTGTGTGGCAGACGAGAGTGGACCGAGCCAGGAGGAGGAAATCTTGGACAAGGATGTGGAAGGGGACCCAGAGGCAGAGGACAACTCAGAGGTCAGAGCTGCATGCAGGCAGGAGCTCTTCTCTACCCCTGAGGGTAGTCACAACTGTCGGAGCTTGACGAAGCACAAACAGGAGAGGAGGCCCCTGATAAGTGTCTTTGATTTTGGGAATTGCTAAAGCAAGTTGTTGGGGGCAGGAGTGTCACAGAAAGCAGGCTTGTGTCTGTATGATGCACGTACTACCACATGCCTAGTCTGAGCAGCGGAACAGGGTGTTGATCGACTCCCTCACCTCATGGGAATCTGCCTCAGACCTCCGCGAAACTCATGGAGATACTGGGCAATCCACTGCTGCAGGTTCTTTGGCAGAGCTGCTTTGTTTCTTGTCCCATTAAGGGTAACTTTCCCGCACCACTCTGCCATCACTGGGAGTGGGGGGACCATTCCTGCACACAGGTGAGCCACATAAGGGCCAGGGCGGAAGTCACAGTCTTGGAAAAGACCCTCCCTTGATTCCCTGCTCACCCTCAGCTGTGAGATCTTCCATAATGAACATAGCCTGTGGAAAATGTGGGGACAGTAATTATTATAATCCCCCCTGCCCCCAGTGCTGGCTCTCCCCAGAGCCATATGCCCAGTGTAGAAGTACGGTCCGGGAACACTGATTTCCATTGCCCCTGCAGTTACTCACCATTTTGGGAATCTTGTGGCTCATGCGTGCTTGCCTGGGGTCAGCCAGTAAGTGACAGGTATGGGAATAGTGGCTGTGTTTTAAATCACTGGATCAGTGTTGTCTGTGTGTTGCAAACAATACTGCTTCTGTAAAATGTTGCATTTTGGCTTCACAGATATGACCTTGGGAGCCCAGCTTCCCTCTTTGTTGTTGCCGGCTGAACGGCTGAGCAGAATTAGAAAGCGGCCACAAAGAACTAAAGAGGATTTTCTGCGTGATGTCATGATGCACTCCGCTGCCTAAAAACAAGAATTGAAGGAGTGATGGGACACAAATCAGATGTCAAGAATTATAACATTCATAAACCAGTCGGAGAACACTTCAATCTCTCTGGTCACGCAATTACAGACATGAAAGTTGCTATATTACAACAAAAAACTTCAAATCCAGACTCCAGCAAGAAACTGTTGAATTGGAATTCATTTGCAAATTGGATACAATTAACTTAGGCTTGAATAGAGACTGGGAGTGGCTAAGTCATTATGCAAGGTAACCTATTTCCCCTTGTTTTTTCCTACCCCCCCCCCCCAGACTTTATTGTTAAACCCTGGATTTGTGCTGGAAATGGCCCACCTTGATTATCATACACATTGTAAGGAGAGTGATCACTTTAAATAAGCTATTAGCAGCAGGAGAGTGGGGTGGGAGGAGGTATTTTTTCATGCTTTGTGTGTATATAAAAAGATCTTCTACACTTTCCACAGTATGCATCCAATGAAGTGAGCTGTAGCTCACGAAAGCTCATGCTCAAATAAATTGGTTAGTCTCTAAGGTGCCACAAATACTCCTTTTCTTTTTGCAAATACAGACTAATATGGCTGTTACTCTGAAACCTGAAAGGAGAATGCGGCATGCCAGAATGAAGCCATGGAGCAGCTCTTAAACATTATGGAGCACCAAGCGGACACGCTCCCGGAGCTACTAGCAATACAAACTGAGCAGCTCCATACCCACCCTCCCCTGCAGCCGCTGTTGCAAAACTCTTTCCCGTGCGCCCCCCAGACGCTGCCAACACACTCTTATCAACCTCCTGGCTCCAGTCTGTACCCGCTGCATTCCACTCCTACCTGTCACAGTCCAGCCCTGAGGACCCCCAGTACCCACTGTACTCAACACCCATCCCTCTGCAGTTTAGCCCTGCTGAAGTACAGTACCCCCTGCACTGTACTCCAAAGCACAAGGTTGCATTTGATACCTGGACATACACAAATCTTTAACCGTCCTGGGACCCCACCTCCTGGGACCCTCCCTTTCCCCATTCTCCACAGTGCTGATGTGTTTTTTTTGTTTGTCTCTCTCCTCCGGCTGTTGTTTTTTAATAAAAGAATTGTTTTGGCTTGAAAGAAATCCTTACTCCATTAATTGAAAGCAAACAGAGCCCTGCAAAGCAATAGGCAATTTTCTTAAACCTTCACAGTTCATCGTCTGCACCAATCACAATCACCTCCTAGTATAGGCATTGACTCTGTGGGTGCTGCGGGGCTGGAGCACCCACGGGGAAAAATTAGTGGGTGCTCCAAACCCACCAGCAGCCAAGCTCCCCCTACCCCCACCCCTTCCTCCTCCCACCCCTGAGTGTGGCGTCCCCGCTCCTCCCCCTCCCAGCGCTTCCTGCCTGCCACCTAACAGCTGTTTGGCAGTGCTTAGGACTTTCCAGGAGGGAGGGGGAGTAGTCGGCATGTGGCGCGCTTGGGGGAGGAGGTGGTAAAGAGGCAGGGCGGGGACTTGGGGGTAGGGGGTGGAATTGGGGCGGGATGAGGGTGGTGCAGGAGTGGGAAGGGATGGGGCCAGGGGTGGGGGGGTCAAGCACCCATGGGGAAGAGGGGAAGTCAGGGGGGAGGGATAGCTCAGTGGTTTGAGCATTGGCCTGATAAACCCAGGGTTGTGAGTTCAATCTTTGAGGGGGCCATTTAGGGATCTGGGGCAAAAATTGGAGATAGCTCCTGCTTTGAGCGGGGGGTTGGACTAGATGACCTCCTGAGGTCCCTTCCAACCCTGCTATTCTATGATTCAAGCACTGCACTCATGAGCATAGCAACAAATATTAGTGGCTTTCAGCTTCAAATGGCTGCCTCAAGGCATCCCAGATCCTTATGGCCCCGCGCTGCACCCCTCTAATAGCCCTGGTCTCTGGCTGTTCAAACTCAGCCTCCAGGCACTGAGGCCTCAGCGGTCCAGCCTTGAGTGAAGCTTTCACCCTTCCCTTCACAAATATTATGGAGCATACTGCATGCAGCTATAAGCATAGGAATACTGTCATCGGCCAGGTCCAGCCTCCCATATAGGCAGCACCAGACGGCCTTTAAGCAGCCAAAAGCACACTCAACAGTCATTCTGCACTTGCTCAGCCTGTTGTTGAACTGTTCTTTGCTGCTGTCAAGGTTCCCCATGTATGGCTTCATAAGCCATGGCATTAAGGGGTAGGCTGGGTCTCCCAGGATCACAATTGGCATTTCCCTGCTTGCAGCTTCCTGAACAGGCCAGTGTTCCAAAAGATGCATCATGCACCTTTCCAGACCAGCCAGCGCTAATGTCCGTGAAATACCCACAGTGATCCACAAGCACAAGTTTGTGTAAAACCATCCACAATGTCACACATGTTGCCCAGAGTCACGGTCTTTTGGCACAGGATGCGATTAATGACCCTGCACATTCCGTCAACACAAGTCCAACGGTTTACTTTCCCACTCCAAACTGGTTAGCGACCAATCGGTAGCTGTCTGGAGTAGCCAGCTTCCACAGTGCAATCGCCACGCACTTCTCCAACGGCAAGGCAGCTCTCATTCTTGTGTCCTTGCGCCACAGGGCTGGGGAGAACTCATCACACAGTCCCTTGAATAAAGAAAAGGAGTACTTGTGGCACTTTAGAGACTAACCAATTTATTTGAGCATAAGCTTTTGTGAAGTGAGCTGTAGCTCACAAAAGCTTATGCTCAAATAAATTGGTTAGTCTCTAAGGTGCCACAAGTACTCCTTTTCTTTTTGCGAATACAGACTAACACGGCTGTTACTCTGAAACGAGTCCCTTGAATGTGGCTTTCCTCATCCGAAAGTTCTGCAGCCACTGCTCGTCATCCCAGATGTGCATGATGATGTGATCCCACTGCTCAGTGCTCGTTTCCCAAGCCCAAAAGTGGCGTTCCACTGTGTTCAGCACCTTCGTGAATGCCACAAGCAATCTCGTGTCGTAGCTACAACATGTGGTGAGATCAGTGTCGAATTCCTCTTGCCTTTGTAGTTTAAGGAATAACTCCACTGCCACTCATGAATAGCTCCATTGCCTCTTGTTAGTGAGAGCGAGCAGCATATTGGTCAACAGTGCGGGATCCATTTCTGCAGACCGAAGAGGCAGCGCACGCAGTACACAAACCATTGAAAGATGGCACCAAATGCGGACAGAAGCACAGAGATTGCTGGGATGCGAAGCAATGCATCATGGGGCGTTGGGACTGGACCCAGGCAGCCTCACAACCCCTTCCGCCTTCCCATAACTCTTAGCGGCAGAAGAGGAAGAGGTGCTCTGTGGGCTAGCAGCTCAGAGTGCACTGCTCCGAATACTGCTGCAAGTCCCGCAAGTGTGAACACGCTATTGCGCAGGCAGCTGACAGTGTGAACACACAACAGTGGTTTCCCTTCAGCGCTCTCTGAGTCGCGAAGTAACTGCCAGTGATGTAACTCTGCCATGTAGACATGCCCTAAGTAACACTATAGTAAATGTATCAGTAGACAGAGGGAGAGTAAATATGTGATATTCTGGTCAAGAAAGTAATCATAGCACAAAAAAAGAAACCATCCTTTTCACTTAAAACCTGAACATTTCCTAAGGAAAGGAACTATTTTACCCATGGAAGACTGTAACAGCATGTCTTAACTTGTTTAATTTATTTACTATGTGTGGTCAAACTAGTCACAAACGTGCATTCCCTTGCTAATGATACAGATCAGAGTCAATGGTGGTCATGTATTGGATGCATCATATAAACATTTTATTTAGAATATGACAACAGACTGGAGGAAAAGATTATGTCTTCTGTTATATATATTAGTAATGACAATAGCAAAAGCTTCTGCAAACAAAGATAACATTGAAATAATCCAATTTACATATTCAGTGATGTTTCCATGCTTAGCTCCATATATCCCTTTATTTATTAGCAAATCAACACAGAAGATATGTTGATATTTTGAACCCTGAAGAATGAATTCAAGATTTATGGTAGCCATGCTATTGTTAAGGTATTTAGTGCTTATGAGAAATGTGGGCCTATTGCAAATCCTGGTGAAAAATGTGGCACTCTCAGTCTGGGAGTCTGAAGTTTCCTGTTTATTCATAAACCAGGTGACACTCAAACGTCAGTGATGCAATGACCTCTAGCACCGCATCCGCCATATTGTTAGAGTGCTGTACAAAACACACCAATGAAGACAATCCCCGCCCCAAAGAGCTTACAATCTAAAAGAAAGACACAGAGAAGACGTGCTGGGGAACCCAGAGGAGGAAGTTACCCCCATATCTCCCAAGCTAATAGTAAATCATTTCTGGTGGGAATATGGTCATTGGCTGGTAGTATCCATTTAGTCCTTGGCATGTGTGCTTTCCAGAGTGTAAATCAGTCCCACGGTTGGTGGATTTTGCTGTCCTGCAAACGTCTATCTGTTAGGAACTGGTTGTCCAATCCATCAGTTCATTTCAGATAGGCCAGCAAACGGACATCACATAGCAATGATTGTCAGTCACTACTGTCCTGAGACAATACTAGCAAATTAGAAATGAAATGTTCTATATACCACTCAGCCCATTAAAATATAATTCTATTATACCTATCCCTGATGTATTTCTGAGTAATGAGATCAGACAGATAATGCAGCAATAATAATTACACTCTCGTACTAGAGATGGACTAGCCAACCCTGGATCCAAACTCCTCGCTGATCTGTGGAGTGGAGGATTGGAATCTGAAGTTATATTTCATGGTCATGACATACCGTAGTGATGGAGGCCAGGCTATTTGTACATAGACCTGATTAGAGGAAAACTCAAGTCCATCTCTATGAATCATTATTTTATGGACCTTATGCAAAGAAAGGGTCCAATCTTGTGAGAATCTGAGGATTCAACTCTCATCACTTTACAGATTTGGTGCTTAAGCTGCAACAAGACTTCAGAAAACATGAGGTTAGTTTTTCTGTTTTAGATTTGGGAATATCAGCTACAGGAATCTGTTTGGGTTACCACTTAAATGTGTACCTATTGATTTCAGCTCTTAGATTGGTGCTATCTTTTATTTTCCTCCTTTTTATCCCTTTTCATTGGAACTATACACCTGATTCTTCTGTCTCCGATGGGAAATGGGGATTCCTTCCATGAAAGAATATTGACCAAAATATACCAAAGGTGAGTGACAATATAGAGCAGGCTGAATTGTTCAAAGTTAGCAAGGAAGCTGCTATGAAGGGCACTGGGCAGGCAGTTTTACATGGCCAGCAAGGGTATGTCAACACTGCAATTAGACACCTGCAGCTGGCCTGTGCCAGCTGACTCAGACTTGCAGAGCTCTGGCTAAGGGGCTGTTTAATTGTGGTGTAGATATTTAGGCTTGGGCTGGTGTTCGGGCTCTAGGACCCTGCAGTCCCAGAGTTCGGGTTCCAGCCGAAGCCCAAATGACTACACTGCAATTAAACAGCCCCTTAGCCCAAGCCCCATGAGCCTGAGTCAGGTGACATGGTCCAGCCACAGGTGTCTAATTGCAGCGTAGACATACCCTAAGAGACTTCAGGGGTGGTGCTTCCAAGGAAGGTTCCAGAAGTTTCCAGTGAATTTTGAAATAAGGGGATAAGGCTAGAATTTGTCTCAACATTTCTAACCACAAGCATTAAAAATCATGAGATTGGCTTTAAAATATCAGGGGTTCTTTTCACACGTCTTCTGGGGTTTGAGCTACTGACATTCATGGTTTTGAGCTCTCCTCTGCAACCATGAGGGCTTCAAATTTCTTTTGTTTTAAACAAAAGCTGAGGTTTTCATGTGTTCACATGACTCCAGGAGCTAGGGACCATGAGACCTGCAATAAAATTGTGACACTGCTGTCTGTCTGCAGGGAGCTGAATTCAGATAAGATGTTAAATTGTTGTGCAATTTGAATGTGGAACTTTAGCAATTTGAATTGGTTTAAAAACAAATATATATATATATTTTTAAAACCTTTCACCCCCAAACCCGCACATGCACAAAAGCCAGGAACAATCTGGCTGTATATTAGTAGGCGACAAAATATTATGATGACTATTATTACTAATGTGAACATGTGCTGATTTGAGGGGAACCCAGTGCACAATAGTGGTTATTCAGCTCTCTCTTTTTCTTAAACATGTACAAAATAATACATCCATTTCACAAGCATTTGCTGTGCCCTAATAAATAGTATGTTATCTGGAATTTTAGCACTTAAAAAAATGCAAAGGTTGGTTCAAGAAGATAGTCACATGTGAGGCTTAATTATAGTGTTTTATCACTCAGCGGAACATCGGATGTTTAGTACTGTAGCTGCAGTACTTCTTTTCATGTCATAACAAAGGTTTCCCTCTGATAATAATTACAACCTTGATAATGAAAGGAAAGGCAATTTGTAACTGTCTAAAGAGTTCAGCAGCTAGAGGTGAAATTTGGAAAGAGTCCGTTTCTCACGGATTTGCTCTAAGCTACTGTGTAGGAAATACGTCCTCAAAGCTAGCAAAATTCAGACTAAAGTTAATATCCACATGAAAAACACATTACAGGGCAAAAATAACTAAATAATTATCATACCTTTTAAAACATGCAAAGAAGAGATGATCAAATAAGCAAGCCTACTGCAGAGTAGAGAAGAGTTGTATAGGATCTAATTTGTTCCCAAGTCAATGGCTAAACTACTGCAGATTTCACTAGAAGTAGGATTAGGCCCATTCAAACCAATGTGAATTAAGTTCTCAAATAACATTTCATTAAACATTTTATGTTGGCATTCTATAGAAGTGCAGATGCAGTATATCCAAAATATTCTCTGATTTTGTAGTTCAATCAAAAGGGCAATCAAGCTGATCATTACATTTTGTTCTTTATACATCCAAACAAGGAGGGTAAATAACAAGATCTAACCTCTGCCTGTTTTGAAGATTGGTGCCAGATTAATTTAGTTTCCAATCCTCTGTGCTTCCCCAATTTTCCATGAGTTTCAAAAATATTTATCAGTGGTCAGTAAGTTCATTAGCCAGTTTCTTTCACATGTATTATGTGGATCTGTTGATTCTATAAATATATAGTTTTTCGTCTTTTTAAATCTATAGTTATATTATATCCTCCAGATCCATAAGTAGAAGGGATCAACCATGTATAGCTCTCATTTCTAATACATGAGTAAGAACCACCCACCATATTTCCCTTACCCTCTTTGGGGAGCATTAACTTATTTTGCTTTTTTGTTGCCTTTATCTTTTCTTTGCAGGCCTTAAGAGATTCTATATTCTGGCTTGGTTTCCTCTCCTTTCTTCTATTTCCAGTACAGCTTCCTTTGTATTTTCAGAGCGCTACACATTTCTTTTTGAGAGGAATTTTACAGTTGTGCCTTAAATTATGGTGTCGTGTCTTGACATGTTTCTAGGAAAAAGACTCACAACTCTCATTTTCAATGGTGTCTGTGAAGTAACCGTACGCAGTGGCAGGTGCTACTTGCACATAAAACTGGCTTTGGCCATCTCCTTCAGAAAATGTGTATTCCCTAAGTCTGGCCTCCATCTATCTCTTGATAAGTTCAGCCAGAGTTCTGCTATAGTTAAATATTTATCAGAATTTGTGTCAGTTTTTACAAGACTGTACCTGAATTTCATGTTTAAATAACCATTACTTTGCTTATTAATAGTAAATCATATAGAGCCACAAACAGTTTTGCCTTAGTTCAAGAAAATCCAAAGATATTTGTTATTCAGTGTTGAGGCTGAAAAATGCATCCATAACCCACCACATCATGCTTAGGCATTGGCTGTAGGGCTCTGAAGCGTTGGGGAGTTTTGTATACCACAGAACAAATTCTGGCAGGATGTTGTCTATAAGCATCTGCCAGAAAAACCATCCACAATCTAGGAACACAGGAGAGAATCTGTCCTGTCCAATCCTGGCTTCTCTAAGACCATGGACTTCATTGACCCATCCCAGCAGAAATTGGGGAGGGAGATTCCAAGCTGAGGCCTAAAGGTCGGGGGTGTCATGCACGTGATTTTTCATCTCCATCTTTGACCCAACAATGGTTCTTTTGTGTCCATGCACCCACATTCTTCCACCTGGCAGTATGAATCATCAATCTGAGTGGAGCAGAGATGGTTGGCCAGAGTGGGGAAGAAGACAAGAGCAGCTGGTGCACTGGGCTCATGAAAGGAGAATATGATTCTGTGGGTGGAAGCATGCATCTGTGACCATAGGCCTGGTCAACACTAAAAATTTATGTCAACCCAGCTACATTGTTCAGGGGTGTGAAAAATCCACACCCCTGAGAAACATACTTAAGCCAATCTAACCCCGCTATAGACAACCCTAGGTCAACGTAAGAATTCTTCTGTTGACGTAGCTACTGCCTCTCAGGGAGGTGGATTAACTATAGTGGTTGGAGAACCCCTCCCATCACTGCAGTGCATGTCTACACTGAAGCACTACAGTGGCACTGCTGTAGCAGTTTAAGTGTAGACATAGCTTTCTTTTTGCTGCATTGCAGTGTTCGCTGTAGATTATCACACATCCATTTGCACCGTAGTCATTCGCACAGACTGCTTTTTAGGTTTTGCATTACTCGCTGCCTCATTACTGGTGTGCCCCCTGTATGGTGTGTGCGGCATGAGGCTACATCTGTCATCATAAGCACCCAAGCAGCTGGACAGTGATGGCTCATTTCACAGCGAAGGACTTCACCTAAAGAATGATAGTGCTGAGCAACAGAAATGCAAACATCACATCCCATGGGCACAAGCTTCTATCAGGAACTGCAGCTGAGAAACAGAAAACTGGCAAACACATACTGAAGAGAGGAACCAACCGAGGGCAAAACCCCCATGGAAGAGCATGAAGGCAGCACTCAGAGCAGAGTATATTACACACTTCCACCACCAGCTTTGTGGTAACTGGCTATGGATGTTTTATGACTGGGCAGATTCACTCTGCAGATGCATGAGATCACTGAGCTGTGCTTTGATTATATCCGTGCTTCTGCTAGCTATATACCATCCCTTCCCACTGTGCCTGCCTGTAGTCAATGACTGTCTGCTAAACTCCT
The DNA here is from genome assembly GCF_965152235.1 of Eretmochelys imbricata. Taxonomy (NCBI): domain Eukaryota; kingdom Metazoa; phylum Chordata; order Testudines; family Cheloniidae; genus Eretmochelys; species Eretmochelys imbricata. The sequence continues at coordinate 30,119,259 of NC_135574.1, forward strand.
AACATTTTTCAAAGAGTTAGCGAGCACCTGGGTCAGTGTCAGCATCTGGGCTACTTCTCTTTCCACTGTGTCTGTACGTGCCCTTTCCATTTATTTTTTTTATAACCTTTTGTTTCCCATGTAGCAGCCACCTTTGACAGTTGTCTGACTCCTGGTTGGGTATGTATAATACTGTCATAGGTTGGGTGTGGTGAGGCAGAGTGGCCTCCTTCCGAACTGGAGTGTGAGGGACCACTGTGCACCCCAAGGTGGACAGAGCCAAGTCCACCCCGCCCCCCTCACTGGAAGCACCAGGGCAGGACAGGAAATAGAAAAGGAGAGCCCTGAATCTCAGTTGCTGCTGAGCCACAGGAGACAGAGGACATCTCTTCTAGGGAGCAGATGTCTCTACAAAAGCCCAGCCCCAGAATGGACCAACACCTTCCCATCAGGGGAGGCAGACGAAGACCCCAAGAAGCTGCCGGAGCTACCAGCAGCTGAATACCCCAAGGAGATGGGGGATCTTTGGACCATGGGACCCTACACCCAGACTGTGGTAGGAAGTAGCCCAGGGGGACCAGACTCGAGTCCAGTTCTGCTGCCGGAGTGTGTGTCAGCATGTTGCGACTGGAATCCCTGCAGACCCAGCAGTGGAACACTCCGCCACTGTTAGGGCCCTGGCCTGGGACATGGTGGAGTTGGGTGTGCCTGTTTCCCCCTACCCTCTGCGACCTCACCCCGGGGGTGGCAGTCCTCCCGCTCCTTAGACGAGCCAGCAGGTCCTCAACCTGTGGGCAGCTCCTCTGTCTTGCCAGATTTGAGAGAGGAAACAATGGTAGCTGCTGTATTGTGGCTGACTGTATAGCTGACTAGCCCTCCCCCAGCCCCAGGCCATACTTTGTAGCCTCTTGTCTTAGGGTAGGGTAGATGAAATATCACATGGACAAAGGAAATGGATACAAGAGAAAAGAGTAGGTCAAACAGTATCCCTTTAAGTATAAAAGTGAAAGTAAAATTGCTGGTGAAGCTGGTTTTGAGCAATGTGGTAGCCTTATTTGACTGACCAATGAACCTGAGAAAGTAACAGTGAGGCCAATTGCTTAGTTTAGTGCATTATGAAATATCTTATGTGTGTAACACATTATTCTTGTTAGTACAATATATTTAGCCCCACCTGGCATGGCAGTGATCTGTACAGGATTCTAAATAAGTCATCAGCTTTAATAGCAAGGTCACTTTGGAGGAGCTTTGACATCTACTATGAATTCAACAGCTGCTGCAAATGCCTCTGAAAAATCTGGCACCGTGGGTGTAAAATGCTAATACACAGAAAAGAAAGGTTTGACAGAACTCCCAGGACTCAATATAAATCCATACTAAGCCTACGCTGTCACTCAAACCGCTATAGCGGCACAGCTGCAGCGCTTCAGTGGGGACACTCGGTACAGTGATAGGAGGGGTTCTCCCGTCGCTGTAATCCATCCACCTCCCTGAGAGGGGGTAGCTTGGTCAACAGAAGAATTCTTCCATTGACTTAGCACTGCCCACACTGGGGGTTAGGTCAGCTTAATGACATCTCTCAGGGGTGTGGATTTTTCATAGCCCTGAGCAACGCAGCTGGATCGACCTAACTTTTTAGTGTATACCTGGCCTAAATGTAAGCATGTCTTCTGTAGAGGGAGGGGCCAATTTAATGTGCAAGAAAGATACATCCTTGTAGTGGAAAAATGTTCATAATAAAACAAACATTATGCAGCACTCCTAGAGGAACACTCCTCTTCTCTTTAAGATGCACTGAATTTCAGAAACGATAAAGTTGAAACAGACCCCCCATAAAGCATACATAAATGTCTAAGGACATTATTTATTAACATCTGTAAATGCATTGGGGATATGGATTATGGCTGCAAAACCAAAATGATGCTAATAAGTTTCCTGGATAGAGTCGGCATATTAAAGACCATGCTAATAAATAATGAGGAGTCCTACTTCGCTTCCATTGATGCCATTGACTCAATGGAAGCAGGATTGGGCCTAATGTACTTTACATTTGTACCGCAATGCTCAATCAATGATCATCATCTCAGAGTACTTCACAGACATGAAGAAGGTCAGATACTGATAATCTTACTCATTCAGTTATTCCAAAAGGTATCCAATTTACTTTAATGTGACAATTCATGGAGCAAGGTGCAACATAACCTGAGTAAAAGTGTCATATTCTGCCCCAGAGTATTACAGGATATTCCCATGGACCTAGAAGTTGCCTAATATATTTCTTAGATATTCTACAATTAAAGGCTAAAGTGTGAAGTCTTCATGCACACAATGGGATTATTTGTGAGTGTCCTCATCTGTGCAAGTAAAGGTTATATGGTCTAACCCTAATTAATTCATTAGGCCTCACAACATCCCTGTAAGTTAGTTCATTATGGCCACTTAATGCTGGGTAAGCATACAGTGCTACTGATCTTTTTGACTCCATGCTACCCCATCTAATGCTAAGGTTCCCTGGGTGGATTCAGCATATGTTCTTCTCAATAGTTCTTTCCTCCACATTTCTTCTCATGCATCTCTCTCTCTTATTTAAGAATACAAACACTCTCTCATCCTACACTAGAAATGTCTGTTTACAGTACTTCTGATGTAAGGGTTACCTAAGAGCTAGATTCTTCATAGCTTTGTGCCCCTTGCCAGCTTGTGTGCTTACTCATTTGCATTTTCACTTTTTCTCCCCCATATATTTGTTACCTTTGATCAAAAATATTTCCTAAGTGTGCAAGGTAAGATACATATGTATATGACACGATATTGAAAATAAACAAAATGGACCAGATTCAGATTGCAAACAATTGAGAGGTCTAATTTCCTACTGTACAGGAAATCAAATTTTCAGCTGTAGTGGGACTCCTGGAAGTCATCCAAATATAAATGGAAGCTCTTAGAAAGAACAGAATGGTTGGCAAGTAGAATACAAATATTTTAAACTCATGTTGTTTGACAATAATGCCAGTGAAGTGTTTCCATCTCAGTGTGGATGTTGCTGTGTTATAGTTCCAGCAATCTAATTGCCATATTCTGTACAAGTTGAAGTATATAAAGCAGAAAATGTAGACAAAAGACGAATAAACTACATTGCTTTAGCCTTGACTTCCCAACAAAGAGATTAATCAGGACATTTCTGTGGAAATAGAAATGATCTTACCCTTTCTGAGACACATTTCTTAATTCCTAACCATGAGCTCAGTCTGGTTCTGAAAGGAAAACTCAAGGTAAGGGTCATATGGAGTTAACAGGAGTCACATTGTGGGAAAGAGGGACTGTTATCCACTTCTGAAATGCAGTCCCCTTTTGGGTGAAGCATGACAGTTTTCTAACAGCACATGACATTTTAGGATAAGAACTGGAGAATACTGTGTGTATAAAGAAAGCTACAATAAATGGAAAAAGAAAATTTCTTAAAGGTTAACAAGGCATTTTCCTGTCTCCAACACATACTGCACTGCACGCTCGCACGTTGTATTCCGCTAACAAAATAAGCTGTAGCAGCGATACAGTTTAAAGTAAAAATAATGAACTCACTCTGCAAAAGGCACCTGCTGTAATCAGTAAACAGACTATATGGACAGCTGGTTCTCTCTAGCAACAAATTATGTATTTTTACTTTACTTGTTTTATCCTCAATCTTTTTTTACACCTCTCATAGAACTGATATCAATATGCATATGAAACAATGAGAGAATATGGGCCTGTGTTTCTAATTTGTTATACATCAGATTTTTTCATGGATATTTCCTACAGGAGGTTCCTAGGAAATTCCAGTATGTCAGGGTTTCCATATGTACTTTATGCACACTTTGATAAGTGTAAAACTCACTAAACAAAGAAATGCTCTGGAACTCAGTAATTTCTTGAGAAAATTAAAAATACTTAGATTTGTCTCAAAGTTCAGTCAGATACATACAATCTGCTTCAGTGCCTGGATATTGCTTTATAAACAAGTGACTTTGAACTTCCTGGCAACACAATTCAAAGTGCATTAGCTATTACTCCTCCCAAACTGGACAGTATAATGGATTGGATATTTATCTCTAGCACTCCGGTTGAGGTCCTAAATTAAATTAGTTTGCTCTTGGATCGCATACATTCTAAATTATTAGTCCACATTGAAAATAATCCCACACGCTTTCTTCTGTGAAGTTTGGAATAACATTTCAAGGGTACTTCATTCAGCTTTCTACCTGGAATCAGTAGGCACTATAGACACCCAATATCTCTGAAAATAAACCTTTTGGTATCTCAAACTGGGTACCCAAAACTGAGGCACGGTAAATTTAGAACTTTTTTTGAAATGTTGCTCTTGACATCTGTATCCCTCAACATATTCATCTGGTAAATGGTTATAATGATATTTACCTATTTCACAGAAGGGTGGTAAAGGTTAATAAATGTTTGTAAAGTGCTTTGAAATTGCAGGATAAAAGGCACTAAGTAAGTATTACTACCTGTTTGAATTTTGTCTAAATTCCGGAAAACTTGCTGTAATCCAAAAACAATTTTTTCCATTTCTTCTCATATTGTTAACCAACAAATGTAATCTATAAGAGCTTGTAATCGGCTGCCAGTATTTATCTGAAACCCACAGCATAGCTCCAATTCAGCAAGATATTTAAGCATGTGCCTAACTTAAAGCACAAGCAATCCTGTTGACCTAGAATTAGTGTCAGTGGAATCTGTGGGAAATTACCTCTAATTCTGAATAATTTATTTACCCCAAACATATAAAATCAATTGCTTAGCAAGTTGTTTACATAATTTTGGGTAGTTTTAAATAAAACTGACTTTTTATTCTTCTTGCCTTTTATTTTTAAAAAGTATCCTTCCCCACCTTCCTGGGATCTTTATTCATTAAGATCTTCCATCATCCCAGATCTTTCACTCTCCCTCCACTCCCAGAGTCCTGTGCTGAGGACCAAAAATGTAAAGGCACCACAAAGAATCTGATAGCTGAATCTTTTAAGTATATTGAGATGCACTGGGAATTTATCAGCAGATGGAGGGTCTCTCAAAATACCTTGTTCCCTTATACGAAGATGTCAAAAATTTATCAGAGGGCATGTCTTCTTTAGGACTCCCAAATTTGTATGCCAGATCCCAACTGATTCAGAAAAGACTCCGTTGTCCCATGCCCACAGTTCTGGGCTTTTAAGAAGTTATTATGTTCCTGCTTGCCACCTCTTGATGTAGCCACTGAAAGTTACAAAAGCTTAAAAACATAGCGTAGACAGAGATTCCACGACAGTAATTACTGCTCTTCTTGGGCTGAGCTCACAGAAGGAGCTTGTGAGTCAGCCAGTGAATTACTTCCGTCCTACATAGGGTAAGGTCATTTTTAAAAAGGAGGGAAAGGGGAGCATTGGAGCTTTGAATGACAGCTGGTTTCTCTTCCTCAGCTTCTCAGTGATGTAACTTGCATCATGGGCTGGAAATACTGAAGGGCTAGAAAATTCATCACAGAGCCAGCTCTTTTATAGGCAGAGCACATTCTCTAAAGGGTATTTACTGGCTAATCCGCGTAGTCTGTGTCTAGTAAATATGCTTGCACAATAAACTAAGAAAAGGAGTACTTGTGGCACCTTAGAGACTAACCAATTTATTTGAGCATAAGCTTTCGTGAGCTACAGCTCACTTCATCGGATGCGTACTGTGGAAAATACTGAAGATGTTTGTTTTTATACACACAAATCATGACAAAATGGGTGTTTGTCACTACAAAAGGTTTTCTCTCCCCCCACCCCACTCTCCTGCTGGTAATAGCTTATGTAAAGTGATCACTCTCCTTACAATGTGTATGATAATCAAGGTGGCCCATTTTCTCCCCCGCTATTACCAACAGGAGAGTGGGTTTGTTTTGGGGGGGGGGGGGAGAAAACCTGGATTTGTGCTGGAAATGGCCCACCTTGATTATCATACACGTTGTAAGGAGAGTGATCACTTTACATAAGCTATTACCAGCAGGAGAGTGGGGTGGGGGATAGAGAAAACCTTTTGTAGTGATAAACACCCATTTTGTCATGATTTGTGTGTATAAAAACAAACATCTTCTGTATTTTCCTCAGTACGCATCCGATGAAGTGAGCTGTAGCTCACGAAAGCTTATGCTCAAATAAATTGGTTAGTCTCTAAGGTGCCACAAGTACTCCTCTTCTTTTTGCGAATACAGACTAACACGGCTGTTACTCTGAAACCTGACAATAGACTAAGAATTCTGAACTCTGGGAGGCTGATGGGCATAGTCAGTCATGGCAGCAAAGTCTCCCAGGCCTCACTGTATTGCTTATTGACTAGTCTTGGGCAGTTGCCTTGGAGAGCTTTAGAGTTGTGTCTACTCCATCAGTTATGCTTAACCATTATTTTTTTTATCTCCTGAACTCAGTGACAATACTGTCCTCCCCTGGTTTTCTTCGTATCTGACTCTTCCTTCTTCAGAGCAGGACCAGCACAGCGGGGGGGGAACGATCTGTTTACAGTCTAAGGAGCTGAACAGCTTGCAGCCTCCCCCCTTTGTACCAGGAGCAGCCCTGGGAGTGAATGTGTCTCTACATCATATAGTAAAATTTCACTATTGATTTTAATGCAACCAGGATGTAGCTCTTATTAATTAAGGTCAGTTCTCCATGTTTCAACTGTGAGTTGTCAGGTGGGTGTTTGGTTTGAATAAGAATAAATCACCACAAGACAGACAAAAACAAGCCCCCTCTAGTGATTAAAATGCTCCAGTCCACATTTCCTATGGTTTTTAATTCACCAAGCATTCAAAAACCTGCTAATGGTTTGTTTAATTTCATAACATTTGGACATCTGAATATTTGGTTTCCTTCCATTAATTTTTCACAAATGCACACACGTGTGACATCCGCTCACCCAAATATTTAAAAAAAAGAACAAAATCACATATAAACAAGTCAGGCTATTTTTTCTAAAGCCTGGGAAGAAAGACAAAGAGATTGTTCTTTTTATCCCTTTTTAAAATACTTGGCGGCACCAAGAAACTATGGTGACAGGCATTGTAACATTGACTAGCTACTTACTTCTCAGAGACTGGCCCCTGAATACAGTACTTATTGGAATGCTATCTGAAATCAGATGGACTGATCTGAATATTCTGGCACAGAGCTCCTGCTTGCATTCCCATTAGGGAGTTCTTCCCTGGATTTGTTCAAGTGATCTCTATCTCCATTATGTAAATTGAAGACACCATACTTACATGTGCAATATCAAATGTTAAGAAAAATGGAATGTACAGAAGTCAGACACGCTCTATTTTATAATGAGAGTTGATGAAGTGTATGTGAAATCTTTGTCTCTTAATAGATTATCTATACAAGTAGTTTGCATGCTTTTCCATTTCAGATCCAGAGCCCATATAGAGTTTCTTACAAGAATCCATGGCTGGTTTTGGGAGGGGGTTGGAGGGTGTTGTTGGATAGGAAAGAGGAGTTGGAGTGCCTCTCTCTTCCCCCTACCCCTCTACACAGCACTCATCCCTGGGGGAAGCATCTCTGGTTACCTCTTAGTTTCTGGACTGGACTGAATGTGTTGGCTTTTAACTATGAAGCCCTATAAATGGCTTGGAACCTTCCTACTTGAGAGACTGGTTCTCTCCTTATGCAATATTGCCCCCATTGCAATAGGTCAAGTTCTGCCACCTATATCTCCTTCCATTCAAAGGAGGGGGCTGGTGAAAGGCACTTGACCTATCATAATGGTGGGCCCCTCAGCTCTGGCAGAGGCTTTGCCTCTATCCTGGAATAGCCGAAGTCTGTTGAACTTCAGGGCACACTGCCAGGTGCATCTATAGCTTGTCTTCGCTGCAGAGTTAACTGACAATCTTACTCAGGTGTTTCTCCTAACCCAGCTCCTGTCCATACACAAAACTATGACACCCGAGTGTGGTGGTGCTTTACACCTTAGCTAGCTGGCCTGTTCTAGATATAGGCAAAAGCGCAGGTGCTGCTCACACTTAGGCAGGTAGTCCACCACTTTGCAGTGAGGATGCAGGCTAAGTCACTCATGTACTGAGAGTCCTCCAGTGCCTTCCTGCAGTTGCCCCCCAGGTGTCCTAAAGGACGGACAAGTTCTCTCACAGTTCACCAGGACAGAATCATAGAGCAGCTCAGCACATAAAGAACTAGAAGATATGACTGCAGAAGTCCTAACACCTCACAAAAGTGAGTGCAGCCCCAGTGTGGGCCCAGTTGAGTGGATGCACACCTGAACTAGGCTAACCGAGGTGCAATTCACCCGAGTTAACTCTGCAGTGAAGACTCACCCTATTTGTGCAGGCTGCTCATGAGGCTAGGTTTTGATGGGGAAGAGAGAAGTTTTGAGGAATTTTTCCCTGAGAGGAAGTATTACCCAGTGGTTAGGGCACCTGCCTGGGAGTCAAGATACACAGGTTCAGTTCCCTGCTCTGCTACAACCTTCCTTGGGGACCTAGGGCAAGTTTACCTACTCTCTCTGGGCCTCAGTTCCCCACCTGTAATGTCAAACTTCCCTAACTCACCAAGATGTTGTGAGGATAACTACATTAGAGATTTTGAGGTGTTCTGCTACTGGAAGCCATTGAAGTACCTTATGTTAGCAGCTTAATTTTTCTTTCTTGGGGATTGGATAGGTGCCCTTGTTACTTTTGTACACAAATCTACAAATAAAATCTTTTGTGTGTTCCAGATGCCTTACCAGCTTTTTACTAAACCTAGTACAAAGGGGCAGATTTACTTTTAGAGAATTCTGCCTTACATAGGTCATAATTTCAAGGTAAGGAAGTAGCAGGGGTCCTCCTCACAAGAAATAAAATGAATCTAACATTTTAATAAAGAAATAAAGGGCAAAATGCTCAAAAGAGCCATTTGACAACTAAATAGGCCAGGTGTTAAGGCTGCTGCTGAACAGATACCAGCCTCAGTAATGTGTATATTCTAAATATATAGCTATGCCCAACATAACTTGAGTAGTATCCGAAGGATAAACCTACCATCATCTGTGAGCAACTTAGCCCTATATTGGTCAATCTTGGCAACAAAGTAGCATGAACATGGTTCTCAGCCATCATTTGACAGACTGGTGTCAGGACACAAGATACCAGTTTTAAAGCAAAACTAAAAAGCAACAGGATGGTTTGGTTCTCATGAGCCATAATATTTGAATAATATGAGGACTCATGGTTCCCAACATTTCTATTGGGATGTCTAATATCTTTTCCTATCTGGAAAAGCACAGTTAACTCAGATACTCTTCTCTGATTCTCCGATCTCTAAACCAGTCACCTTCATCTCCCTAAACTGCTTTGCAGACTGAAAATGTTTCTCCTTCTTGGATACTAGCAAACCTTGAGTCACCATGCTTTGGGCTGACTGCCTGGCAAAGGCATAGTCATGTCATTTCTGGTACATGTAGTTGAGGCTCCAGTGCCTACTTATGCATAAGTTTCTTAGTGGGCATATCACAGCCCACCATGCCCCTTCTGCCAGGCACAAATGGCTGGGGAGAGCTCAAAATGCATAGAGCCATTTGTGCTTGTCACAGATACAAGTGGCCATAACTGCACAAAACCTTTGCAAACTTAGCCTTGCATGTCAAGTCAGCACATTTCACAAAAAAGTGCAAAATGAACTTACAGTTATACAAACAAATCCAAGATTTCTTTTTAAAATGTTCATAATTAATGGTTTGCATCTGATAAAGGTTTGAGGGGACATTGGTTCCCCTTCTTGGGCTATTTCTCAGCCCATCTTTTGGGGGTAAGTCTTCAGCACACCCTGGCCTCAATATTCCTTATATTGGGCTTGCATACCCCTACCTCAGGGGCCGATAGGAGAATCCAGGCCCACCTTCCATTCTGGGCGCTGGCTCAAGGATGCTATATTTAGCAGCTACATCTGTTTCTTCAGACTTGCTGCTGTTTCCCTGGGCTGCTTCTTACTTTTAAGACCCCTTGTGCTGCTGCTCCACAGCCTATGTTTAACACAACCTCCCTTTGGTTCTCAGGCCTCCCCCTAAGCCCTCTCAGCTTCTACTTTCTCTGCTAGGATAAAAATCCTTCTACCCCTCTCCGCTCTAGAGAAATGCTTTTACTGATCCTACCTCAGGGCCTCCCACACTGGAGCCTAACCTGCTCCTGAAGAGTTCTTCCTCTGTTGCTTTTCCCCCTCACTGCATCCTTTCCCCAGGGACCCTAGCAGCTTCTCCTAGGCATCTCCCTGCTCCTTATAGGCCTAGCTCAGGGCTTCCACCACAGGAGCCTATGCTGCTTCCTACAGGACTTCCAGCCTGTTTAAGTCCTAACTCAGGGTATTTACCAACAGGAGCCTAACCTAACTCCCTATATGCTTCTCTCTATAGAGAGAATCTTACCTTCTACAGGTCCCTGGGAGAAAGCACTCTTCTATTTTATCTAGCCTAGGTTTTCCTCCTCCCAGCCTGTTATCAGGCTTATGTGCCTAATGGGTCCTTAGCTAGTTCCGCCCCCTCTGGCCAGTAGGCAATTAGTTAATCACCGCCCCCCCCCCCCCCCCGTCCGGGAGTGGCGCATGACTTAGATTGAGGTTTTTTCCCTTTCTGGCAGGTGATGGAAGTCAGCCCACCATCACACATCCACAAAGAACACCTGGACAGCTTTGTTTGCACTTTTATAATAAAAATTCCAATGGCAGGGCTCAAAGGCGTGGAGGGATGGGTTGTCATTGTTATCATTATCCTGAGTTCTACTCTAGTTCACCACACACAGGTATTTAAACCGTGTGTGAGAATGCCTCTCTCTTGAGCTAGAAAGTTAGAAACAATAGGACTCCAGGCCCAGCTAAATCAGACTCTAAGCCACGGAGATTTTCAGTTGTTTTCCGATATATTTTGCTTGTATTTGTGTTGGAAATATCAACGTCAGCCCTCACAAATCCTGAGGAAGACAACTTGCTATCTAGGTGTTTTCTTTCCTGCTGTACTACTCCACCAGCTTGAAAAGAAAAGCTCTCACCATATTCAGTGATGCCAAATCTCATTACTTTATTGTGACTCTTGTCAGACTTAGTGTTTTCTGAAAGCCCCAGCTACTGAAATCAAGAGATTGATTGAGAGTCTCAGCTTTCAGTTTTTTGCAAAGTAAACCAGAATATTTGAAAATATGAAGCAAGTGTAGCCTAAAGCGCCCAGAAACAAGACGACAAATTAAAAGAACCCACAATGTATTATTTTAAAACAGTCTCATGATTTTTAAGACAGTCTCGTGATTTTGGGGGGGGGTTGGGAGTACTGCACATTGCAAGGACAAATATCCACTGCATTAATTTATCGCTACCTTTTGCTCTTCATTTCTTTATAGTGTTCAGCACTTATTAAGTATTGTTACATTTTTGTTGTACTTTCCCCTAACAAATACTCTCATACAGACAGGATAGTGTACACCAGAGGTGGGCAGACTATGGCCTGCAGGCCACATCTGAACTGTCCCTGCCTGGCCCTTGAGCTCCCAGCCGGGCAGGCGAGACCCTGGCCCCTCCCCTGCGTGTAAGGGGGCGGGGGAGTGGATAGGGGTCGGGGCAGTCAGGGGACAGAGAGCAGGGGGGTTGGATAGGGGGTGGGGTCCCGGGTGGGGGCGGTCAGGGGACAAGGAGCTGGGGGGTTGGATGGGGTGCAGGTTCTGGGGTGGGGGGGCGGGTGGGGATGGGGAACAGGGGGGGTTGGATAGGCGTGGGAGTCCCAGGGGGCAAGGGTGTGGATAGGGGGTGGGGCAGTCAGGGGACAGAGAGCAGGGGGATTGGATAGGGGGTGGAGTTCTGGGGGGGGCGGTTAGGGGCAGGGGTCCCGGGTGGGGACGGTCAGGGGACGAGCAGCGGGGGAGGGTGGATGGGTCAGGGGTTATGAGGGGGCCAGTCAGGGGGCGGGAAGCGGGAGGAGGCAGATAAGGGGTGGGGGCCAGGCTATTTGGGGAGGCACAGCCTTCCCTACCCAGCCCTCCATGCAGTTTCAGAACCCCGATGTGGCCCTTGGGCCACAAAGTTTGCCCACCCCTGGTGTACATCAAAGTCACAATCAAAGTGTTAGTGCCTTTTAGTGTATTTAGTTGCTTAGTTACACATAACCCGTCATTAATACTGTTGTCATAGGACAGAAACCCGTGAGCAACAAGCTTGATGACCAATGACCAAATATGTAACTAATTTTTAAATTCAAAACCAAAAGAAGGAAATACTTTTTTATTCAATGTGTGATTAAAGTGGGGAACATATTGCCACAGAAAGTCAGTGAGGCTAAGAACTTAATAAAATTCAAAATAGGACTGGATATTTATATGCATAAAGATTGTCCAGAATTATGGGACTCCTCTCATGCTGAAAATGAGGCATGTGTTTAAGCTGCTTACTGACCTAGGTCCAACTCACTTGTTTTTCATCAGATTCTTTATTAGCCATATTATTAGAACTAAACTGAAAACCGCCCATACTCGAGTGAATAGCTTGTCAGCAGCCCTAGTTTAAAATATGTTTGCAGAAATTGTTTGTGCCAGCAGTTTCTAAGCTGAACTCCTCCTTGAACCCTAAATGAAGACCTGCTTAAAAACTGATGATATGATATGGCCCTAGAATAGGTTTTCTAATATCTAATTATCTCATTCAAACCTCCTACTTAAATACTTTATTCCTAAATTTTTAAGTGATTTAATAATACCTTTGAGCTTCGTTAACTGTTTTATATACCTGGAAATAAGAGAGGAGATTAAAAACTGACTATTCTTGAAGCAGCATTGTCTAACATGGTGTGGTCTTAGCTCCAGTTTGATAGCATTAGATATAAACTAAGTTCTACACAATGCAAGGTACAGTACTTTACTCAGAGCCAAATTCTAATGTGATGGTGCTGAAGATGTGGCCATTTTTGTGTTCTTCATATTTCTCTTTTTTGTGATTCACAAAAACAATACTTTGTGTTAAAATATGCAAAATTGCATGTTGTCTCAGTAAAAATGGGCCTATTTCAGTTTAAAATTAAAATTTTGCAGAAATTACAGTTTGTGAATATTTTAAACTCCTCTAATCCAAAATCAATATCTGAATTAATATCCATATCATACAGGGGTTTGGGTTTTTTTTAAACAAATTAGGCTTAGCTGAAAATGTGGGACTAAAATAAATGATTTTCAAAATATACAAGAAACAAACAAACAAAAAGTACAAATAATCTCAAAATGCATGGATTGTATGTGCTCCCTGATCACCATAGTACCTGAGTGAGTTTCTGAGTTGTTTACAGTAATTTCCTCCACGAACAATCAAACTTACATGCACAGGTTCTCCCTATGCATCCAAAAGCCCACTGATTTTGAGTGCTCCAAGAATCAGGCATGGACCCACAATGTACTACCATTTACCATTCTAGCCAAACTGAACTAGAATACAAGAGAAACATCAATTCAGTGCAAAGCAGAGATGACTTTTAGGTATGTACAAGACAGTACAGTGCTTAATTTAAAATGAAACAGATGCCAGAGCTGAAACTGGGCGGCCAGAGAGTGGCAGCTGCTGGCTGAGACCCCAGAGGTGCCGGGGCTATGAACTGCCAAGCCTAGAGGTGCCAGGGCTGAGTCCTGGCACAAATTAATCACTGAGACAGTATAAATACTATATGTTAGCCAGATCAGTTTAAAAGACACCATTTCCTTGACAGGAAAATGAAGATAAGAGTAACAAGACATCAAAATGCATTAATTGTGAACTGCTATTTAATATTCCAGTGAAGTGACAGATGAATAAAGACAAAACCACATTGCTGCTAAAAGTAACCCCACATAATTACAGCTCTGCAGCTGTAATTAAGGTGTTCAGCATTTTAAAAGTATATCGGTTTTCAATGCAGTGCCTGCCTGCGTGGCAAAACTTACTGTGACTTCTGAGCAAACACATTTTTGTTCTAATTAAGCTGCCTTTGATTTGGGAGACAGAGCATTTTCCAAAAACTTAAGGCAGACCATCAAGTTGGCATTATGCAGAGAGTAAAATTCTATGACCTATCACAATGAAGATACAAAGTACATGGTGTCAGCACCACTTCAAACAGTGAGAATCAGCGTTCTTGCCACATTATGCAAGTGGTCTTTTCACATGTAAATCCTTTCTGTCTACTATTGATTAAATTAACATACTTTGGGTTTAATTCTGATCTCACTTTCCCTTCTGTAATTCAGGAGTAATTCCATTGAAGTCAAAGGAATTTCACCAATGTAAGTGAATTCAGAATCAAGCCCCCTTATGTACTTCGGATAGGTTTGGTATTGGTTTCATTTTTGGGCAAACTGTGCTCCATTTACTGCAGTGAAGTTCTCCAAGAGAGGCCCCTGACACTGGTGAAATAAGAGTTAGTGTGATTTTTAGCTGTGAGCTAAAATTTATATGTCCCTGAACCTAGTAGGTAATAAAAAGAGCCTGTTCCTACAAAAACAAAGAATACACTAAATTGAACATTTCTAGATATGACACGGCCATTTGCTAAAGCTTCCTACAGAGAACAAGAGAGGGTCTTTGTTACACTTGTCGCTACAAAGTGTTCTTGTTTCAGAAGAAGTTCAAGACAGAGAAAAAAATTAGACAGAGAAAGATAGAGGCAGAGAGAAGGGAAATACAACACTCAGAGAGGGTAAGAATGTCAAAAGAAGGAAATATGATGGTAACTCAGTACTCAAGTGACTGTCTTTGCTTTCACTATAAAAAAGTTTGTTTTTTATGTCAGGTAGCTATCTCAGTGTAAAATTCTAGTGGAGAGAAGGCACTGTTGTTTTTATCTTGACGTAGCTAGTCAAGTAAACCCTAAACCTCCTACCTGGGGTTGACCTCAACGAGCTAGATTGAGATAAAAACTATAGTGCCTTGTCTCAGCTAGGCTTTTATACTGAGATAGCTACCCTGATGTAAAAACACACCTTTTTTATGCACTGAAGATATCACTAAGGACAAGAACTTATAATGGTTCAAAATATGATTGGACCTTTAGATGGATAACAGGAATATCCAGCTGTGTTAGTAAGAATTAAAAACGGATCAAAGAGTTATGGAGGGGCTATATAACTTCAGAGCATAAACAAACCTGGAGGTTAAGAAGAAAATTTCCTTGTGGGCAAGTTCCATAATTGCTTTCTGCAAGGGTCTTGCACCTTCTTCTGAAGCTGTTAGTCACTGTTGGTGACAATACACAGGACTAGATAAACCACTGGCCCTTTGTTTCTTTATGGCTCACCCCCTCTATGCACACATTTCAGATTTCTTGAAAATAAATAAACATCAGACCAGGGTAAAAATACATTAATGCAGAGTTAAGGTTCCTTGGTGGTATGTCATCCCTTGCAAAACATCAACTTCAGCAAAACTCAAACTTTAAAATAAGGAAATGCACAGTTAATGTTGCATGGGCAACCTTAACTCTGTCCTCTTTCAGCAAAGCCTCAATACCCCCGTTAACACACTATCTCTACTCTGCCAACCCCACAGTTGCTGATCTTGACGGTGGAAATGCTCTCAAATCCCCTTTCAGAATGGGTGGATGGGGGAGTGGCTGCAATACAAACCCTCTGGCAATCTCCACCTGGAAGATTTTCTCTTGGAGACCCTGGCAAACTGGAGCAGGTTAGAATAGCTCACGGGCTGTTCTAACCTGTGCCCAGGTACAGGCAGAGAACCAAGGAGCTATAACCAGCTCCTTGATGCCCCCATCCTAAGGTGTCAATCTAGACTATGATTCTGATATATTATTAGGCACCAAAACTCCTTCATTCTTCAAAACTGGGGGTCCCTAGATGAGGCTATTTGTTTGCTGCCTTCTCAGACTCAATGTCTCTCCATTTTTCTCTGCAACTCAAGTTAGCAGAATTTTCTTTAAACAAAATATTTTATTCAGGCTATTTTTCTCAGTTGTGCAACAATGACAGCTCATAACTGGACCAAATGTAAAATCTGATGGTACACTTACAGTAAGTAATAGGCTGATGGGCCATCTGATTTCTGTATCATATTCCTGATTTTCCTCCCTTTATCCTTCCCAATTCAATAGACAAGAATAAACACCAGGAGTGAAATCTTGCCCCTGTTAAAGTCAATGGGAGTTTTGCTATTGACTTTAGTGGGGCCAGGATTTCAGCCCATATCTTTTCTTCTTTGACTTCATATGCTTAAAGTTAAATACATGGTACATGTTTTTCCA
The DNA here is from genome assembly GCF_965152235.1 of Eretmochelys imbricata. Lineage (NCBI taxonomy): Eukaryota > Metazoa > Chordata > Testudines > Cheloniidae > Eretmochelys > Eretmochelys imbricata. Next base: position 30,135,483 of record NC_135574.1, read on the forward strand.
GACGAGGGCCTAAATAATGAGTGGCTTTGGTCTCGCTTTGATAAAAAATTAACTTTAAACGGTTTGATCCTGATGTTCTAGCCACTTTCAACTCTTCGTAAGTATTGCTTTTCTATTTGTAAATTAATCAGGGAACATCTTGACTCAAAATTAGAGAACCACATAGTTCCCAAACTCTGGAATGTTGAAAATCCAGATCTGAAATCTGTAGTTTAGAATCATCTCTAATAACATTGCCAAAATTCTAAATACCTTGTTATCTGAATGTCATTCCATGCATGTTAATTTTTATCTAGTTTGGTAAACAAGAAGTTGCAGGTATAACAACAGGCTTACTGCTAAAAAGAATAGATTTGTATTATGTATATTAGCTGTTAAGCCATCCATGGTGCAAGTTAATATTGAGATTCATACATTCCAAGGCGAGAAGGGACCATGGTGATCATCTAGTTTGACCTCCTGCATAACAAAGGCCATAGAACAACCCCAAAACAATTCCTAGAGTAGATCTTTTAGAAATCCACCAATCTTGATTTTAAAATGGTCAGTGATGGAGAATCAACCATGCCCCTTGGTAAATTGTCCCAATGGTTAATTACTGTCAGTTAAAAATGTATCCCTTATTTTCAGTCTGAATTGGTCTAGCTTCAATTTCCAACCATTAGTGCATGTTATATCTTTCTCTGTTAGACTGAAGAACCCACTATTAAATATTTGTTCCCCAGGGTGCTAAGATTTCCAGATTGGTTTAGAAGGAAAAAAACTTTTACATTTTCCAAACAAAAGATTTTTGCTACTTGATAAACAAATGTAAGTGTTGAATCCATGTTTAAACAGTGAATAAAAAACTGTTTCACACTACCTTCAAAAAAAATCTATTTCATTTTAAGTTGTAGTTTTACATTTATGCTTTTTAAAAGAAACTGTTTGAGTTATATGACAGATCTGGGAATAAGTCCCTGACCTCCATATTCCGAGCCTTGTGCCTTAAGCAAAAATATGTATCTTATTTTCGTAGTGTAATTTGCAGGGGTCATAAGTAGAAGAGCTGAATGCTGTACAACTGACTCTGAACCATTTAACTCCAATTAAAACAATGTCCTCCCCAGTTGTGGAGAAATGCAAGGAATCCATTAAGGATTCAGAGTCGGTTCAAAATAAATGAACAACATCTTAATCTGGCTTCAAACCCAGTTGAATTGCCATGTGACCCTAGTAGCAATTGTCATAATATGTGGAATTAGACTCCTTCCCAAGCAGGAGGCATTCATTAGAGAAAACAGCAATAACTACAGAAAGACAGACAGGCTTCCACACAGTTTGAGTTCTAACTTTAGAGACTAACCAATTTATTTGAGCATAAACTTTCGTGAGCTACAGCTCACTTCATCGGATGCATACTGTGGAAACTGCAGAAGATGTTTGTTTTTATACACACAGATTTCATAATTTGTGTGTATAAAAACAAACATCTTCTGTATTTTCCACAGTATGCATCCGATGAAGTGAGCTGTAGCTCACAAAAGCTTATGCTCAAATAAATTGGTTAGTCTCTAAGGTGCCACAAGTACTCCTTTTCTTTTTGCGAATACAGACTAACACGGCTGTTACTCTGAAATCTATTATTATTCTAGTTATGGTAGCACTGAGAAGCCTCAACCACAGTTGAAGCCTCATTGTCTTAGGTGCTGTACAAACACATAGTGTGAGACAGTTCTTGCCCCAAAGCATTTACAGTCTAAATAGACAAGACAGACAAAGGAAATGTTGGTCAATTTAGATGGAAATAGTATAATTATCAGTAATAATGCAGAAAAGACAGAAGTGTTCAAGAAATATTTCTGTTCTGTGTTCGGGAAAAAAACAGATGTAGCCATAACATCTGACAATGATGACAGCACTCTTGCCATTCCACTAGTATCTCAGAAGGATGTTAAAAAGCAGTGTGACAGGTGTTAGGCTTACTGGGGGCGCCAGCTCAGGTTAGTTCACTGGATGCCCTCGCTTCCCCATTTGTTCCCTTGCTGTCAATCACTAACACACTGTGGTGGTCTACCTTTCAATAGATAGTGACTCAGTCCTCCAGCCAAGTCACCAATTAAGTTCATCCCCTTCTGGGATAACATAGTCCAACAAAGTATATACAGTCCAACATCCTCTCAAAAGAAAGGGTCTTCAGTCTGCCTCTGGGTCCCTCGGGGTGATGTGCCCTGGACTCAGGGACTTACAATGCCACTATTCTTTCCTCCCTCAGGGTGGTTGTGTTGGAGAGGTTTATGGCATCCAGTTTGTGGCATCCAGTTACATCTTGTCTACTTAATTCCCAATAGTGCTTGTATATTTGTTTAATCTGCACTATTTTATAGAATCATAGAATTGTAGGGTTAGAAGGGCCTGCAAAGGTCATCTAGTCTAACCCCCTGCCAAGATGCAGGACTTGTTGTCTCTAAATCACCCAAGACAGATGCCTATCCAGCCTCCTTTTGAAAATCTCCAGTGAAGATGCTTCCACAACCTCTGAAGCAGTCTGTTCCATTGTCCTACTCTTCTTACAGTTAGGAGGATTTTCCTGAGATTTAATCTAAATCTGCTATGCTGTAGTTTGAACCCATTGTCTCTTGACCTGCCCTCTGTGATAAAAGAGAACAACTTTTCTCCATCTTTTTATGGCAGCCTTTCAAATATCTGAAGACCATTGTCATATCCCCCCTTAATCTCCTCTTTTCCAAACTAAAAATACCCAGTTCCTTCAGCCTTTGCTCATATGCTTGCATTCCATTCCTTTGATCATCTTTGTCACTCACTTGTGAATCCTTTCCAGTTTCCATATTTTCTATTCATTGGTGACCAAAATTGGACACAGTACTCCAGCTGAGCCCAAACCAGCACCGAATAGAGTGGTACTATCATCTCCTGGGACTTGCATGCTATGCTTTTTTTGCAACAGCATTGCATTGTTGACTCATGTTGAGGTTGTGATCCACCACAACTCTCAGATCCTTCTCAGCAGTGCTGCTGCCAAGCCAGTTTTCCCCATTCTGTATTTGTGCATTTGGTTTTTCTTCCTTGAGTGTAGCACCTTACATTTGTCTTTGTTGAATTTCATTTTGTCATCTATAGCCCAATTCTCCAGTCTATCAAGATCCCCCTGAATTTTAGCTCTGTCCTCCAAAGTACTGACAATTTCCAATACACACACACATTTGTGGCATTTGAAAACTTGATCAGTATGCTCTGTATACCTACATCCAGATCATTAATGAAGATGTTAAACAACACTGAACCCAGAACAGATCCCTGTGGAACCCCACTTGAGACCTCCCTCCAATCTGATATCATTCCATTAATAGTTACTCTTTGTTTGCAGTTGTTTAGTCAATTATATATCCACTTAATGGTAATTCTGTCGAGCCTGTACTTCTCCAGCTTACTTATTAGAATGTCATGTGGGACCGTGTCAAAAGCCTTACTGAACTCCAGGTACATTATGTCCACTGCATTCCCCCTATTCACCAAATCAGTTTCCCTGTAAAAGAAGGAGATCAAACTGGTTTGGCATGATTTGTGCTTGGTAAATCCATGCTGGCTGCTAGTGATCACTCCTGCATCCTCCAGGTATTCGCAAATTGAATGTTTTATATGTTGCTCTAGTAGCTTCCCAAGTACCAAAGTCAGGCTGACTGGTCTCTAGTTTCCTGGCTCCTCCTGTTTCCCCTTTTTAAAGATGGGCACTATGTTAGGTCTTCTTCCAGGACCTCTGCTGTCACCCATGAGTGTGTAAATATTATTGCCACTGTTGCCAAGATTTCTTCAGCTAATTCCTTCAGTACCCTCAGGTGAATAGCATCCAACCCCGCTGATTTGAATTAATTCAAATTGCTCAGAAGATTTTGGACGTGTTTTTTTTTTTTTTTTTTGTGATGTTGTTCCTACACGCTCGTGCTATTCCCAGGTATACTTCCTTGATGACATGCCCCTCATTCCATTTCCTGTAGGTATCCCTTTTAGTTTTTAGATAGCTAAAAATCTCCTTGCGCAGCCACATCTTTCCTCTGTGTTGGAATAGCTTGATGTTGAACTTCTAGTATTACATCTTTTAATAACTGGCAGCCCCCTACAACTCCTTTTCTTCCTAATTGGTCATTCCATGAGACCTGGCCTACTATTTCTCTGTTTCTACTGTTTCCATTCATCTTAGCCCAAAAGGTTAAATCTAACAATTTAATCCTTAAATATGTAGGCATTTCTTTGTCGACTACCTGCATCACATACAATGGTGTAGTAATACCCACACCACATGCGATCTTGAGCTTGTATCGGGTCTAACTTTTTAAAGTATTAATTTAGAAACTGAACTGAAGGCTTGGCATCCATAATCTAGAAATGGCAATGTTAGTGCCCTACACAAAACTGCCCCGCTTCTGGGCTGCCTGGCTCTCTTTTAAATTCCTCCTACAGCTGGAGCAAAGCTCTGCAAGTGTGGTGGGTCAGAGTCACTTGGGCCCAGAATTGGTCTTTAATCATTTCTATCCCAGTGTGGGCTTTATCCACTCCATCACAAGTAGCTTCTAAGTTAGACATTTCTAAATTAGCAGGTCCAGGTAACTTGCATTCAGGAATTTTAAAAGAGCTGGCTGGGAGCTCACTGTACCATTAATGCTGATTTTCATTAAGTCTTGGAACACTGGGGAAGCTCCAGAAGACTGGAAGAAAGATAATGTTGTGCCAATATTTACCCAGGTCATCTTGTTTACCCTTTTTAATTATAGGCCTGTCCAGTCTACCTTTGGTCCTGGGCAAGATAATGGAGTGACTAATATGGGACTCAATAAAAAATTAAAGGAGCGTATGTGAAGGGTCATGCCCTCATACTGGTATGGAAGAGGCTAATGAGCTCCTCTGGGCCTGTTCCATTCTAACAAGATGCACCTGCAAGGCTTGGTCAGCCTGGAGGAGGAGGAGATTAAAAGGGGAAAACTTATCACAGGAAGGGATGTTGAACAGGAAGAAGGTTGTCCCACCCAGAGGCTGCTGGTAATAGAGGTAGTCCAGCCAAGGAGGAGACAGCCACAAGATGCACTGCTCCTGAAACAAACTGCCGCAAAGCAATATACCCCAGGAAGAAGGGTAGACAGTAAACCCCACAAAGGGACAATACACTCCAGGAGACTGAGCCCTTACAGCTGAATCATAGAATCATAGAATATCAGGGTTGGAAGGGACCCCTGAAGGTCATCTAGTCCAACCCCCTGCTCGAAGCAGGACCAATTCCCAGTTAAATCATCCCAGCCAGGGCTTTGTCAAGCCTGACCTTAAAAACCTCTAAGGAAGGAGATTCTACCACCTCCCTAGGTAACGCATTCCAGTGTTTCACCACCCTCTTAGTGAAAAAGTTTTTCCTAATATCCAATCTAAACCTCTCCCACTGCAACTTGAGACCATTACTCCTCGTTCTGTCATCTGCTACCATTGAGAACAGTCTAGAGCCATCCTCTTTGGAACCCCCTTTCAGGTAGTTGAAAGCAGCTATCAAATCCCCCCTCATTCTTCTCTTCTGCAGGCTAAACAATCCCAGCTCCCTCAGCCTCTCCTCATAAGTCATGTGTTCTAGACCCCTAATCATTTTTGTTACCCTTCGCTGGACTCTCTCCAATTTATCCACATCCTTCTCGTAGTGTGGGGCCCAAAACTGGACACAGTACTCCAGATGAGGCCTCACCAATGTCGAATAGAGGGGAACGATCACGTCCCTCGATCTGCTCGCTATGCCCCTACTTATACATCCCAAAATGCCATTGGCCTTCTTGGCAACAAGGGCACACTGCTGACTCATATCCAGCTTCTCGTCCACTGTCACCCCTAGATCCTTTTCCGCAGAACTGCTGCCTAGCCATTCGGTCCCTAGTCTGTAGCGGTGCATTGGATTCTTCCATCCTAAGTGCAGGACCCTGCACTTATCGTTATTGAACCTCATCAGATTTCTTTTGGCCCAATCCTCCAATTTGTCTAGGTCCTTCTGTATCCTATCCCTCCCCTCCAGCGTATCTACCACTCCTCCCAGTTTAGTATCATCCGCAAATTTGCTGAGAGTGCAATCCACACCATCCTCCAGATCATTTATGAAGATATTGAACAAAAAAATCTCTAGGGGCTGCCTGAGGGACTGGTCCTCTTTCTAGCCAGATCCCCCTTGTCTTGCAAGGGGAAGGAAAAAGGACGAGCCAAGCCTCTGCCCATGGGCAGTTGCCCTCAGAGAGTTCCCCCAAAGGCTGCTAATTGGGGGAGAAGAGAGGGTAAACAATGGACAGTGGGTCCTTGAGGGGCCAGGGAATCCTACGTCCCTACAGAGTAATATAAATAATGCTAAACTAAAATAAATGCCAAACTAAACTAGATCCTGTCAAACTAACTTGATATCTCTCTTTGATGAGATTACAAGTTTCATTGATAAAGTTCATGGTGTTGATATAATATATTTAGAGTTCTGTAAGGTATCTCTTGACATTTTGATTAAAAAACTTGAGTGATATAAAATTAACATGGCACACATTAATGGATTAAAAATTGGCTAACTGATAGGTCTCAAAATGTAAATGTAAATGGGGAATTGTCATTGAGTGTGTGAGTTTCTAGTGGGGTCCCACAGGGACTGGTTCTTAGCTTTGTGCTATTTAACATGTTTATCAATGACCTGGAAGGAAAACAAAATCATCAATGTTAAAGTTTGCAGATGACACAAAAATGAGGGGAGTGGTAAATAATGAAGAGGACAGATTACTGATACAGAGCAAACTGGATTGCTTGGTAAACTGGTCACAAGTAAACAATATGCATTTTAATATGACTAAATGCAGTGGTGAGCTGGAGCCAGTTCCCACCAGTTCGCTAGAACTGGTTGTTAAATTTAGAAGCCCTTTCAGAACCGCTTGTTCTGCGAGGGACAAATTTAAATTTAACCGGCCAAAAGTGGCACCTTAGGCGCCAACTCCATGGGTGCTCCAGCCCTGGAGCACCCAAGGGGAAAATTTGGTGGGTGCAGAGCACCGGCAGCTCCCCTCCCGGCCCCAGCCCCAGCTCACCTCTACTTCGTCTCCGCATCCTCCCATGAACGCACCGCCCTGCTCTGCTTCTCCACGCCCCAACCCCAGGCTTCCCGCGAATCAGCTGTTCACACGGGAAGCTGGGGAGGGTGAGAAACAGGCTGCGGCTTCCCGCTAAGGCCCAGGGAGGCGGAGGTGAGCTGGGGGGGGGGCGAGGAAGGCTGCCCGCACCACAGCAGGTAACCTGGGGGGGGGCACGCAGGGGAACCGCTCCCCGCCCCAGCTCACCTCCGCCACCCTCGGCCTGAGCGGGAAGCCGCCTCTTGCTTCTCAGCCCTCCCTGGCTTCTCACCACAGCTGATTCGCGGGAAGCCGGGGGGCGGAAAAGCAGAGCAGGGTAGTGCATTCAGGGGAGGAGGCGGAGCAGAGCTGAGGTGAGCTAGGGCTGGGCGGGGAGCTGCCGGTGGGTACTCTGCACCCACCAAATTCTCCCCATGTGTGCTCCAGCCCTGGAGCACCCAGGGAGTTGCCGCTCCCCCTGCTCCTCCCCCCCAGCTATGCTCCCCTGTTCCTAGGAGCCAGAGGGACCTGCCGGATGCTTCCTGGGAGCTGCCCCAGGTAAGCACCTCCGGGACTCCCCACCTTGCCCCTTGGCAGGTGCCTCTGGCTCTTAGGGGTGGGGTGGGCACCCACTACAGTGACCCACGAGACCCTCCTGCCTGATTCTGGGGGCAGTCAGGGGGAAGGGGAGGGGGGTGGATAGGGCTGGGGGGGCGTCAAGGAACACGGGAGGGGTTAGATGGGGCAGGAGTCCCGGGGGCGGGGGTGGGCAACGACCCCTCGTGGGGTGAGGAGGGAACCCCTTGTTAAGATTTTGGCAGCTCATCACTGGCTAAATGTGAATGTATACATCTAGGAACAAATAATGTAGGCTATACTTACAGGATGGGGGGACTCTATCCTGGGAAGCAGTGACTCTGAAAAAGATTTGGGAATCATGCATAATCAACTGAACATGAGCTCCCAGTGTGATGCTCTGGCTAAAAGGGCTAATGTGATCCTGGGATGCATAAACAGGGGAATCTTAAGTAGGAGTAGAGAGGTTATTTTACCTCTGTATTTTGGCACTGGTGTGACCACCAGTGGAATTTCCATCCCACCATCAATCTCAGCCTGGACCAGTCCACATAAGAGACCCACTTCCTGGACACTATGGTGCTAATAAGCGATGGTCACATAAACACCACCCTATACCGGAAACCTACTGACCACTGTTCCTACCTACATGCCTCCAGCTTTCATCCAGACCACACCACACGATCCATTGTCTACAGCCAAGCTCTACGATACAACTGCATTTGCTCCAACCCCTCAGACAGAGACAAACACCTACAAGATCTCTATCAAGCATTCTTACAACTACGATACTCACCTGCTGAAGTGAAGAAACAGATTGACAGAGCCAGAAGAGTACCCAGAAGTCACCTACTACAGGACAGGCCCAACAAAGAAAATAACAGAACGCCACTAGCCATCACCTTCAGCCCCCAACTAAAACCTCTCCAACGCATCATCAAGGATCTACAACCTATCCTGAAGGACGACCCATCACTCTCACAGATCTTGGGAGACAGGCCAGTCCTTGCTTACAGACAGCCCCCCAACCTGAAGCAAATACTCACCAGCAACCACACAACAGAACCACTAACCCAGGAATCTATCCTTGCAACAAAGCCCATTGCCAACTGTGTCCACATATCTATTCAGGGGACACCATCATAGGGCCTAATCATATCAGCCACACTATCAGAGGCTCGTTCACCTGCACATCTACCAATGTGATATGTGCCAGCAATGCCCCTCTGCCATGTACATTGGTCAAACTGGACAGTCTCTATGTAAAAGAATAAATGGACACAAATCAGATGTCAAGAATTGTAACATTCAAAAACCAGTTGGAGAACACTTCAATCTCTTTGGTCACTCGATTACAGACTTAAAAGTGGAAATTCTTCAACAAAAACACTTCAAAAACAGACTCCAACGAGACTGTTGAATTGGAATTAATTTGCAAACTGGATACAATTAACTTAGGCTTGAATAGAGACTGGGAGTGGATGGGTCATTACACAAAGTAAAACTATTTCCCCTTGTTTATTTCCCCAGCCCACCCCACACTGTTCCTCAGACATTCTTGTCAACTGCTGGAAATGGCCCAACTTGATTATCACTACAAAAGGTTCCGCCCCCGCTCTCCTGCTGGTAATAGCTCAGCTTAAGTGATCACTCTCGTTACAGTGTGTATGGTAACACCCATTGTTTCATGTTATCTATGTATATAAATCTCCCCACTGTATTTTCCACTGAATGCATCTGATGAAGCGATCTGTAGCTCACGAAAGCTTATGCTCAGATAAACTTGTTAGTCTCTAAGGTGCCACAAGTACTCCTTTTCTTTTGTGAATACAGACTAACATGGCTGCTACTCTGAAACCAGTGGAATAATATGTTCTGGTGCCCACAATTCAAAAAGGATGTTGATAAATTTGAGGGGGTTTGGAGAAGAGCCATGAGAATGATTACATAATTAGAAAACAATTATATAGTGATAGACTCAAGAAATTAAATCTATTTGGCATAACAAAGAGAAAATTAAAGTGTGACTTGATCACAGTCTGTACATAACTACATGGGGAACAAATATTTGATAACAGGCTCTTCAGTCTACCAGTGAAAGGTATAACATGATTCCATAGCTGGAAGTTGAAGCTAGTCAAATTCGTACTGGAAATTGCATACAAATTTTGAACAGTGAGTGTAATTAACCATTGGAACAATTTCCCAAGGGTCATGGTGGATTCTCCATCACTGACCATTTTTAAATCAAGATTGGATGTGTTTCCAAAAGATATGCTTGTTGGAATTATACTGGGGAAAGTTCTATGGCCTTTGTTATACAGTAGGTGAGGTCAGATGATCAAAATGGTCCCTTCTAGCCTTGGAATCTATGAAACTATTAAATATTAACCTCATTTTACAGATGGGGAACAGAGGCACAATTGATTAAGTGACTTGCCCCATCTCACACAGAAAGTCTTGCAGGACCAAGAATTGAACCAATATCTCCTGGTTTGTAATCCAATACCATATTTCCTCAACTCAGATGGGTAGAAGTTTTGGGCCTAAATAATAGAAATATGAAATTTGCACTAAATCCTATCTTAGTAATTTAGGGACAACCTGTGACAGGATTGTGATCACATTTTGGGGCCTTTAAAATAGAATATTTTTAATATGGGTGGTTAGTACCAACTGTTCCTCTCAGATATACTGGAGGTGATTTAAAATCTTTATCAGCAGCTTATCTTTATTAAAGTGGTTTTGTAATCTCTCAGAGTCACTCTTCAAGACTTCCGGCTATAGATTTTATGGGCTTTGATCAACATTGTTACTCTATCATCTCCACAGAATTGGACACTTGATAAATTACAACTGAAAGAATTGAGAGATCATTAATAAATGATAAGAATGAGTGGGCAAAAGTTATCCATCAGTCAGTGGAGCTCCAGTTAATTTTACTGCACTCAGAATCACATTGTCTCTTTCTGTTTTTCTTCAAAAGTTTAACAAAAGTGAGTGAGTTCTGTGAAAGGTCCCATACAGTTCAGGAAAATGACAGGTTTTTTTTATCCACAGAGCAGTTAAAGGCCAGGCAAGAGCAGTTCAAACTTTTCCATTGTACCCCAATCCAGAATGACATCTCCCAGGGAGAGAGCAATACATTCTCAATGTAATTTCAATGTTCAGTCTCTGCTGAGACTGCTAACTGGTGCCAGTCATGGTGGTTGGTTCTGTGATGTGGAGGACACTGACCTAATAGGAGCCCAACTCACATTACATGGGGAGCCAACCAGCCATCAGATGGTAATAATTTCCATGGCAGAGAAAGGCTACACAGGAACTGATTATCTTTAAGATTATGCATAGCTTTAAGAATATGAGTCAATGGGACTATTCATGTGCTTAAAAATACACAGTGCTTAAGTATTGTGCTGCACCAGGACCCACATCCTCAGTTACAAGCCCCTGAACCATTCAGTCTCCTGTTTCTATTTAGAGGGTGGGGTTGTTTTTCATTTTGGATGTTTTCATTAATTGTGGGGAAAACACTGTTAGACTTTAAAGGCTCACATCTTGGTCTATACTCTATAGCCATGGAAGGCCCCTGTCTTGCTTGTCTATGGCATGTGGGTGGGGAAGGGAACATTCCTGGAACCAATGCAATGGATGCACAGCCTCTATATGTTGCAGAACAGAGCTCTGTGGGTCTCCTAAGATGTCACGGCAGGTGGGATTCAATGTGGGACAAGAGCTGTAGCAGGGCTAGCTGATCCCCACAAATACATGAATACTCTGTGCACTTCCCTCTGGCTAGAGCTGGCTGGGAACTGGCATTTCTGTTCAGTAGGAAATTCTGACATTTCAAAGTATTTCCAAATCAGAATGAAAAGACTATTTTTTTCCCACAAAAATGAAAACTCCCCAAAAAATTCATTTGGGGCATCTAAAATGTTTCATGTCAATAGTCTAAATGTTTTGTTTTCACTTTTATATTTTATTAAAATATTAATTATAAGCTATCTACATATGCATAATAAATTAATGTAACAATAGCTAAATGAAATGAATCAAAATGATAAAGTGGAAACAAAACCTTCTGGTGTTGCTGAAATTAAATGGTTTTCCTGCATCAAGAATCTTGTCAAAATCAACATGTTCCCACAAAACATTTCAGTGTTGATGAAACTGCATTTTCAACAATAAATGTTGCCACTGAAAATTTTTCGACCAGCTCTACCCTGGCAAAAGGGAGGCAAGGGCACCTGGACTGCAGATGCTACTATCGTCTTTATTCTGGCCCCTACGCCCAGGAAACAACCTTGCTGCATGAAGCCTTGTCAATGCAGTGCAAGAGGATTTGCTGCAAAATATACAAATAAAAGAAAAAAATATTTTCTTGATAAAAATTGATAAATTCTCTGTTAGAAAGCAGATTGATATTGTGACGGGTTCGGTCACAGAGACCCCCTTGGGACTGTCACCTGATGTGCTTGAGACTCCCCCTGAACCCTTTTTCTCTGCCAGTTTGGGCCCCCAGAACCCTGCCTTGTTGACCCAGACATGCAAGCCTGCTGCAATACAGACCCAGGGTCTGAACCATGCTCCCAAAGCTGCAGACTTAACTGAAAACAGCTTAAGAAGTGCTCCTGTTTCCAGCACCCAGACACCCACCTCCCAATGGGATCCAAACCCGATATAAATCCATTTTACTCTTTATCAAGCTTATACAGGGTAAACTCATAAATTGTCCACCCTCTCTAACACTGATAGAGAGATATGCACAGCTGGTTGCTCCCCCAGGTATTAATCACTTACTCTGGGTTAATTAATAGACAAAAGTATAAAAAGTAGGATTTAAGTGGTTTCAAGTAATAACAGACAGAACAAAGTAAGTTACTAAGTAAAATAAATCAAAATATGCAAGGCTAACTTAATACCCTAAGGATCTACTTACAAATACTAACTTCTCACTGTAGATGTTATCTCAGAATGTTACAATCCTTTTCAGACCAATGTTGTAGTTTATGGCCTGGGTCCAGCAATCACTCACACCCCCGTAGTTACAGTCCTTTGTTCCAGTTTCTTTCAGGCATCTCTTTGGGGTAGAGACGCCATCTCTAGAGGCAGCTGAAGACCAAACGGAGAGGCTTCCAGGGCCTTTTATATTCTCTCTCTTGTGGGCGGAAACTCCTTTGTTCTTCTATGCAAAATCACAGCAACAAGATGGAGTTTGTAGTCACCTGGGCAAGTCACATGTCCATGAATGATTCAGCTTTTTGCAAGCTGATGCCATTGTTTACATGTTAATTTGAACATTCTCAGGAAAGCACCGCGGTGGATTGGCGTCTCCCAAAGTCCATTGTAGTTAAATACTCACACTTACTTGAATAGCCCCTTCACAAAATGTTGGCCAAACCTCCCTTATGTGTTTCCTACAGCAAACACTTCAAATACAAGCATAGAGCCAACGCTCATAACTTCAGGTATAAAAATGATACATGCATACAAATAGGATGAATATATTCAGTAGATCATAACCTTTGCAAAGATATGTCACATGGCATATCTAGCATAAAGCATATTCCAGTTATATTATATTTACACTTATAAGCATATTTCCATAAACATACAGAGTGCAATGTCACAGATGTGTTGTGTTGGAGTGGAAGAGGAAAGAAGAGAGCAAAAGCCAAAGCTGAAAATGTCAGATTTAAAATAAATCTAGCCTTGCAACTTGAATTTCAAATTGTTCCATAACACTTCAGTAATACTCTTAGCAGTAATTAGGTTCTCCATTGTTTGGAGTCAGTGGAGAATCTCTTAATATCCTGCAATTTATCAGTCTAAAACTAAATAGCAATGATAATTCTCTTCATGTGAAATAAAGTTATAATTGTTCAAGAAAAGGCAAAATGCATTAGTAATTCACTCTGAACCCCAGCATCATTATTATCAGGATATCATTCAGTAATTTGCTGATGGAGCATTGAGATTACTGCATTAAAGAGCTAAAATATTGGATTAATAGACCAACTCTATTCTTCTCGTAGTGAGCAATAACAGACATTCTATCGAGTCTCCAGATTATGCGTCTTGGGGTCTCTTTGTTCCATCTCTGGTGAAGAGTAGAGCTTTCATCCATTTGTAATATCTAAGGGCCAAATTCTGCTCTTAGTTACAAGAGTGTAAATTCAAAGTAATTCTGTTTTTCAGTGGAGTTACTCTGAATTTTCATAAGTGTAACTAAGAGCAGATTCTGACTGCAGAATCAAACTGATCCTGAGCAAGAAAGGAGTAAAGGCACTTTATTATAGCTACAATACTCTCAGCTGACCCCCACATAATCTATCATTTGCAGGGGTGCAGTAAACTCCCTCCTCCCTACACCTTCCCCCCACTTAAACTAAAAAGTAAAACCTTTTAGGGTGGTGACTGTTTTAAATAGAGCTGATAAGTTCTTGAGGATTCCCAGGCAGTTGAGACAGTCAGTCAAGACAGTGTTATTGTCAAGGGATCAACACCATGTCCCCCAAAGGAAGCCAACCCAAGGGAGAGAGACTGACTGTGTTTGCACATGTATTTTGCTTTCTGTCAGTGTCCACCAAATAGTCCCGATGAATAATTTTTGGCCTATGAGCTGTTCACTTCAACCGTTTGCAATTTATTTGTGTTGATCACCTATGGTACATTTCTGCTCCTTTTTTTAAAGCAAGAAATTAACAAATATTGAACTTAGGCATGAATTTGTGCTAAAAATTGTGAGACTTTTGAGATTCATAAATATTTTCAAAAATGCACAGCAGTGGTCAGAACAGTTACAAGTAGTGAACATTGTAACAAAGCAAACTCTAAACTTATTAGTGAAACTATGCATAAATCAGAGGGGGTTTTATGGTTGGGTGGTTTGGATTTTTTTATTTGTTTTTACGATTCTCATTACAAGCCTCCTTTCAAGTCCCCATCCAGAATCAATATTTTAGAATTCCATGGTATGACACATCTGTAAATCAAATACAGGTCCAAGTTAAACAACTGCTGGTTATTCATACTTAAGTCAGTTTGGAATGAGAGAGCAGTGTCTTCTTTGAAGAAAACAAGGCATTACATTTCTGTTTCTGTTTCAATTTTTTGAAATAGAAATTAAATTCTTTCACTAGTAAAAGATGAATCTGCTGACATTCACCATTCACAGTGGCTTCTCCTAATATCTACAGATGAGGCATTTTGTTTTAAAGTAGCACAAGGAAGTAAATCTCTTTTGTCCTTCTCCCCTTCAAGCCTCATCAGTTGGTACTATAGCACCTCCAGCCAGCCAGATCCCCATTTGTGTTAGCTGAGGGTTACTACAAAAGCTTGTAGAAGCACTATTCATTTTGCTTCATTGATCATGACAGTAAAACAGAGAATCAGCCACACAGTTAGTACAGTAGAACTTCAGAGTTGCGAACTAACCGGTCAACCACACACCTCATTTGGAACTGGAAATACACAATCAGGCAGCAGCAGAGACCAAAAAAAGCAAATAAAGTACAGTACTCTGTTAAATGTAAAGTTCTAAAAAATAAAGGGAAAGGTTTTAAAAAAACATTTGACAAAGTAAGGAAACTGCTTCTGTGCTTGTTTCATTTAAATTAAGATAGTTAAAAGCAGCATTTTTCTTCTGCATAGTAAAGTTTCAAAGCTGTATTGAATCAGTGTTCAGTTGTAAACCTTTGAAAGAACAACCACAATGTTTTGTTCAGAGTTACGAACATTTCAGAGTTGCGAACAACCTCCATTCCCGAGGTGTTCATAACTCTGAGGTTCTACTGTATGATGTATCCTATTTTGTGGCACATGAACAACCTCTTAAGGTATTCCACCAAGACATGAGGCGTCTAGGCACGAAGAGGTGTTACACTGAAAACTTTGTTTCAGAAACTAATACAGTGAAACCTGCCTTAGCGACCACCACTGGAGAGCGACTACCTGTCACAAGTGACTACTTGCAGTGGCCACAGAACACCACTGGTCTCTGGTATACAAACCTTTGAAGAGAGACCACCTCTTAAAAGAGATCACTTTTGCTAGCTCCCATGAATGGTCGCTCTTGGCAGGTTTTACTGTACATTAACTGGATGAGCAACAGCACTCAAACATATCCCAGACTTATTATTATTTATTTCTGGTAGCTTCCACAAAGAAAGCGGCACAATCCCTGCCTTGAAGCGGAGATGACAGTCCAAAGACAGCCAAGTAGGTAGGGGAAAAAGAAGCAACAGCTCTACAGTTGTTAACAAAAATTTATATCAGTTCCCTCCTCAGGCATGGCATAGTCAGTCAGCAAGTTTCCCATGGGCATCGCAACAGTGGTGGGCCTTCAGGAAGCTCTTGAATGAGGAGAGGGGAAGGAAGGTATTGCATCGGTCAGTATTAGAGCAGTTGACATCAAGAAGATAAAATGGGGAGGGAAAAGCAGCTGTAAAATGCTGTGAAATGCATTTGCTTTGCTCCGCTCCACGGGAGACAAGTTTAAGGTAAACCATAAAACATCAATAGCACAGTGTTTGGGAGATCAATACCAGAGTCTGTGCTCTCCTCACTACTGTGGGGGATCAGAAGCCAGTGGCAATGGAACAGAACTGGAGAGCAGAGAGTTTGCCATGCTCCCTTTTCTCCTCCCCACTCCTTCTGAAGCCTGTCTAATCACAATTGCACAAAGCTGGAGTATGCAGGTTGAAGAGCATGCTTTGCTATTGAGGCCATCCACGGGCAGGGCTGGGGAGCAGCACTCTCTACTGCATGGTATCCTCTGAGCTGGAAAGATGGCTGTGTGGGAATTAATGCTGCTCCAGGTGGTGTTAACTCCTCTCCACAACTCTGCCCCCCCTTGGAGAGGGAGGTTTTCAGAGTGCACGCAGAGAAGCCACTGGCAACACAACTCCAGAGGAAGCTGCACTGCCATGGTGTGGGGAGTAGGGGAGGGAAGAGGAGCAGTCATCACTGCAGACAGGTTGTCACAGCTTGGGGTTGCAGCTGCTTTTCATCTCAAATCACAGGGATCCACAGCTTTCAGATGCTGTGCCCCCTAACTCTCCCTCAGTCCCCTCTAGCCTTTCCTTTCTAAGCCATCTGCCTCCTTCCCATGGGCTTTACCACAGAGGGGTATGAGATGGGCCTAGGCAGTATGTGTATTCAGCCTGAACCCCGCATGGGGAAAAATCAAGCTGTTCTGAGATTTTTGCTGCCTTTCCCCTGTGGTTTCATAGCAGTTATCTGAGACTCTAATTAATCATCAGTGTGTTACTATGGTTATTTCTCATTATTCTTCTGTCCTAAAATAGGAAATTAACCTATATTTATTTTTTAATCTACTGTTGACTAACAGACAGAGTTAAGGGAGGGAGACAACACAGACAGATCAGAAACAATCTCTCCATCAAGCTGAAAACAATTGAACCAATCAGCTGGGAGGAAGAATTTAATCAGAATGTGACTGGGAGTTGTTTAAGAACACTTTGCTAGATGCCCAAAAAGCCACAATCAAGGAATAAGTTAAAAAAAAACCAATGGTTTAGAGAGGAAATGAAAGCAGCTATAAAAATAAAATTAATAATCTATAACACATGAATGAAAAAGGAGGTAATAGTGACAAATAGAAATCAGAAACTAGGAATTGTAGAAAATTGAAATGAGAAGCAAAGGGACACAAGGAGAAATCAATGGCCAGCAGAGTTATGGACAATAAGGAGTTTAAGTATAGTAGGAAAAAAAAGAATCTTGACAATGGTCCACTACTTGATGAAAATGGAAGAATCATCAATAATACAGAAAAGGCAGAACTGTTCAATAAATTCTGTATCTGGTAAAGAAACAGATGACATAATCAAGTCATATAATGACAGCACTCTTTCCATTCCCTCGTATCTTGGGAGGATGTAAAGCAGCAAATACTAAAGATAGAGATTTTTAAATCAGCATGTCCAGGTAACTTGCATCCAATGGTTATGAAAGAGCTGGCTAAGGAGCTCATTAAACTATTAGTGGAGATTTTCAATGAGTCTTGGAACAGAAAATTGGAGAAAAGCTAATATTGTACAAATATTTTAAAAGGTTAACAGGATGACCTGGGTAATTATAAGCCTGTCAGTCTGGCATTGATCCCAGGCAAAATAATGGAGTGTCTAATGCAGGACTAGATTAATAAGACTTAAGGGAGAGTAACATAATTAGTGCCAAACAACATGGGTTTATGTAAAATAGATCCTGTCAAAATAACCTGATTTTTTTAAAGCGATTACAAGTTACATTGATAAAGATAATAGCATTGACTTCTGTAAGGCATTTGACTTGGTATAGCACAACATTTTGTTAAAAAAACTAGAACTACATAAAATTAACATGGCACCTACTAAATGGATTAAAAGCTGGCTAACTAATAGGTCTCAAAATGTATTTGTAAACAGGGAATCAATGTTGAATTGGTGTGTTTCCAGTAGGGTACCGTAGGGATCAGTTCTTGACCCTGTAATCAATGACCTGGAAGGAAACATAACTGAAAGTTTGTGGATGACCCAAAAATTGGGGGAGTGGTAAATAATGAAGAGAACAGGTCATTGATTCAGAGTGATCTGGATCACTTAGTAAACTGGATACAAACACACAATATGTATTTTAGTATGGCTAAAAGTAAATGCATATATCTAGGAACAAAGAATGTAAGCCATACTTACAGGTATCCTGAGAAGCAGTGACTCTGTAAAAGACTTGGAGGTCATGGTGGATAATTACTTGAATATGTGCTCCCCATCTGAAGCTGTGACCAAAAGGGCTAATGTGATGTAAATGCATATATCTAGGAACAAAGAATGTAAGCCATACTTACAGGTATCCTGAGAAGCAGTGACTCTGTAAAAGACTTGGAGGTCATGGTGGATAATTACTTGAATATGTGCTCCCCATCTGAAGCTGTGACCAAAAGGGCTAATGTGATCTTTGGACACATAAACTGGAATCTCACGTAGGAGTAAAGAGGCTATTTTACCTCTATATTTGGCACTGGGGTGACTATTGCTAGACTAGTGTTTCCACTTCTGGGGTCCACAATTCAAGAAGGTTGTTGATAAATTAGTAGAGCCATGAGACTGATTATACTATTAGAAAACATGCACTGTACTGAGAGTCAAAGAGTTCGATTTATTTAGCTCAACACAAAGTAGATTAAGGGGTGACTTGATCAGTTTTTCACATCTCTGAGCACCGTAGCTATGCCAGCCTAACCCCTGGGGAGACACAGGTTGGTTCACAGAAGAACTCTTCCATTGACCTAGCTCAGGGAAGTGGATTACCTACAGCTGTGTTTCCCAAACTTGGGACGCCGCTTGTTCAGGGAAAGCCCCTGGCAGGCCGGGCCAGTTTGTTTACCTGCCGTGTCTGCAGGTTCGGCCAATTGCGGCTCCCACTGGCCGCGGTTCGCCGCTGCAGGCCAATGGGAGCTGCGGAAAGCGGCGCGGGCCAAGGGACGTACCGGCCACCATTTCCCACAGCCCCCATTGGCCTGGAGTGGTGAAGTTTGGCCACTGGGAGCCGCGATTGGCTGAACCTGTGGATTCGGCAGGTAAACAAACCAGCCCAGCCCGCCAGGGGCTTTCCCTGAACAAGCAGCAGCATCCCAAGTTTCGGAAACACTGGCCTACAGCAACGCTGTCACTGTAGGAAGCATCTGCACTATGGCACTACAGCTCCCATTGGCCAGGAACGGGGAACCACGGCCAATGGGAGCTTTGGGGGAGGTACCCGCAGGTGAGAGCAGCGCACAGAGTCCTCTGCCCGCCCCCTCCCCCAGATGCCACAGGGACATGGTGCCGTCCACTTCCAGGAGCAGCGTGGGGCCAGGGCAGGCAGGGAGCCTGCCTTAGCCCCTCTGCGTGCTGCTGTCACCCCGGAGCCGCTCAAGGTAAGTGGTGCCAGGCCAGACCCCGCACCCCAACCCCCTTCTGCACCGTGCACCCCAACCCCCTGCCCTGAGCCTCTTACCCCAGCCCTGAGCCCACTGCCTCACCCCTCCTGCACCCCAACCCCCTGCCCTGAGCCCCTTCCTGCACTCTGCACCCCTCCCTGCACCCCAACCCCCTGCCCTGAGCCCCCTCCTGCACACCGCATCCCCATCCCACACCCCGCACTTCCTCCCACACCCCAACCCCCTGCCCCGGCCTTACATTCGTGGCCCTGCATGCAATTTCCCCACCCAGATGTTGCCCTCAGGCCAAAAAGTTTGCCCACCCCTGGTATAGACTAACAGTTATGTTTAAAACATACGAGGTGAAGGTGGTTAACCTTAACACCCTTACTACAAAATCTAATCTATCCACTGAGGGGACACTCAAATGCTACACTTAGCTAGGAGCAGCTAAGACACTTTGAAATTCAACTGTCTCTGCTAGGAGCTAACTGGTATTTTAAAACATACTAATTAAAATGTCTGGCTGACAAAATCCAGGAAAGGCAACTTCATGGGTTCGGACACATGTAGAAGATTAATAGATTCATAGATTCCAAGGCCAGAAGGGACCATTGTGATCATCTAGTCTGACTTCCTACATAACACAGGCCATAGAACTTCCTAAAGAGAATTCCTGTATCATACCTTTCAGAAATACCATCCAATCTTGCTTTTTAAATTGTCATATTTAAAAATTGTCTGTGATGGAGAACTCACCATACCCCTTGGTAAATTGTTCTGTTGAATAATATATGCTGGCTAGCATATATAATTAATAATATGTATTGTCTGCAATATACATATATATGCACACAAATAGCATTAAACACAAATATTATAGCAGCTATGTAGCCTAAATACTCTAATCCTGTTCACTTACGCTAAGTATCCCATAACACCTTGCATTAAATAAAATAAGTTTTGGCTTAAGTAGATAGGAAAGCTGTCAGGATCAGGACATATAAACATTTTACCATAGCAACAGGTAGGGAGTTATTCTGACAAGCCAGTACTGGAATATCCCAAAGGAAGAGGACAAGATATCCCTGGTACAAACCTAGAAGGTACCTTCATGGACCAGTACCTGGATCAGGAAAGGAACAGAACAACAAGTCAAGGAACTGGGACAAACTGAGGGGTTAAATTTTAGTGACATATAAAGAAATGTGTAACTTATAAAATCATCCTATAAATGCTACCAGCTGAAATGTGTAACTTTGGAGCACACCTTCTATGTAAAGTGAATATAACAATGCTGCATAAGATGGCTTCCTGGAGACTGATATTGTATAGAACCTTGTTCCTGTACTGTGTTGTCATTGGCTCATAGCAATAAACCTGACTGACCTTTGTTATTTGGTCTCTTGAGTATATTTCATAATGAACGAAAGGGTGGCCAAGCAATTGACTATACAATTTACCACCAGTTCAAATAGTTAATTACCCTCACTGTCAAAAATTTATGCCTCATTTCCAGTCTGAATTTGTGTAGATTCATGGATCATGTTATTCCTTTGCTAGATTGAAGAGTCCATTATTAAATATATGAAGATACTTATAGACTGTAAACAAGTCGCCCCTTAACCTTCCTAACTGTCAGGGTGGTTAAGCACTGGAATAAATTGCCTACGGAGGTTGTGGAATCTCCATCATTGGGGATTTTTAAGAGTAGGTTGCACAAACACCTGTCAGGGATGGTAGATAATACTTATTCCTGCCATGAGTTCAGGGGGCTGGACTGGATGAGCTCTCAAGATCCCTTCCAATCCTACGATTCTCTGATTCTCTGTGTTAGACTCAAAGAGTTCAATCTATTTAGCTTGTCACGAATGACAAGAACCTGGTAAAGTTAGCATGGGAGGAGAGGATGGTAAGAAAGAAACCCCAAGGAAAGCTGAGGAAGTGATGCATGGATTGCATCAAAGAAGATGGTAAGCAGGTGGACCTTATCGTTGCCTCAGGGAGATGAAGATGGCAGATGCTTGCATGATGATGACCTGGCCCAAGATGATGGGATAAGGAGACGAAGAAGTACTCACTTTCCATGTGAAGCCCAAGCCTCTGAGTTCATGCAGCATCCAACTAGTGCTTAATTTGTGCCAGGGAGGAGCCTTGGCACCTCTAGACTTGGCAGTTCATAGCTCTGCCACTTTTTGGCTTGCTGCATCAGTTATGAATGTAAAAAAATTACTTGAGTCCCAGCACCTAATTGCCTGAGCCCTGATACCTCTTTCATTACAAATTAAGCACTGCATCTAGCACGCGGCCCTGATCTGATGGGGCTTCTGTGATACACATAGTAAATAAGTTTCTCCGAATATTATGGGCTCTTTCTCCCTCTTTTTCATTACGTGGAAGAGTCAAGGGAAAATAAATTGTGGATTTTTTTCTGTTTTCTTTCCCATTTGGTTCTCTAACAGTTATCAGAAATTCTAATTAGTTTGTTGCTATGGTTATTTCTCAGTATTCACTTTGTAGGCACTACAATACCATGATGATGGGCATGAGGTAAGAACCTAGATAGATAAGGAAAATAAGTACAGAATGAAGCCTCCAGTCTGTGGCTTGATGGAAAAGTCCTGTTATTTAATAGAGAATGTTATCCTTTCCATAGGACTCCATAGGATAGTTAAAACCCTTTAGAAAGGACCTCATTCTCTATTTAATTATAGAGACTTTCGGAATGTATTTTTAATCATTTATTAATTTATGAATTAATCAACATTAGGAGATGAGATGGTACAATCAGTGCTACACATACATTTATATCATCTCAGACCTCTCCCCTAAAATATATACATCTTCTTTCAGCAGTATAATAGGCCTTTATATAAACTGCAATTACTTATAGGGAGATAATAAACAATTTCATTCATCTTTGTATTCCAGGTGACTCCAGATTAGAGTACTGGTTTTTGGGGAGTGGGGGATCTGCATCATATGATTATCAGCACTCGGAGCATGATTGTAGATATTGGGACTAAACAGCAGGCAAGTGCTCTTTATCTGAATATGAAATAAAGAGCAATCAGATTTCTAGAGGAGTCTTTTTGTCTTCCTTGTCTTGTTCTAACTTGATGAGTCAACTTTTCCATTGCTACCACCTGCCAGACCAATGAGTAATTGTTATTTAAATAGCTCTTTTCTCTCTCATTTTACTCTAACGTGGCCCAAAAACTCTATGGCTATTCTGATTAGATGAGAAACTAGGATTTAAGATTTTGCTCATGCAGTAGAGCCTACAGTTTGGATTTAGAGCCTACAGAGCCTATTAGAGCCTACAGTTTTGATTTCCAGTCCCCGTTTTTCAGGGGCCAGATTTTCATCAGCTACATCAGTACCAAACAGTGAGTTACTTCAGACTGATGCAGGTGTTATTGAGAACAGAAGCCAGCCCTGTGTTGTGTAGTAGATGGCCATCACAGCAGATGCACCCAGGAGTTTGAAACACGTTTTTGTTTATTTGTTGTCTTTAAGAAAATTATATTCATTCATGCAGCCGAGCAGTATGAAAGTTCAAAAGATAAAAGGCATTTCACTCTGCTCACCATGCCCCAGTGTGGAAGATCAGGATCCAAACTAATTTTAAAGTTCCTAACTCAAATAATATTCTCTCAACCCATAAACCTCTACAGACCCTTTCATATGAAGTGAAACTTGAAAATCTGTCTTTTCACAACTGAGTAGTGAAAAGTCCACATTTACCTGGTGAAATTTGTTTTTAGTAAGCTAAGTAGCTTACATTTTGACAGTTTGATATTGCTCACACCCTGATTTTACACCATGTAATACCATTGACTTCAGCAGAGCTACTTCTGATTTAGGGCCGAATCCAAAACCTGCTGACTCAGTGGGAGTCTTTCCATTGACTTCAGCGGGCTTTGGATCAGCCCCATTATACCTACGTATATCAGAGCAAAATCAGGATCTCAGAGCCTGCTTTTCATTTAGTATCTTAAAAGTTGTGCCTTGCAGTGGAGCTAGAGGGCAAAGATCCCATTGTGTTGAGGAATAAATCAATCCAGTTTAACCAACAAAGCCCAGAGAAGTGAGAGTGACTAAAAATATACCCATCTGTGGTAACTGCATGCCCAAAAACAAAGGGAAGGGGAAAAGTGCTCATGTACCACCGTATGAGTATGGTGTGAATGCCTCGATAGATATTTTCCCACATAAAAGGGGATGGAGAAGTGGAAAAGGAGACAACCAAGTGTAATAGGAGACCAGTAAAAAAGAATTTGATTTCTCATTCTAATTACACTAGAACAACCCTCAACACCAAGTCTCTCACTAGCAATTTCCTTTGAAGGAGCAGGAATTTAGCACATCTAATTGCAAAGGTTCTTTTTTTAAATTGCAATTCAAATAACTATTGCAAAAAACTCTACTCGATACATTGCAGTGTCTGGATTGAACCAATAAATGTCTTTTTATTCCCCTTACCCTGCCACATCTCCCAGCTGCCCTAGAACTCCATGTATCTCAAACAGTTCAGTCGCCTGCAGCTTCACAAACACCTCCCCCCTCAGAAACCCAGATGGTTCCAGACTGGTGATCCAGATAATTCAGCTAAAAGGTCATTCTCCTGGCCATGCTACCTGCGCCCAACACAGCAGAGAAGTGCTAATGCTGTTTATTTAAACCAACAGAAAAGTGTACAGTAAAATACTCTAAACCAATAACCAAGCAAAGATATTTTTAGCAATTATGAATTCTCAACAGCCAGATTGTTCCATTTTTCCTTAGAAATTTTTAATAAGTGATTGCAGTGAGTACAGGCAGCCAAGAGTCACGTGTCCTCTGTGCTATGTGCAATGGAGGCAAGCTCAGTGGAATGGTATATCTCCCTCTGTCTCCTGAGGCCGTAAAATCTTTTCTGTGTGAGACCCAGCTGAAGAAAATTGTTGATGCTCGCTACCCAATGGAGCTGGGGATGAGGGGTTTGGGGTGTGGGAGGGGCTCAGGGCTGGGGCAGAGGGTTGGAGTGCGGTGGTGAGGGCTGTGGGATGGAGCCGGGAATGAGGGGTTCAGGGTGTGGGAAGGGGCTCTGGCTGGGACAGGGGGTTGGGGGACAGGAGGGGGTCAGGGTTCTAGGCTGGGGGTGCAGGCTCTGGGGTGGGGCTGGGGATGAGGGGTTTGGTGTGCAGAAGGGGGCTCTGGGTTTAGGGGGGCTCAGGGCTGGGGCAGGGGGTTGGTGTATGGGAGGAGATCAGGGCTCTGGGCTGGGGATGCAGGCTCTGGGGTGTGGCCAGGGATGAGGGGTTTGGGGTGCAGAAAGAGGCTCCAGGTTTGGGCAGGGCTCAGAGCTGGGGCAGGGGATTGGGGCGCAAAGTTGCGGTGTAGGCTTACCTCGGACAGCTCCTGGTCAGCAGCACAGCAGGGGTGCTAAGGCAGACTTCCTCCCTGTCCTGGCACCATAGACCACGCTGCACCCCAGAAGCGGCCAGCAGCAGGTCCAGCTCCTAGGTGGAGGTGTGCAAGCAGCTCTGTGTGGCTCTCGCCCATAGGCACCGCCCCTCCCCAGCTCCCATTGGCTGGTTTCCTGCCAATGGGAGTGCGGAGCCGGTGCTCATGGAAGGGGCAGCCCACAGAGCTCCATGGCCCCCCTGCCTAGGAGCTGGACCTGCTGCTGGCCACTTCCGGGGTGCAGCGTGGTGTCAGTAGAGGTAGGGACTAGTCTGCCTTAGCCTAGGCAGCACCGCCGGTGGGACTTTTAACCACCAGGTCGGTGATGCTGACCAGAGCCGCTGAGACCCAGTGCCTTACATTCCGCAACCCAGTACTGGGTCATGACCCACAGTTTGAAAACCACTGCCATAGAGAAGGGGAGAGACCACTCTCTCAGGCATCATCATCACCCCACAGTGGGCACCACTGCTGTGAGACTACTGTCTGCCTGTATGAAACTACTCCTGAGGTTTCTTGATTAATAACATTATCTGTGCTTGATGGGATTTATATTAGGGGATTAATGGTGGGAGACATGTTCATACTGCAGAAATATACAATTTGGAAATTGTTCTCAGCACACTAAATATTTTCAGGTGAGATTTTTCCAAAGCATCCAAGTGACTTGGGAGCATGTGCTCCCTAATCACATGGGAAAATCCCATCCTTACTACCATATCACAAAATGCTGTCAAACATACCAAAAAACTGGCCCATTTTTAGAATAATTTATATTGCCATTTCATTTCAGATTCTCTGCTTGTTCCTTCTGTACAGCAGCCGAAGAAAATCACCCAGTTAACTTTTCCTGGCTGTCAGTGTCTTGAGAAGAATGTAACAGGCAGGCAGTGTTTGCCTACATCACCCTCCTCTGTTAGTAGATGTTTATCTTGCTGGGACAAGGTTAAGTGGGTCCTGCTAACTCTGAGGCAGGTAGCTCATTACTCTAACGAGATATAAAGGAGATGGGCATGCTTCTCGGGGGATGGGAAGAGAGAGAGAAACATGTCAGGAATGGTCTAGTTATGATATAGTCCTGCCTTGAGTGCAGGGGACTGGACTAGATGATCAGTTGAGGTCCCTTCTATGAGTGGAGGCTGGGCAGGTCAGCCTGGAGAGATTGCTACACTGAACTTTATTGTATTGTTAATTTGTGTGTTAGTAAAGCCAGCCCACTGGAAGGATGTGAATTTTTGACTCTGCAGTATGTGAACTGTGTTTTGAAAGCAGATTGGAAAAGGCACCAGTACATAAAATGGCTTTAGTCATGAGAAATATAATTAATACAGCACCAAAAGAACAAAAATAAAGTGGATCTGAACCAATGAACTCTAACATCTCAAGCTTACAGTATACACCAGGCCACTTCTGGCATATCTATTGTTTATAGCCTTTGTACATGACAAAGAAGCAATTGAGGCTGTGATGAATCTTAATCCTGTAGCTTCCACCCAGTAATTAACTTGTGAAAAGTTATGTTGGGTTCCTGTAACCTTAGCAAAGAGGTTTGAAGACTAGAGGTTTAACAAGAAATCTGTTTGTGCTGACTTTGTTCGATTACTGCAATCTGCTGTAGTGACCCATGTGAGATTGTAAGGAGAGCAGAGGTTTGATTGAGTGTGTAATTTATCCTTCAGTGTTGCCAAATCAAAACCTGCATTTAGTTTAACAAAGCAAATAGCATTTTCTTCCTTTTTAAATTTTCTCTTTTTTGCTCAATTTACTTTGTGTTAATTTTATTGATTTGTCAGCCTCATTCTGAAGTCTCTATTCAGGCAAGACTGCCCTCAACTTTAGTGGGAAGGGCTGTAGCATCGGGACTTATGAGTAGATGAGATTCCTCCATTTGATATAGGACAAAGATAGAGCAAATAAAGAAGGTTTTGTTTGGCGTGGAAAGCCGGTGGCCATATGGAGTGGTGAAGTGAGATGCCCCTGTGAGGCACAAAGACCCGGTATACACTACAAAGCTTTGCCAATATATTTATGTCAGCTGGGGTGTATGGAAAAAACCACACCCCTAGCTGTCATAGCTATGCTGACAAAACCCCCAGTGAAGATGCAACTATGCCGACAGAAAGCTTTTGTCAGCGTAGCTAATGTTGGAGGAGGTGGTGTAGCTATGCTGCCAGAACTCCTTCCGTTGGCATATGTGCCATCTCCACGAGGGGGCTCTGCTTGCATAGCTATGCCAGCATAGGCTCTGTAGTGTAGACGTGGCCAGCACCTTCTGCAGAAAGGAGGAGGGGGCAGTGTAGCAATTTTTAAAAATTTTAAAAATTTTTAAAAATTGCTACACTGCCCCCTCCTCCTTTCTGCAGAAGGTGCTGGCCACGTCTACACTACAGAGCCTATGCTGGCATAGCTATGCAAGCAGAGCCCCCTCGTGGAGATGGCACATATGCCAACGGAAGGAGTTCTGGCAGCATAGCTACACCACCTCCTCCAACATTAGCTACGCTGACAAAAGCTTTCTGTCGGCATAGTTGCATCTTCACTGGGGGTTTTGTCAGCATAGCTATGACAGCTAGGGGTGTGGTTTTTTCCATACACCCCAGCTGACATAAATATATTGGCAAAGCTTTGTAGTGTATACCGGGTCTTTGTGCCTCACAGGGGCATCTCACTTCACCACTCCATATGGCCACCGGCTTTCCACGCCAAACAAAACCTTCTTTATTTGCTCTATCTTTGTCCTATATCAAATGGAGGAATCTCATCTACTCATAAGTCCCGATGCTACAGCCCTTCCCATTAAAGTTGAGGGCAGGGGATCCCTATAAAACCCTGCATCCTTTTCCCGTTGGCACCAAGAGGTCCCTGAATCTCCCATCTTCAGGGAGCTGTTTGCAGAGAACAGCTGGGTATGCAAAGTGGGTTCTAATGCACTGCTCTGTAATCATGATAGGACTGTGGGAATATGAGGTGTTGCAGGTTGGTGATCCAGTCAATAGTGGGGTGAACTGCAGAATTCCCCTCGGGGAGAAGTGCAGGTGGAGGGCCTGTAATTTGGAACACGTGCTCAGCAGACTTATCCCTGAACCGTGACCATAGAATAAGCAGCATGAGTAGATACATTAATTTTATTCTAATCATTGCCCTCTATCTTATAAGTATGTTCATCAAATGTATAGTTTTTCCATGTTGAGGATTCTGTAGTTCTCTCATAATTAAAATATTGTATCAAGCTTGAAAGACATAAATCCACACCGTGTAGAAATCAAGCACAGGAGTTTATTACGTACAGCGCTGACGGAGTGTCACCTTGCTTATTAGGCTCAGAGACACTGTCAATTAATTGATTCCAATGGAATATATGGATTTTCCATGGGAGGGGGAAAGTGACGGGGTAGGCAGTCCCACACCCCCGGATAGGTTTAGCTGAAAGACATGATAGCACAGTAGCCAATGGTCAAAGGTTACATAATGTCTCCGCCCATGGTCTCAAATAGACAAATTAACATTTACCATTTAATTAGTACTTTAATAAATGTATTAGTATAAAATATATAGTTGAATTCTGATTTGGGGTCCATAGGAATGAAGTAGCTCCTTTGATTGTCCAACAGATACAGATCTAGGGGTAAAAGCAAAAAAACAGTGAAAGTATATGGCAATAGAGATTGTCTTTCAAGTTGTTCATTTGTGTTTTAAGGCACGCATTGGTCCCTGGGAAAGGGTGGTGGGAGGAGGCCATATCTTATACTTATACTTTCATAAACTCAAGGTTGAATGTGTGGGAAAAACATCTCCCTACAAAAAAAACTAACACTACCAAAAGAGGGCTTCTTTGTTCTATTTTCAACTTTAAATAAGACACAATTATTGCCCCAACACATGGCGTTTTGCTGACCAGGCATATCTTATCAAAAGCAAGGTTATCTTTGTTTATTCTGCTTTCTCTTAGCTATTGCTAGGCCTCTGACCCCTTGACCCAACTCTCGAGTTAGGGCCTGTACACAAATCCATATACCAGGTTATTACATTAGCAATGAATTTTAACCCTTCAAAGCTTTTAACCACTTTCTACTTAGAATCATAGAATATCATGGTTGGAAGGGACCTCAGGAGGTCATCTAGTCCAACCCCCTGCTCAAAGCAGGACCAATCCCCAATTAAATCATCCTACCCAGGGCTTTGTCAAGCCTGACCTTAAAAACTTCTAAGGAAGGAGATTCCACCACCTCCCTAGGTAACACATTCCAGTGTTTCACCACCCTCCTAGTGAAAAAGTTTTTCCTAATATCCAACCTAAACCTCCCCCACTGCAACTTGAGACCATTACTCCTTGTCCTGTCCTCCTCTACCACTGAGAATAGTCTAGAACCATCCTCTCTGGAACCACCTCTCAGGTAGTTGAAAGCAGCTATCAAATCCCCCCTCATTCTTCTCTTCTGCAGACTAAACAATCCCAGTTCCCTCAGCCTCTCCCTGATACTTCCCTCCCTGATTCTTCCCATTCATCATGCACCTGCCTTGCCTATCCTCTTCACAAGTCTTGTCAATGCAGAGGTCAGCATCTGTCTCATGTCATCTCTGTCTCATGTCATCTGTAATAATCTTCCAGTATCTCTCTACCACCTCCACTGGCCAGTTGTATCCCATTTCATCTGAACACTATTTCTATTGTGGTAGCATCAAAGGACCACACACAAGGGTCAGGATCCCATTTCAGTAAGCCCTGTACAAACAAACAACAGAATCCCTGCCCGAGAGCATAGGACGAGCTATTTAGACAATACACAGCAGACTGATAAATACAGAAATGAGGAGAGCAAGGGAAAAGTAGAGACACCTGCATTTGCATAAATCTGCAATTACAGGCGACTGCCAGTCTAACGTCAATTTTTCTCATCCCCCTCATAATTACGCTCTTTGCTGTAAGGTGTTGCAGGTGGGTGATCCAGTCAATAGTGGGGTGAATTGCAGCTTTCCCCTCTGGGAGAAATGCAGATGGAGGCACTATTCTGTAAAGCATTTTAGGATGCCCTTTGTACAATAGTCATTAAGCCAAAGAGAGCCATATTATTGTATTGTAATACTGTTGCCTTGAGCAGAGCCCTGTAACAATTTGGAAAAAGCTGAGCTCCTTTCTGCTCCCATTGTTATTCCTCTTCCAGAACAGTAAATGTTAAAAATCTGCAATTATGTTCCAGATAATGAATTACCTTATCTGGAAGATGTCAAACTCTTAAGTTATGCTTCCTTGCACTCTCCCTGGTGTTAGCATTGCACTGTAAGAAAGGAAATATCTCTGCAAAAACAGAGATGATAAAATGACAACCAGAGTTGCTCTAATTCAGTCTGGCTGTGGGAGTTGGGCTCTGAACACTGTTTGATGCTCTCCTGTGTGGTAGGTGATTAGATATGCCAGACATTATAAGAAAGAGTGTGTCACAGACTGCCCTTAAGAACACACCCTACTGATGCAGCCAGAATGGTGTATGAGGACAAACACAGGGATGGATTTTAAACAGCAGGCCACAACTTTATAAAACCTAACAGTGGGGGAAGGGCACTATCTGCCTTGTCACCCATACTCATCTCCTAGGCATTGTAAGTTGTTCCAGTGTGGGCTTTACAGGGCTTCTATCACCTATCTCACTATTTGGGGTAGATTCTGCTCAGCCTACCCTAGGATGCAGCTAACTTTACTGAGGCCTATAATCCACCCACGTGAGAGGGACTAAAAGGTGGAACCTTGGCTCATGAAGACCACAAAGTCTTCCCTTTCCCACAAACCCCCTTCAGTAAAATCCCAGGTCTTTTTACTTCTGGGAACCGTTCCTTGTAGCCACAGTAGAAACCGGCCACTAGCTGTGATGAACTAACATCCTTACCAAGTACTATCACTAATTATTAAATCCTATTCCACTTAACTGCACCTCCACAAGGAAAAATTTCCCAGACCTCTTCCCATTTGGCCCTTACAGGAAGAAAAAATTCTTTCCTGACTCCAAAATAGGTGATTGGTCAGAGCCATAGCATCTAGAAAACACAACACCGAGGCTACCAGTACAGGGTGAAGAGGGTGGGGCTGCTGGAACGGATGAAAAAGAGACTTCACTTGGCCTGGGCTAGGGTTTAAATTAATGAAGGGGAAGGTAAGGAACCAATCAGCTTCCTTCCTCCCATAACTAGCCAATGAATGGCTAGAGACTCTGAAGAGGAGGGGCACCACTACATTCCCTCAGTCTGTGTTCTCTTCACCTGTTCAGCTGAGGCTGTCCCAATTGCTGCCAGCCCCATCAAGTTCCCCACGCACCTCTGGCACCAAGCAATCGCATGCAAACCTAAATGAAACTGCAATTCTTATTTCTAAAAGTTCTTGCCTGTCCAGATACAGGTGGAATGTTCCAGTTCCAGTTGTGACAGTGATGCGCTGCCTACAGGGTAACAGGGGCTCCCTCAATTTCCCCCCAGAGTAATACAGGCAATATTCCTTGGGTAAAACACTCTCCTCTACTCCAGTCCACACTTCCTCCCAAAACCAAAAATGAATTCTATGCCCTTCCCTCTTAACACAGTCAGTCCTTTGCTCCCTAGGCCCAGGACCTCTTGACTCACCGTGCCTCCTCCTCCCCACGAACTCAATGATGCTCCTTTAGCTGCCTCCCCACCACCACCTTGCGGCTGGTCCTTCCAGTCGCAATGGTGACAATGAGTTACTCTGTGGCCTCTGCTGGCAGTAATCACAGCAGATGATTCATTCTGCAGCCCTGGTATGTTGAAGAGTAGGAAGAGTTGTCAGTGAGTGAATGGGAATAGGCTCCCTTTGGTTACTAAGGTGGGCTGATCTCCTGGCAGCTGGGAGTCTCTTGTAAATGCTGTGAGGAACTGATAGCCCAAGATTTTGACAAAATGTATTTTCATTGCAATAGGGTGCTTCAGTGAAGCTGAAACATTTCACTCAGACTATTGATCTCAGCAAAGTGTTAGTATGGATGATTTCTGGGGCGCAGGGCTCTCTGGGCAATTCTGACCAGAAAGCCTTTACTTTAAGTGCTGTTCAGTAAATGGTGTTCCTTTTACATCGGACCAGAGAGAGAGAGGGAGAGAAAAAAATTTAAATCCTGACCGTACTGAGCAAAGAGTGGGTGTTTCTACACAATTCCATTTTGTGAGAACATTTGAAAGGTTTTGGTTTTGTTCTGATACAGAAGGAAAAACACATTTCAGAACCTCTAAAGCGGCCACGAATGGAATTGCTGTCCTCTGGCCAGCTCCTGCTTTTTCTGTGAAAGGTTTGGTGGAGAGCGTTTGATTTCAACAAAGCTTCAGTAGAACCTTGGTCAGTTGGGAAACCTTCTAGGTTTCCTGCCAGTTCACCCACCCACCAGGCTCCTCAGCAACCGGCCTAGCAAGTTGTTAGAGAGCCCAGGTTTCCAGCATCTATGGTTCCAGGGCATCCAGCCAGGCACACTGTCTGTGGCAGCTAACTCCCCAGACTGCCTGACTCCTAGTAGTTGGGCACCCTGGGAGTCACCTGGCCCAGAAGTTGGGGAGCTGTGCAACCCCTTCCCAAGCTGCTGGGCTGCTGCAGAGCAGAGCTTCAACCTTCCCTTTCAACTCACCAGAGTGAATTTCAGTTTCCAATCTACAAAAAGAAAAGGAGTACTTGTGGCACCTTAGAGACTAACCAATTTATCTGAGCATAAGCTTTCGTGAGCCACAGCTTACTTCATCAGATGCACCTGGTTTCCAATTTCTGGTTCATGGAGAACTTTGACATTTTGGGTTTCTCATTCCAAACTGGAACAAAACAAATTCTGAAATCACAAAATTATCCGTGAAGTGGAATTACTGCTTTCTGCCCAGTTCTAGTTACGACAAATTTTACCCTTGACAATGGTTCTCACAAAACACTCACTCTGCTATAGGCATGGAACATGTTATATCAGAGTGGCGATACATCTTGTTGAGATATAGTGTAGCTATAAAAAAAACAAAAAACATTTTGACTGACATTTAAGACATCCTGAAAGAGGTCCTCAGGGCACTGGGACATCAAATGAAAAACTGGGATATATATATTTATGCAAGGGAAAATTCAGACTGACTCTTGGACCTTGCTACTGGAATGGTATTCAAGTGGCTTTGCATATTCTCTTGAACCAGTCCTGCATCAGGGACTTAAATAAATCTGCAGGGAGAACTGCATTTGTGTCTCTCCCCACTTGCCTCCTTTTAGCTCTTCTCCCTTATATGTATATATATATATATATATTCTCATTTCTGCCCCCCACCCCAACCCTCTATAGCAGCGATACTAAAGGGAGGGGTGGGGGAAGTTCTAGGCATTCGTTTTTCCAGTAACCAATTTAGGCATAAAACACCTACTGGCATTTTATCAGGGAATGGGACAGGTTCAGTTATCTAATTACCCATGTGTACTTTTCAGATTCCTCTGGGATTGTCTACTTGTAATATCCTCTATCTCTAAATGAAACACCTAAAAGAAATGTCTTGTAAAATGCACCCAGCTATTATCAAAACCTAAATGTTCCATTTCTGTTGCTTCTTTCTGCCATGTGGATTTTTAAAAATGTATTTGTATTGTCTATCTGGAAAATGGGCCATATCAACGACAATGAAAACCACACAACTAATCTTTGCCTGAAGATACACAAAGCTTACCAGTATCTGAACTCTCCCTATAACTGTAAAAAGCAAGAATATTAAGTGGGCCTTCCCGGCTTGGAGTTTATTTAGTAAATAAGGAAGTTGTCTGAAATTGTCAAATTTAGGTTCTTGTAACATGAACTTTAGAAACTAAAATATTCAAATATGTCACCTTATTTTTAGTTAAGGTTGAAAGTGAGACAAATGGCAGGAATATCTCAAACGAGTTTACAGTAATTTGCCTTGGAGCAAATTGCTATTTATTTGCTAGCTCATTGGCACAATTTTCCTTTTTCCTCCCTAGATGTGAAATACACCCCTGTGCACATGCCAGAGAAGGGCTATGCACCATTTGGATTTATCTACATTGCAATCAGGAGGTACAGTTGCAGCATTAGTAGATACACCCAAAGCTAGCTTTGATTTAGCTAACAATAACAACGTCTCTGGGGCAGCAGCAGCACTGACTAGCCTAAAGCATTATAACCCCAATCCAGGACCCTTTGTACATACTGTACTTGAGTGGTTAGCCTGAGCTGCCATCCTGCTCAGTCCCACATAAGTTCTTAAAATAGGGGTTAAGAGGGATTTAAGTAATGCATAAATCTTGTGCTGGCCCAGAGTCTGGATTCTGCTAGGAGCTGCGCGGCTTCTGGGAGACACTGAGAATTCTTGACTCCTATAGTCACAGCACTAAGGATGCTCAGTACCTTTTAGGATCAAGCTAATGATGTCAATGCAATGTGACTGCTGGCTTAACATGGGTTACTTTCCATAGTATGAATCTCTGGCAGACAACTCATTGCTATGATGTCCTGTTTATGGTTACCACCGTAGAAGCTCTAAGAGCTAGAACCTCATCTTGTGTAAATCAGAATTCCTTTATTGCCTTCCATGGAGTAAAGCTAACATGGTTGCAGCTACATTTTCAAGTATCTCTGGAATCAGGACTAGTAAGATGAATTTTGTATTGTGTATTACGAAGTGTTACAACAAATAAACTGGAAGATATAATACTGTACATAAGTGATCCACTTGTTAAAAGAAGCAAAAATAAAAGGTTACTGTGAACAAATATAAAAAGGCCCTTGAATTACAAATAGAGACAGTTATAATGGCATTACATTTTCAAGATGTCCTTAGAAGCCACTTTAGATGTAGGCACTGTAACTGTTAAGGCTTCCATGGAATAGTAAAAAAATGGGGAGGAGATCAGCTAGATATTTATCAGTGCCTTAGCACCGTTATAAAATACTTGCAATAAAAATAAATTAACCCATATCTATAATATTCCAAAACCAAAAGATTTTACTTCAGAAGGCAGTTACATTATTTTCAGTACTCAAGCATTTAAATGCAAGGAACTGAACAGTAAACAACATGACAAATCACACACTATCCACATAATAGACATTCTTACCAATCTCAACACAACAATCTGAATTCTGGACTCTGGATTGTTGGGACTTCAAGTGTTTTTTTTAATTTTGGTTATCTTAACGTATCTAATTTTTTTCTAAGGGATACTTTTGATTTAACAGTATCAATATAATTCTCAAAATAATATTCTTAAATAATGTTTTGGTAAAAGACTTGTACCTGCTGTTTCTTGAGAATAATGTATGAAGTTTAATATGACATGTAAAATATTAATTTATAAGTAAAATTATGTAAATGGATTTGCATTTCAGTCAGATGCATTAGAGAGACACAAGGTGGGTGAGGTAATATCTTTTATTGGACCAACTTCTGTTGGTGAGAGAGGACCTGAAGAAGAGCTCTGGGTAGCTTGAAAACTTGTTTCTCTCACCAACAAAAGTTGGTCCAATAAAAGATATTACCTCATCCACCTTGTTTCTCTAATATCTGGGACCAACATGACTACAAGAACACAGCTTACATCTACAATTCTGTTTTTCAGATGAGTTTTACGTTGTAAGTAAATATTGAGATTGCTGATGAAAGAATAGTACTTATTTTGAGTCAGAGTTGAGTTGTATTGTAACAAAATATACACCTCTCTCTACATGTTAAGAATAATGTTTGTTTATAGTGTGGTTAGTGCCGTGTTTCTCAAATGTGGCCACCATGGTTGCTTGCAGCCACCCGGGGCTTGTTTTGCAGCCACAGCCTTCTGGGCAGTGATTGGTGGGGGGGAACAAAGCAGTGGCCCCTCCACTGGGGCTGGCAGCAATGCTTAGGCCCTGCCCCCCTCTGCAGATACTAAAGCTGGAGGAAAAGGCAGCCAGTGATTTGCCCATCTTCCAGGGGGCAGTGGGGTTGGGCTTCAACCCTAAGGTGGCGGGTGGCAGACTCCAGCCACGGGGCTCCACCAGGCTCCATTGGCTGGCCACAAGGAGGCAGGCTCTGGCCCCAAGCTCACCCATTGCCCCGGCCCCCACTGCCTCCATGCCCTTCTCCCCACCCAGGGCTTAATTTATATCTGGGCTGGCTGGGGCTGAGTATGTCTGCTGTGAAAAGTGATATTTGTAAGTTTGTTAATATCATTTTTCACAGCAAACTTAGTAGCTAGCAAGTCGTTTTTTGTGTTTTTTTTTAAAGAAACAACAAGAAAAAAAGGACAAGAATGTGCAAAGCACCTTATTTCTGTTTCTATTCTGTTTAGGTCCAGTGAAGAATAAAGACAACTTGTACATTATTTTTATTAAGAGAAAAGGAGTACTTGTGGCACCTTAGAGACTAACCAATTTATTTGAGCATGAGCTTTCGTGAGCTATAGCTCACTTCATCAGATTAATTTGGGCCCAGAGCAGAGACAAGGGAATTGTCTTTTTCTGTAGGCTGACAATCACTATCAGAGAATAGGTATTCTATTCCAGCACAGCAAAATTTTACAGCCAAGTTTTGTTTGTTTATTTCTAAACCTCGGGTGTAAAGTTAGTTAAAAACAGAGAGGTTAGAATGGCAAAATCCGTGGCTCGACTACAGCTCGAATTAGCCAAATTTCAGGCTGAGGAAAGACAAAGGGAACATGAAAGACAGATAGAACTCATGCGGCTGAAGAAGGAACAAGAAAGGGAGGCAGAACAACACCAAGCGGCTGCTCACAGGAGAGCTATGGAAGCGAGGGACAAAGAACTGGAGGAGAAGGAAAAAGAGAGGAAGTATGTGGAGGAGATAGAGAAGATAAAGGCTCAGCAGAATATCCCAACAAACCCTAGTAATCCTTCTCCAAGTACCACTCCCCATCCCAGAAAGTTCCCCACCTACAAGGCAGGCGATGATACTGAGGCCTTCCTAGAAAACTTCGAAAGGGCCTGCCTTGGGTACAACATCTCTACTGACCAATACATGGTAGAGCTGAGGCCGCAGCTCAGTGGACCCTTAGCTGAGGTGGCAGCTGAAATGCCTAAAGAACACATGAACAAGTATGAACTGTTTAAATCCAAGGCGAGAGTCAGAATGGGGATAACACCCGAGCAGTCTCGTCGGAGGTTCAGAGCCCTAAGGTGGAAACCAGACATGTCATTTACCCGACATGCCTACCACATTGTGAAGCATTGGGATGCCTGGATATCAGGAGCAAGTGTTGAATCTCCAGTAAATTTGCCCTTCCTAATGCAAATGGAACAATTCTTAGAGGGTGTTCCTGAGGAAATAGAAAGATACATCCTAGATGGGAAACCCAAAACTGTAATCGAGGCAGGAGAGATTGGAGCCAGATGGGTGGAGGTGGCAGAGAAGAAGAAAACTGGTCGCAGTTGGAGCGGAGACCAGAAGGGACCACCCCAGACCACACCCCATTACCGGGGGCCGCCCAAAGCCCCACCTACCTCCCAAAGAACCCTCCAGACCCCTTATCGTCCTGCCACCCCGTTCTCCAGCAACCCTCCTCGCCCCAGTGACCCGTCAGCTGGACGATGTTTAAATGTAACGAGCTGGGGCATGTAAAGGCCAACTGCCCCAAGAACCCCAACAGATTACAGTTCATTGCACCGGAATCACACCAGAGGTCCACAGGCCCAGATACCTCCCAGATACCCTTGGAGCGGAGGGAAACTGTGAGTGTGGGCGGGAAGAAGGTCACCGCGTGGAGGGACACCGGAGCACAAGTGTCAGCTATCCATGCTTCCTTAGTGGACCCCAATTTAATCAACCCAGAGATCCAAGTGACGATTCAACCCTTCAAGTCCAACTCTTTCAATTTGCCTACAGCCAAGTTGCCTGTCCAGTACAAGGGCTGGTCAGGAACATGGACTTTTGCAGTCTATGATGATTATCCCATCCCCATGCTGTTGGGGGAAGACTTGGCCAATCATGTGAAGCAGGCCAAGAGGGTGGGAACGGTCACCCGCAACCAGGCTAAACAAGCCGTGAGGCTTAGCTCTGTTCCGGAAACTTCTATCAGGACCCAGTCAGAGGTGATGGACCTGGACCCCAGGCCAATGTCTGCAACAGCAGTAGTGGATCCAGTCCCAGAGACCCAGACAGAACCAGTCCCAGAACCGGAACCAGCCGAACAACCAACACCAGACCCAGTGTCAGCACTGAATCCAGTACTTGCAACCTCAACACCAGAGGGCCCCACCGAACCTGAACTGGCAGCAGCCGATAACCCTACACAAGAGGCTCAGCCGGAGACTGAATCCCAACATAGTGTCTCAGCGGAGAGCAGTTCACAGTCAACAGAAACAGCTCCATCCCCTATGTCGCTTCCAGAGGGACCAAGCCTAGGTCCACAATCCAATGAGGGACTGATGTCTCCAGCATCAAGGGAACAGTTCCAGACCGAACAGGAAGCAGATGAAAGCCTCCAGAGAGCTTGGACGGCGGCACAGAGCAACCCACCGCCTCTCAGCTCTTCTAATCGATCCAGAGAATTAAAGGTTTGTCAGCTTACAGCCCACAGAGGAGACAACGCTGAGTGGCCCGAAGGTGTCTGCTACGAAGGGAAATGTGGTGGTGGTGTGGAAGAGGTGAACCTCTCCATAACCCTTGGGCATATGCAACGACAGCAGATCCAGGAGCTGTGCACTAGCTACGCGCCAATGTTCTCAGCCACCCCAGGACTGACTGAACGGGCATACCATTCCATTGACACAGGTAATGCTCACCCAATTAGGGTCCACCCTTACCGGGTGTCTCCTCAAGCTAAAACTGCTATAGGACGGGAGATCCAGGATATGTTACAGATGGGTGTAATCCGCCCCTCTGAAAGTGCATGGGCATCTCCAGTGGTTCTAGTTCCCAAACCAGATGGGGAAATAAGTTTTTGCATGGACTACCGTAAGCTAAATGCTGTAACTCGCCCAGACAACTATCCAATGCCACGCACAGATGAACTATTAGAGAAACTGGGACGGGCCCAGTTCATCTCTACCTTGGACTTAACCAAGGGGTACTGGCAGGTACCGCTAGATGAATCTGCCAAGGAAAGGTCAGCCTTCATCACGCATCTCGGGCTGTATGAATTTAATGTACTCCCTTTCGGGCTGCAAAATGCACCCGCCACTTTCCAAAGACTTGTAGATGGTCTCTTAGCGGGATTAGGAGAATATGCAGTCGCCTACCTTGACGACGTGGCCATATTTTCGGATTCCTGGGCAGACCACTTGGAACATCTACAAAAAGTCCTTGAGCGCATAAGGGAGGCAGGACTAACTGTTAAGGCTAAGAAGTGTCAAATAGGCCTAAACAGAGTGACTTACCTTGGACACCAGGTGGGTCAAGGAACTATCAGCCCCCTACAGGCCAAAGTGGATGCTATCCAAAAGTGGCCTGTCCCAAAGTCAAAGAAACAGGTTCAATCCTTCTTAGGCTTGGCCGGTTATTACAGACGATTCGTACCGCACTACAGCCAAATCGCTGCCCCACTGACAGACCTAACCAAAAAGAAACAGCCAAATGCTGTTCAGTGGACCGGAAAGTGTCAGAAGGCCTTTAACAAGCTTAAAGCGACACTCATGTCTGACCCTGTACTAAGGGCCCCAGACTTTGACAAACCGTTCCTAGTAACCACAGATGCGTCCGAGCGTGGTGTGGAAGCAGTTTTAATGCAGAAAGGACCTGATCAAGAATTCCACCAGCAAAAAACTGGTTTCTCAGCAAAAAACTGTCTGAGAGGGAAAGCAACTGGTCAGTCACTGAAAAAGAATGTTACGCCATTGTCTATGCTCTGGACAAGCTACGCCCATATGTTTGGGGAACGGCGTTTCCACCTGCAAACCGACCATGCTGTACTGAAGTGGCTTCACACCGTCAAGGAAACTAACAAAAAACTTCTTCGGTGGAGTTTAGCTCTCCAAGATTTTGATTTCGACATCCAACACATCTCAGGAGCTTCTAACAAAGTGGCTGATGCACTCTCCCGTGAAAGTTTCCCAGAGTCAACTGGTTAAAATCGTCCTTGAGATGTGGAAAATATTGTTAGTCTTTATGTACTTGGTAGTATATTTAGAGATGCATGTGTCTTATTAACTCTGTTTTTCCTAGAGCTCCAGGAAGAAATCCCAGCCAGTGTTTCACCCTAGCTGAGATTTGGGGGCCGTGTCATAAATATAAAGGGAAGGGTAAACCCCTTTGAAATTCCTCCTGGCCAGGGGAAAGCTCCTCTCACCATCTGATGAAGTGAGCTGTAGCTCACGAAAGCTCATGCTCAAATAAATTGGTTAGTCTCTAAGGTGCCACAAGTACTCCTTTTCCCTTTGCGAATACAGACTAACACGGCTGTTACTCTGAAACCTGTCATTATTTTTATTATTGAGTCAGGAAAAAAAATCCTACATAAATAAATTACAATGCTTTGGACATGTATGTCAGCATATTTATTTGTTTTTCCTAAAGTTAATTAAGTATTTTAGGGGGGGAAAGTGTCAGTGTGGCCACCAGCAAGAGTTGGTGGCTGCACACCAAAGCCACCAAACATATTGTTGTGAGAACCCCTGGGTTAGTGTAAGACTTGCGATGTTCTTACATCTTCATTTTCTTGCTTTTCAGTGCATGATTTGTGTAAATGAGGTGATAAGTAAGTGCATTGTTGTCACCTAGCAACCCAAACCCATTAAGGCTGGAAGTTCAGAAATCTGGAGGCGGTATGTAAATGACTTAATCCTAAATTTCATATTTTACTACACATTGTCTTATTTATGAAAGCAGCAAATGTCCTTTAATAGAGTCCTCAGAGGGCCATGTTGTTGAGTGGGTAGCACATCCAGTATCTATTCTCTCCTCCCAGCAGAAAAGCCTTTCAGTCCAATTCCTCACCTGTGTAGTGGCTCACCTCAGGTTTGCAGTGTCCTTGCTCTCTTCTTATCAGAGGGGACGTGAGATTGGAATGTGGGTTATGCCCCTCCTGTAGCAGGAGCAGTTGGTAGGGGAGCCTGGGCCCTCCCAGGCCACTGGGTTCTGACCCAGGGCCCTCAAAGAGCCAACCAGTATCCGGCCCTTACAATGCCTTTAGCATTAGCCTCCCCTTGTCACTTCTTACTATCCATCTCTCCCCATTGCTCCAAGTCCAAGATAAGACAGAAAGAGCAAAGAGAACTAAATCTTCAGTCCCAACTGGATTCAGCATGCAGTCCTATTCCTCACAGGAGGCTTCTTCTGCACCCTTGAAGTCAGGGGCAGGGGAGGCATCAGGGTAGGTCTGTATTCTTTTCCAGCCCCCTCCTTGAGAGCTGGTTTGCTCCCTTTTAAGCTTCCTCTCCAGTGGTAGCATTCTCTGCACATCTTGAGGGGTGGGGCGATCTGGGCCAGTATTGTCCTTAAACCCCTTCTGGCCCAGAGGGGTTGGTACACTCCATCACAATCCTGATTACCAGAATTTAAAGACTGACAAGGCTCCAGCATGGAGCAAGCTTTAGGAACATAGGAACTGCTACGCTCTGGCAGTTCCCTGAGGCTCTGCTCCAGTTGTGCCTTGTCCTGAACTGGTGGAAAGCTGTGGTTGTATGGCTAAACTCTACTGCTGGCTTCTGCCTGCTCTGTGCTGTGACAGGGATATGGTTGCTTCCTGCCTTCAGCTGGAGAACGCTTTGGTTGGGCTGCTGGCCCCTAGCTGGGTACCACCTAGCGCTGGCTAGCCTTACCCATTCCTTTGTGGCTGGGTGAGGGTGGCTCTATCTGCTCCTTGATCTCTGGCTGGAAGGGCTGTGGCTCTGGCTGCTGGTAGGTCCCTGGTGGCCAGTAAAACATGGCTAGAGCACTGCCCAGTGTCATTCCAGCCATTGCTATGAGTCCATGGTTAGAGACTTCCTTTGACCATAAACCTTAGAGACCCCACCTAGAACTGTGTCAGTATTTGCCCAGGCAGAGCTGGTGAGAAACAGTGGACAAACATGATGGCAACATCCACCAGGGAACGAGTTCTTGTTCTTCTTATATGTGACAAATTATGGTACATGTAGAAATTAGTCCCAGCCTGATTAAATGTGGTTGGTAGTAGGACCTGCCCTTTCTATTTTCACCAGTGCCATGAAAATTCACTTTGGCAACCTTGCTGCAACAATATTTTTGGCTCAAATAATTTTGAAATATCCAATTTAATTTCCAAGAAAACTTTCAAACTCATTGACTTCATACAACATTTTTGATGGAAAAAATTCAAAATGAGACTAAATGAAAATGTTAGTTTTGTTCCACATTGAAATTTTGCTTGTTATGCCTTTTGAAAACTAAAACTAAATGAAAACTTCTGTTGTGCCTTTCACTGCACCATTTTGCTTTCGTTTTAGTTTCAAATATTTAATCAATATAAAATTTCAGACTGTCAAGGTTCCTTCCCCACTCTGAACTCTAGGGTACAGATGTGGGGACCTGCATGAAAGATCGCCTAAACTTATTCTTACCAGCTTAGGTTAAAACTTCCCCAAGGTACAGACTTTTACCTTTTCTCCCTGGACCTTATGCTGCCACCACCAAAGTGTCTAACAAAAATAACAGGGGAAGTGCCCACTTGGAAATGTCTCCCCCCCAAAATATCCCCCCAACCACTACACCCCCTTTCCTGGGGAAGGCTTGATAAAAATCCTCACCAATTTACATAGGTGAACGCAGACCCAAACCCTTGGATCTTAGGAACAATGAAAAAACAATCAGGTTCTTAAAAGAAGAATTTTAATTAAAGAAAAAGTAAAAGAATCACCTCTGTAAAATCAGGATGGTAAATACCTTACAGGGTAATCAGATTCAAAACATAGAGAAACCCTCTAGGCAAAACCTTAAGTTACAAAAAGACACAAAAACAGGAATATACATCCCATTCAGCACAACTTATTTTATCAGCCATTTAAACAAAACAGAATCTAACGTATATCTAACTAGATTGCTTATTACCTCTTTACAGGAGTTCTGACCTGCATTCCTGCTCTGGTCCCAGCAAAAGCATCACACAGACAGAGAGGACCCTTTGTCTGCTCCCCCTCCTCCAGCTTTGAATGTATCTTGTCTCCTCATTGGTCATCTTGGTCAGGTGCCAGCGAGGTTATCCCAGCTTCTTTACCCTTTACAGGTGAAAGGGTTTTTCCTCTGGCCAGGAGGGATTTAAAGGTGTTTACCCTTCCCTTTACAATCATGACACAGACAAACCAAACTGGTTTCATGAAACAGAGAAGTGGTTTTGAAAAATCCCACTAGACATCTAAGAGCATGACATATATAGGATTTAGGCACCTAAGTGCTTCTGAAAATCCTGGTAGGCTCCTATCTGCATCTTCAGACACCTTAAAAATCTGTCCCCCACTGACTTCATTAGATTAATTTAGCCCAGGATGGGTACTGTGGTCCCAGCAATTAACATTTATTTTATAGGCTTGTAAGGAATAGTTGATCCATCTTCTAAAGTCCTTTTGGAGGTGGTAATCTATTTTTGTGATGTGGTGCCAGCCAGAAGGCAGATGCGGGGAAGTGATTTATAACATTAGCATAACTTTGAATGCCAACCACATGGGATTGATCGAACACCTGTTTACGTTGAGCTG
Organism: Eretmochelys imbricata; assembly: GCF_965152235.1. Classification (NCBI taxonomy): domain Eukaryota; kingdom Metazoa; phylum Chordata; order Testudines; family Cheloniidae; genus Eretmochelys; species Eretmochelys imbricata. Next base: position 30,179,132 of record NC_135574.1, read on the forward strand.
ACCCTATGCTTTTTGACCTTTACTAGTACGCGCTGCTTTTCCATTACACCAGTTGCAAGCTAATTTTTCCAAAAGAATTTTTTCCACTAGGTTGCGGGTTTGCACCAACGAGAGGAAGTGCAAGAGATGTCTGTGCTCAACAGGCCTTTCAAAGGAGGGCACAGCCAGAGTGGGAGTGAGTTCTGATAGCAACAACTTGTGCTTGACAGGAGAGGTGTGATGGTAGCCTGGGTTCTCAGATGTCCCAAGCGGGTGATTTTCAAAGGCAAGCTCCTAAAGACAAGCAGCAAACGCAGCCCCAAAAGTTTGCAGTAGAAATTATAACAAGGTGTCCGGTGGCACCTTAAAGATTAACAGATTTCTTTGGGCATAAGCGTTCGTGAGTAAAAAACCCACTTCTTGCATCTGAAGAAGTGGGTTTTATTACCAACGAAAGCTTATGCCCAAATAAATCTGTTAGTCTTTAAGGTGCCACCGGACCCCTTGTTGTTTTTGTGGATACAGACTAACACGGTTACCCCCTGATAGCAGAAATTATGTCCATGATTGCCATGTAGCAGTCCTCCCTCTAAACTTTTTCTGTGGGCCCGATGAAGAGTTGCTATGGAATGGTTGTCCTGTGCAGCACTCAGAGGATGCCCATGCATGCTCCCTACACTGGTACCCCTGAATTCAGGACTTTCTGTGCCCCATGCTTTACTTGGTAAGCTCTTAATGAGAGAAATTGATTCCCTCGCCAAGGAGACTGCCAAAAAATGTAAATCTCAACCTTCTAAAGCCAGTCACACATTCTGCAAGAATAGGCATAGTTCAAGTGGCCATATGCAATTCCAATTCTTTTACTCTTGGTATGGGAACTGGCACTGAGAGGTACTAAATTTCAAGGGATCATGATTGTAGTATTCTCTAAGATGGCTGATTTCCCCCTGCCAAAGCAGTTTGTTAATTTCCATGTCTTTCTGGCTTAGAGGCATATATACTCAGAAATTCGTAGTTTTGCATGCTTCCTGAGCTTGGCCTCTGACCAAATCTGTCTGCACAGCAGATACATTCATTAACATATAAATCAAACCAAGCACTGTCAAAGAAACATGCTGACAGTAGAGTTGTGTGCATATATAAGGACTGCATGGATAAAGAAATTGCCTAATGCCTAATTTATTAAATAGCAGGAAGCAGAAATGAAGATTTCAATTTAGCAGAAATACTACTGCTAATTATTTACCACAATCTCTCATTAAGCAACTGTCTGTCATTCAAATGAACTGAATTAGCGGTATGAACAGAATAGGATAAAATATACTAATCACATCAGCGCTTTATAGAATTGTAATCTTTCAGTCATATCAAACACTAGGTGAGAGCCTGTGTAGACATACAGCTATAATTCATAAAATGTAAAAAAGCCCAAAATACTGAGAATTTAACAACTGGAGAATGGCAGGCCATGAATCCTAGCGATGATTGAACTTGGTGACATTCTAAACAAAAAGAGCTCTAAGCCTTACTTTTAGCTGTTTCTATCACTTCACACTGACTCAGACATTCTAGGCTTCAGAGTGACACACCGAGTCACAATCCTGGAATCCTGCTACCTAGATTATCAGAAATTTAGTCAATTTCTCACAATATGTGAGATGTATTTTCTGGCTATTGCCAAATTTACTTGGTTTGTTCAAAAATAAGTGATTTATTTCCATCGCAATCCTCTCTGTCACAAGTAAGGTAGATAGAGTATTCATTACTTGAATAACTAGCCTTATACTGGGAATATAACTATTTGAACCTCTGTATTTCATTATATGATACAGGGTAATTATCTTCACAGAACATAAGCTTACCACATGGGTTGGATTTGACTTTTCTAATAATTACAGTAGTTATTTTGTGCAAATGCTGCATGATGTGTAGCTTTGTGTATTCAAAGGCAGACTTGGTGCTAACAACACTAAAAAAATTCTCTCTCATTCATCCAGTGCAAAGATAAAATCAGCACCCCATAGGCAGCCAGCTAGTCATTTCTAATGCCTCCATCACTGTTGTACTTAGGCCAGCTGTACCTCTGAAAAGATTGAGGTAAATGCTGCCCTTGTACAGCTGGAGATAGAAGAACATAACTAAGGGTAGAATTTGGCTCCAGAACCTTTAATACTAACTGTACGTAAGATTAGAGCTGATTGGAAAAACAGAATATTTATCTCATGGGAAATGCTAATATTTCTACATTTGTTTTCATCTCAAATTACAATGAAAAATGTCAAAATATCCAAATGTTTCAAATAATGAATAGTTCTCAAAAATTTCTATTTGGAAATGTCAAAATGTTTTGTTTTAACATTTTCCATCAGAAAGAACATTTAGACATTTCTACATCAAATCATTTTGTTTAAACTTTCCTGGCAGAAAATTCCATTGAAATCAATCTTTTCCCACAGAAAATTTAGATTTTGAGGACACCCCATTTTCCAGTGGAAAAACAGTCTTGTTCAAAATATCTTTGCCAGCTGAATTTAGGATTTGGGCCAAATTTTATCAAATGGATCAGATTCCTCTATAATTTCCTCCTAGCCACAGAGGAGCAGTTCTGCTCTGCATTTGAAATCCAAAAGGATATTGGAGAAGGTAGTACTTTGTCACTTCTTCTGTTAGATCATACCATTGTCTATGCTTACTTAAGAGGGCACCTAGGTGAAGGGTAAAGATTTCAAGTATGAGACTCCACCTACAAAAGAAAATATGCTGATGATATTCTTCTTTCTCAAGAATCCATTAACCTCTTTTCCACAATTATGAGAGTTAAATAAATATAGGGAACTTCATGTCTTAAGACCAATCAGGGACAATAAGTCTATGGGCCATTACATAACAGATATGACTACCTATCAGTGTCATTTCCCATTTACAGTATGTAACAGAGGTATGTGTTAAGGTTTTTTTCCCCCTCCTCTGTTCCTTTGTTGGTGTGATGGGGTTTGCTCCACTCACTGCTGTGGTGCCTCATCGGGGTTTTGCTCACTCTGGTTTGACACCTCCTCTTGTGGTTTTGCAGCCCCTTGTCACAATCTCTCATTGAGCTGCCTCTCTCATGTCCCACAACTGTAGTGCTTCCTCTTCATAGCTTGGCTCTCCAGCCAGTTCCCCTCCCTCTCTCAGGGTATCAAAGTCTCTCTAACCAAACTGCCATGGGCAGTCTTCAAAGTCCATTGCCAGTGCCATTTTCCCAATGGCCGGGAGGTGAACCCAGGCTTCTCTCTACACTGGGTTCCAGCCTACGGACCCCACAATCAGCAGTTACAGTACAGTCCATGTGATCTCACTCTGGTGGCTGTTTTCCCTAGGCCTCTTCCTACTCCTTTCTCTCAAGCCTGAGAGTGACTACCAACTCTGTCTCCCTACAGCCCCTTTCTGTTTGCTGCGTTCTCACTTTATACAAGCCCAGCCTTCTCCTGCCCAGGTGTGTTCCAGATTCAATTAGGGCTGTATAGTCAGCTTACAGCTCATCCAGGTGCAGCCCATTCAGTCAAATAGCCCCTTCTGAGCCATTTTATCCCCTTTGGGGGTGATGTGGGGCGAAGAAGAATTTCACTGCTTGATAGGAATGGTCTTTCACTGTTCCTTAACAGTCCAGCACCTGACAGCTCTTGATGCACCTGAGTTTGAGTTGAATGCTCTGGCATCTCAGTTTCTATTAGGCAGCTTTAAAATTGCTCTGCACATCTTTGGTGGCTCAGCATCTGTCTCAGTTCAGCACTTCTTGGAGTTAATTAAAAGGTAAGTAATTTTCCAGTCAGGGCTCATTTCCAGGCAGATCTAATAATGGATAAAAAGAGCTGCAAATGTTCTCTTTGGAGACAGATGGTTAATTAGTCTCTTGTTTTTCTGGGCCAGAGTTAAAAATTGCATTGCCCTTTCTGCTGAAGTCTTGTCTCTTGACCTGTCACTTAGGTTCTGCATCCTCAGCCTTGTAGATCCAAACTTTCATTTTTCTACAGTTGCAGCTGGGTCAAAAACTGCTCTGTGTCACCTCCATTTCACCCCACCCTCCACCGACTTCAAATATTGTGGAGTTTTGGAAGTCTCCTCAAAAGTGTCAGAATTCTTCTATGTTAATGCCTCCCTCTCATTTATGGCCAGTCAACTCCGAAAGCTTTATTGTTAATATAGTGGTTTATTCCTTACGTGTAAAATGTGTTTCTTTTTTTCTGTGGCTTTTAAATGAATTTTAGCAGACATTAAAAAGCAGTACAAAGCCAACAACAAAATTCTCATTTCACCAGTCTAGTTCCAGGAAGCCAATAGGATTACATGGCATAAGTGAGAGAAGAATTTGGGCCAAAATACACAAAGTACCTTTAACTGTGAATTTTAAATACTCAAACCAATATATTGCTGCCCCTTTTGGCCGGAGTGGTTAGCCAATATTTGGGGTCTTGCTAGGTTGTTTCTGTTAGGAGAAGAAATTTGAAACATGAGTCAAGTATACTCTTTGGTGCAATTCTGTTTATTTACAAAGAATGTACACAAAGTCCTGTTTCCCTGAACACAGTTGGGACAAACAGCATGTAATTTCTTTGCTCACACTTCCAAATCTGCCAGGAAGTTCTGTGCCCCAAGGAGTGCTCCCTCTCAGGTCAATGCTCACAACATAGCAGTAAGAATCAGGCGCTGACTGTGCTCATACATTCTGTGTATTGTGAGACTTCATCCAGTAATTCTCTGTTTACAAAAGTTTCTTAGTTCATCTTTAAGAAAATGCTTACCCCGTATTTCTCCTCATTTAAATTCTAAAATAGATTTTTAAAATTGGGTATTTTAATCAATAATTAAATTGTTCACCTTCTGGGATGACTGGAATTTTTCCAGAGTTGACATCTTCTCACACATGGTTCTGCTTCAGTGTTGTAAATTATTGAATTGCTCATTAGTTTAAAGTCTTTAGACTTCCATATCATATGTCCGTTCCACTATGACTGGAAAAAAATTGTCTCAACTTCTCTTTTCTATCTAGAACTCATCATTTCAATTTCTATAATAATGGGAGATTTCAGCTACCCTTGTATTAACTCATTTCTAGGGAAGGTCTGGGACTGGGAATTTGCTGGTGTTATCCTCTATGTAATTCATGGGTGGCTGGCCAGAGCATTCATGTAATTCAGAACATAAGAACAGCCATACTGAGTCAAACCAAAGGTCCAACTAGCCCAGTATCCTATTTTCTGATAGTAGCTAATGCCAGGTACTTCAGAGGGAATAACCAGAATAGGTAATCATCAAGTGATCCATCCCCTGTTGCCCATTCCCAGCTTCTGGCAAACAGAGGGAAACCATCCCTGCCCATCTTGGTTAATAGCCAATTCAGTTAGGAGTGATTTTGCATGCTAGAACCTGTGTGTGAGCAGGACTAGGAGTGGTTGTTCTCACAGCAAAGCAGTGTAAAAGGCACCCCAAATTGGCAAACTGAGAGGACACAGCTGTTTAACAGTCCAGATTGTATCCTGGGTAATGTCACATGGAGAAGCTAAATTAATTCTTTGCATTGTTCTTCACTGCAGAGGATGTGAGGGAGATTCACACACCTGAGCCATTCTTTTTAGGTGACAAATCAGAGGAACTGTCCTAGATTGAGGTGTCAATAGAGGAGGCTTTGGAACAAATTGATAAATGGAACAGTAATAAGTCACCAGGACCAGATGGTATTCACCCAAGAGTTCTGAGGGAACTCAAAAATGAAAATGCAGAAATACTATTTGTGGCATGTAAACTGTCACTTACATCAGCTTCTGTACCAGATGACTGGAGGATAGATAATGTAACACTGATGTTTATAAAAAGCTCCAGAGGCAATCCTTGCAATTACAAGCCAGTAAGCCTAATTTCAGTACCAGGAAAATTGGCTGAAATTATAGTAAAGAACAGAATTATCAGACACATAGATGAACACAATTTGTTGGGGAAGAGTCAACATGGCTTTTGTAAAGTGCAATCATGCCTCACAATCTACTATAATTTTTTGAAGGGATCAACAAACACGTGGATAGGGTGATCCACAGAATATAGTGTACTTGGACTTTCAGAAAGCTTTTAACAAGGTCCCTCACCAAAGGTTCTTATGCAAAGTAAGCAGTCATAGAATCATAGAAGATTAGGGTTGGAAGAAACCTCAGGAGGTCATCTAGTCCAACCCCCTGCTCAAAGCAGGACCAAACCCAACTAAATCATCCCAGCCAGGGCTTTGTTAGGCTGGGCCTTGAAAACCTCTAAGGATGGAGATTCCACCACCTCCCTAGGTAACTCATTCCAGTGTTTCACCACCCTCCTAGTGAAATAGTTTTTTCCTAATATCCAACCTAGACCTCCCCCTACTGCAACTTGAGAGGATTGCTCCATGTTCTGTCATCTGCCACCACTGAGAACAGTTTAGCTCCATCCTCTTTGGAACCCCCCTTCAGGTAGTTGAAGGCTGCTATCAAATCCCCCTTCACTCTTCTCTTCTGCAGACTAAATAAGCCTAGTTCCCTCAGTCTCTCCGCATAAATCATGTGCCCAAACCCCCTAATCATTTTCATTGCCCTCCTCTGGACTCTCTCCAATTTGTCTACATCCTTTCTGTCGTGGGGGGGCCCAAAACTGGACACAGTACTCCAGATGTGGCCTCACCAGTGCTGAAGAGAGAGGAATAATCACTTCCCTCGATCTACTGGCAATGCTCTACTACTGCAGCCCAATATGCAGTTAGCCTTCTTGGCAACAAGGGCACACTGCTGACTCAGATCCATCTTCTCGTCCACTGTAATCCCCAGGTCCTTTTCTGAAGAACTGCTGCCTAGCCACTGCATCCCGAGTCTGTAGCAGTGCATGGGATTCTTCTGTCCTAAGTGCAGGACTCTGCACTTGTCCTTGTTGAACCCCATCAGATTTCTTTTGGCCCAATCCTCTAATTTGTCTAGGGCCCTCTGTATCCTATCCCTACCCTCCAGCGTATCTACCTCTCCTCCCAGTTTAGTGTCATCTGCAAACTTTCTGAGGGTGCAATCCACACCATCCTCCAGATCATTTATGAAGATATTGAACAAAAGCGGCCCCAGGACCGACCTTTGGGGTACTCCATTTGATACCGGCTGCCAACTAGACATGGAGCCATTGATCACTACCCACTGAGCCCGACAATCTAGCCAACTTTCTATCCACCTTATGGTCCATTCATCCAGCCCATACTACTTTAACTTGCTTGCAAGAATACTGTGGGACACAGTGTCAAAAGCTTTCCTAAAGTCAAGGTATATCACATCCACTGCTTGCCCATATCCACAGAGCCAGTTATCTCATCATAGAAGGCAATCAGGTTGGTCAGACATGACTTGCCCTTGGTGAATCCATGTTGACTGTTCCTGATCTCCTTCCTCTCCTCCAAGTGCTTCAAAATGGATTCCTTGAGGACCTGCTCCATGATTTTTGCAGGGACTGAGGTGAGGCTGACCGGTCTGTAGTTCCCTGATAAGTCATGGAATAAGATGGGAGGTCCTCTCATGGATCAGTAACTGGTTGAAAGACAGGAAAGAAAGAGTAGGAGTAAATTATCAGTTTTCAGAAGGGAGAGAGATAAATAGTGATGTGCCCCAGGGATCTGTACTGGGACCAGTACTGTTCACCAGATTCATAAATGGTCTGGAAAAGAGGGTAAAGAGTGAGGTGGAAAAATTTGCAGACAATATAAAATTACTCAGAATAGTTAAGTCCAAAGCAGACTGGGAGGAGTTACAAAGGGAACTCACAAAATTGGGTGATTGGGTTACAAAATGGCAGATGAAATTCAGTGTTGATAAATGCAATGTCATGCACACTGGAAAACATAATCCCAACTATACATTCACTGTAATCGCTCAAGAAAGAGCTCTTGGAATCATTGGGGATAGTTCTCTAAAAACATCCACTCAATGTGCAGCAGCAGTGGGGGGAAAAAAAAAAGCTAACAGAATCCTAGGCACCATTAGGAAAGGGATAGATAATAACACATTAAATATCATAATACCATTATATAAATCCATGGTATGCCCACACCTTGAATACAGTTCTGTCACCCCATCTCAGAAAAAGAGATATTAGAAATGGAAAAGGTACAAAGAAGGGCAACAAAAATATTAGGGATATGGAACAGCTTCCATATGAGGAGAGATTTAAAAGATTGGGACTTTTCAGTTTGGAAAAGAGACCACTAAGTGGGGGTATGATAAAGGTCTATAAAATCATGAATAATGTGGAGAATATGAATAAGGAAGTGTTATTTCCTCCTTCAGATAACACAAGAACCAGGAAATAATAGGCAACAGGCTTAAAACAAACATAAGGAAGTACTTCTTCACATAACACACTGTCAACCCGTGGAACTCATTGCCAGGAGATGTTGTGAAGGTCAGAACTATAACTGGATTCAAAAAAGAATTAGATAAGTTCCTGGGGGATAGGTCCAATGGCTGTTAGCCAAGATGGTCAGGGATGCAACCCCATGCTCTGGGTGTCCCAGGCCCTGACTGCCAGAAGCTGGGAGTGGATGACAGAGGATGGATCACTGAATAATTGCCCTGTTCTGTTCTTTCCCTCTGAAATACCTGGCATAGGCCACTGTCAGAAGACAGGATACTGGACTACATGGACCACCGGTCTGAGCCAGTATGGCCATTTGTATGCTTCCAAAAAGGGTCTCACTGACATGCAGTAGCAAAGGGAATGACCCTGGGCATGTATTGCAATGTCAAATCCATGCAAGATTAAAGTATTTTTATGGTTCCCATTATGGTAGTATCTCAGTACTTCACAAGTTTTATGCATTTAACCTCACAATACCCCTGTGAGGTAGGGAAGTGCATTTTACAGCTGGGGAAGAGTTGCATTGATTTAGATGGCAATATGGACACACAGCCCTGGTCTACACTGGGGGTGGGGAATCGATCTAAGTTCTGCAACTTCAGCTACATGAATAACTTAGCTGAAGTCAACGAACTTAGATCGACTTACCGTGGTGTCTTTACCACAGTGAATCACTGCTGCCACTCCCCTGTCAACTCCACCTGCGCCTCTCACGGCGTTGGAGTACAGGAGTCAACGGGAGAGTGCTTAGGGGTCGATTTATCGCGTCTAGGCTACACACAATAAATTGATCCCCGCTGGATCGATCGCTGCCCGCTGATCCAGCAGGTAGTAAAGACATACCCACAGACTCAAAGGTATTAACATGACCCCATAACTGTCTACCATTAAACAGTTTTAAATAAGGTTCACTGCTTGGAATAGAAAGATCCCGGTCTGATTAGTCCCATGGCAAACACACCATTAGAAATTGGCTTAGCCTTTCATTAAAGATACAGAAAAGACGGGGGGGGGGGGGGAAAATGACTTACAGCATTTGAAAAGTATAGAATTAAGTAAGGCTTTCATTGTAGCAACATCTCCCTGTTCCCTTTACCTATAGCTGAAGAGAGTTTTTAGAAGGACAGTTGTTTAGATGGCATTAAAAATGGTAATAACTATTCTTTTTAGGGAACAGAGAAGAGTTAGTTGAAATGAGCTAGAGTTGTTGTTAAAGACTAATCCTGTTTCCTAAAAGACAAAACACACACAAGAGGGGAGAGAAAATCAAACAGCAAAGGTGCAGCTTCTGTCTCTGGTGCTGACACTGCTAGAGACACAGAGGCGTGGCACATCGTCTTATCAGCCACTGCAAAACCTGGCAAACTTGTACCAGTGTCAGGCTGTTTAGGGCATTGCTTTTAGCTGCCCCTTTTGGTCTCAGGATCACAGCAGTGTTGCAAAATATACAGTCTTGGTTGGCTACACCAGACTCTGATTAGACTGAAGGAAAAAAGGGGGAGAGAGAGAGAGAGAAGAAACAAAGTAGAGAAGGAAAAAGATATGTGGAGGGTTTTTTTGTTTTTGACATAGTTGCATATCCCAGGAGGTGACTGGGAATTAGTCAAAGCAGGTGGAGGTGGTGATGTTATCTGGTTCCCTGTCTCTGGCCCGCTCAGGTCAGGACATCTCTCAGGATCAGGACAACGAAGGCGCAATGGTGTTGTGGTAGATCCCTGTGTCCCAGAAGACAGTTGGGGTGGCAGCTCACTACTTCCATCCATCTGTCTCTTAGTGCTTGTTGGCAGACAGCTTTTTCTTCTTCTTTTTTTGCTACACCTACACTATACACCACTTTCAGTGGCATGTAGGGTATGTTTTTAGCTACATGCCACAATGAAAAACAGGCTGCATCCACACTGCAGTGTCAGTGAAAGGGTGAGGCAGCTGGGAAAGGCAGCTCCCCACTGCCAGAGCCTTTCCCTGTGGTGAGGAAAGGCTCTGGCAGCCTTTCCCCACTGCCTCCCTCTGCCAGAGCCTTTCCCCACTGCTGGAGTCTTTCCCTGGAGCAGGGGCAGGCTCCAGTATTGAGGAATTGCCGGAGTCTTTCCCTGTGGTGGGGAAGGCTCCCTCCAGCAGAGTCTTTCTCAATAGAAAGTTTCCCTAAACAGTGAATTTGCAGTATATATGAAATGATTTGTGATTTGAAGAAACCAATATTTCTTAAACATGGCATGTTGATTGTTCTGCATTTGTCTTTATTCTTGTGCTCTGTCAGAGAAAAAGTTAAATTGTAAAAAAAGGAAACTGAAATAAATGTTTTTAATAAAGAATGTTGTTGGATTTTTGTATATGGAAAAAGTGACACAGGAATGTGACACAGGAATGTGTAGTTGTTTGCTTTGTATACCCAGTCAGCTCCAATCATTATGTAGAAACACAGCAGAAAATGTGACCAAAAAAAAGTTGGAAAACAAACTCAATTGAGGCAGATAATTTATTAAGAGTCCAAATCAAGAACACCACATAAGGCAAATTCTCTGCTCAATTACTCTGGTGTAACTGTATTGAAGTTGATGAAATTGTACCAGTGTAAATGTGAGAAGAATTTTCCCTATTTTTTTTTTTTACTTTAAGACTAAAAATCTGGTGTAAAACTAAATTGAAAGTATTTCCTTCTTTATCTACTTATCAAAACCTGAGCTCAGGATTCTGTGCTCTCTGCTGGAGTTGATGTCTTCGCAAATCAAGCCGTGTAAGGAAAGCAGTTAGTTTTTTGAAGGGTGAAACATTGCTCTCCTTTCCCCGGGGGATGGCTGAGTAGTCAAAGTATCAAGTTTGAAATATCAAGACTGCATGGAATCAAAAGTTCAAATCCAAGAATAGTTGTCTTATAATATTAACACTTATAATCCTGTTTATAGACTGCCTTTCATCTGTAGCCGCCAAAGCACTTTACAAAGATGTCTAAGTATTATTTGCAAATGAGAAAAGTGAGACACAGTTAGAGGTCAAGGACAAATTTTTTAAAACTCAGATCCCTAAAGTTAGTCATTTAAATAATTTAGGCTCATAAATAAAATGACCTGACTTTCCGATTTCAATGAAAGCTTTAGCTGCTCAGCAGCTCTGCAAGTCAGGGCACTTATTTATGGGGCTAAAGAAGGATTTGAGTGCCAAACTCTAAGCACCCAAATTTGAAAACATTGACTCAGGTGACTTGCCTCAGGTCATGCAGCAGCTCAGTGGCAAAGTCAGAAATAGCATTCGAGGTCTTGGCTACACTGCCCCGCAGTTTGGATTATGAGGGTGTGAATAGCAGTGTGCACCGAAGTGCTGCACTGTAACTCCCCCATGTGGATTCTGCAGGCAAATGTAAAGGTTCCAAGTTCATATTAATGTAGTCCTGTTTGAAGAGGACTATGCTAACATGAACTAGTCCTCCCAGCTCCCAGCACATCAGCCTATCACCTTTCTGCAGTACATCAAGTGAGTTCCATGCAGTTTGCTGTATGTGAAGGAGGTCCATCTGATGAGACCTTTAAAAACTCGGGTCCCTTCTGCTCTGTTCAACATTAAAAGTCCCATGACACATTAGAGTAGGGGTTTGCCTAACTGTCCTTGGCCAAAATTTTCACCTCTCCCCTGCTGTTGTGCACCATGTTGGCAGCTACTCACTCATCTGAGAAATGGTTGTAAAAACTGTGAAGTTTTCTGGAACTCTCAGGATGAAAGGTGCTAATACATATGAGATTATCATTTGGTGAAAGGAAGCTGAATTCAGCTCTCAGGCTTGAGACAGGAAAAAGCCTTTCAGTTCACCTCCAAGATACCAAGTATTTCTCAGCTATATATTTGAATTTGCAGGGCTTTAACCTATATGGCTCCTGTAAACACCAAGGGATGCTATACTGACAATGTCCCACACATTAAGATGAGAATATGCCATGAATATTTTGTTTAGCACACTGGTAACAGCTAGCAATACAGATTAAATGGCCCATTCTAGAAAGGTAGGATCTGGAACTGAACAAGGCAAGGATGCTTTGAAGTAGTCAGGTTTCAGAGTAACAGCCGTGTTAGTCTGTATTCGCAAAAAGAAAAGGAGTACTTGTGGCACCTTAGAGACTAACCAATTTATTTGAACATAAGCTTTTGTAAACTACAGCTCACTTCATTGGATGCATTCAGTGGACTCTATTTTCCACTGAATGCATCCGATGAAGTGAGCTGTAGCTCACGAAAGCTTATGCTCAAATAAATTGGTTAGTCTCTAAGGTGCCACAAGTACTCCTTTTTCTTTTTGAAGTAGTCAGTAACTCAATTCTGACTTTCACTAGTCTTCCCTTAGCATCACAAAGCATTTGTACCAAAAATCACAAAGGACTCTGTACACTACTCTGTACTCAAGAAATTGGATGCTCGAATTATTTTAACCTACCAACACTATGCAAGAAATTCATTGTTGTGTCTTACAAAATATCACATCATCAACATCCTATATTAAGCAGCAAAGCTATTTTATTTTCCTTTCATGCACCTGACTCACAGGAAATAATCCTCGTTTCCTTCTACAGTTCTTAATCTGAAACATGATTCTTCTGTACAATGCAGTTTAGCATCTCTAAATTGTGTGGTCTGGAAAAGGTCACCGTTTGCTCCTGCTGGAGCATTTGATTTCCTCTTAAGCCTGGTGATTTTGCTCTGATATTTGTCTGAATAAAATAGAAAGTTGCCACTTGATTTGATGTGGTCATTTCAGTCTATAAAAGCACAATGAAATTCAGTGCACAAAATGCTCTGGTGTAAACTGATGTAGCTCTAACAAGGGAGCTTTGCTAATTTACAGCAGCTGAAGATCTTGCTCTCTGTGTTTAATTTTAAATGTGAGTTTTCTTCCATAATGGCCTAAAATACTGCATACTGCAACAATGTTATCCCAGTGGTTTGATTTGTTATGCTAGGATTCTTTTAAATAAAAGTTCTCAAGGCCCACAAGACTCAGCCCCCTTCCCCACAGAATTCAACATCTGTATGACCCTCTTTGGAGAGTAGGCAAGACAACACAGACTGAGGATGATACCTACCCCCTACATTTCTTCTGCATCAAAAGGAAACAGCACCATCTGCCAGTTATTCCCAGGCCTTGCAGAGAGCAGTTGGCTAAGACTGAACCCACGCAGTTCTCATGCAGGAAGAGAAAATGTTTTCGTGAAATTTACTGCCCCATCCCCAGATAACATCCCCCTGCAGTGAGGGCATCTGTGAAATTAGTTCACCACTTTGAGGCCCTTTGGGACTCCAGTGTTGTTGGATGCCCAAATAGCCATGTTAGCAAAATACACTCCTTTCCATTTGTAATTGCCCAAAAGTTTGCATATCATCCTATCAAACTGAGATCTGGCCCCATGATCTGTATATTCATGACCCACAAGAAACTCTTATCTTGTAAAAAGAAAAGGAGTACTTGTGGCACCTTAGAGACTAACACATTTATTTGAGCATGAGCTTTCGTGAGCTACAGCTCAAATAAGCTCACGAAAGCTTATGCTCAAATAAATGTGTTAGTCTCTAAGGTGCCACAAGTACCCTTTTCTTTTTGCGGCCACTGAATGCATCCGATGAAATGAGCTATAGCTCACAAAAGCTTATGCTCAAATAAATTTGTTAGTCTCTAAGGTGCCACTAGTACTCCTTTTCTTTTTGCGAATACAGACTAACACGGCTGCTACTCTGAAACCTGTCTTATCTTGTAATGAGCCACATATCTTGGAAAACCTCAAACTGGTGTAAAATCCAACCCATCTGATTAGTAAACTGGTTGCTGTGACTCTCTGCATTGGCTGTCTATTGGATAAAGAGCCTGGGTCAAACTCTCTGTCCTAGTATCCAAAGTGTTCGCAGGGACTGGCCCTAACCTCTTTCTCCTTCCACCCTCCCCACACCCACCCCATGATTGTGATTTCCCACAATCATCCTGCTCCACTGGAACAAAATGAAACTATCAACCATCAACCAACAGGGGAGGCTTCAGAGTGAAGGAGACAGATTTTCACAGGAGCTGGACTTACACTAGGAACTCTCTCCGGCCATGGAACTAGCCACTTTCAGAACCAAAAGCAAAACTCATTTATTTGACTTCACTTCCCCTTAGTAAGTGCCACACACAGACAGACAGCTCTTCCCCATAAACTAATAGGAGCTCAGCTTAAAAAGGTATCCAGCACTCCCCAGGGGTGAAGGGCCTTTTCACTCCTCTATTTTTTCTCCTAGATGCTCACCTCTGTTTGCCCCATACTATGCTTCTGCTTTCAATCCTCTGGAATGATCCTGTGTTCCTTCAAAAGCTCTACATTAGCCTGGCACATTCCAAATATTTGGGGTCCTGAAATGAACCACAGGGGACCACAAATCTTTAGTCCAAGCTCCATGCAAGGGCATTAGAAAGTCTGATATGTTTTCCCCCACAGCCCGTTACCACTGCTGTCTCTTTCTCTGGTGTACTTTGCTCTGTGTGTGTTAGTAGCTGTCAAGTAAAAATGACACTCTCAATTGCTAAAGCATTGACACTAACACTGTTATGCTCTGCCAGGGTTTCCTCGTTCCTCAGTTTACTTGTCTGTAAAATAGTGATATTTACTTCACGGGTCACTGGGGTTTATCAGAGAGAGTAGCCAGAGCAGTGTGGGGAAGAGAAGATAAACTAGTTTGCAGACTTATAAACTCAGTCACAAGGAGCTTGTGCCAGAGCTAGAAACAGCATCCAGGAATCTTGAATCTCATACACTAACCACAGAAAGAACAACCCTTCCCAGTATGTTCAATAGCAATTGTTGTGCTTATGTGTCTCCCTATTTTTTTTAAACACCAGCAGCTGTAGGTCACACAGAGTACCAGCTATTTTCTGAAGATAAGACACTTTGATTCATTGTATGAATGTTTCTCAAATGGAAAACTCTCCATAACTCAAAGTGCAGAACTCAAAAAAAACCCCCAGCTGAACCAATATTTGAAAAACAAAGTCCACATTTGCACTGACAACTTGTACACCACCCAGTGCAGTTATTTTTATTACTTGACAGTGTTCTTAGTGCTATACAAGAAACAGAAGACAGTCCCTTCCTGCCCTGGGGAGTTTAGTCTCACTATAATACAAACAAATGAGATATTTATCTTTGACTATGCCTGTGTCTACACTGCAGTAAACCTGTGTGATTAGCATCTGGGACTAGCCCAAGTTTGAGTGTTCCTCACTGCAAAGTGGGAGGTTCTTACCTGAGTTAAATTGAAGCCTGGGTTTTAACCGGCACCCCCAGCTGCGTCAGCTAGCCCAGGCTGAAAGCATCAGGTAAGAGGTTGTTGTGTGTGGATGGTAGTGAGGTTAAGGTTAAAACCCTGGTAAGAGCCTGGGTTAACTGTGCAATGCAGATATACCCTACAGATCAAAATCAACACCTTAAACACCATCCAGAAATCCACATCAGGTACCACATAATCACAGCAAAATACTGGACTTAACCTTCAGCACTAGCTTCATTTTCCAAGCTGATTTAACAAATAGCCTTATGTAGAACACATTGTAGTAGTCTTATCTCAAAGAGAAAAAGACATGAATAACCATAGCAATGATGGTCCACAGTTGAGAGAAAAGTTACCATCTCTTGATTAAACACGGGGGGGAGGGGTGGAATTTGTCCTAGTCATTGCTGCTATCTGACCATTTAATAGCAGCTGGGTGTCTAGCAAAACCCCTAAATTGTGAATGCTACTGACAAGCAATAAATGTGCCCCTTCAGTTTAAAAAGCAGATCTAATCCTCACCCCATCCTCCAATTTCTTCTTCCAACCTACCAACATCACCTCAATCATCTCTGTATTGAGCCTCAGACAGCTGGCTCTTTCATCCATGGTTCAGGCTTGACCATACCCTTTGAGTTCATTGAAATAGGGATATAGAGATGAGTGTCTTTAGCACCCTTTAGCATAAGGGGTTGAGAGTGGGCTACCGACCTTCTCCTGTAAAAAACAAAGTTGTTAGGGTATGCTACTGCTCTGTTCAACAAACTCATGTCCAAGTCAACTAAATTTAAATAGACCTAGAAGAAAGATGATGATACAAAGTGGCCAAACCTGCAAGGAAGCTACTCTGCTGATGAATTTGCTTTCTCCTAAATCCATTATCAAAAGTTGGTACATGGAATGTGCAGATCTTGGTAAAATGGTCCAAGTAACAAAAGAAATTGATAGATAAACTAGATATACTAGGCCTAAGTGAAATGAGATAGGTAACATCAGGACAAATAACCTTACCAGCTGGACACATCTTACTATATTCTGGACTACTGAATTCCAGTGATGTACACAGAGATGGTGTGGGTCTGATCAAGGAGGGCAGGCAAAAGCCTGATAGAATGGGCACCAGTTTCAGAAAGGATTATAACAATATGATTTATGACAAAGTTCTGGGACTGACATAGAAGAGGTCCGATATTTCACATTTCTTGGTAGCATTGTAAGTACAGACCAAGAAATTAAAACCAGAATAACAAAAACCAAATATGCCTTTGTAACTCTTAAGCCAATCTGGAGAAACAGAAATACTGCGCTCCAAACTAAACTTTGAATATCTAACACCATTATAAAGTCAGTCTTACTAGATGGTGCTGAAACTTGGAGACTTATTAAGACCTTACTGTCTACACTCCAAGTTATCATAAACAGCTGCCTTAGCCAAATCCTCAATTTCAGATGGCCAAAAAAAATCACAAACAAAGAACTCTGGAAGAGGACGAAACAGAAACCAATCAAACAGGAAATTTCAGAACGAAAATGGAGATGTCTAGGACATATATGGAGGAACTATCTGAATAACATGACAAGACAGGTGTTGGACTGAAACCTCCAGGGCAGGAGGTGATGAGGTAGACCAAGAATAACATAGGAACAAACAATAGAAGCAGAACTAAAAGCTATCAGAAATGACATGGGAAAAAGCTAAGACTGCAGCAGGTGACTGGCAAAGATGGAAGGCAGTGGACGAAGGTCCTATGCTCTTCATGGAATAGAGTGGCATAAGAGAGGAGAGAATCATTAGCATATTGAAAAAATTTCAACTCACATCCACTCACTAACCCTCATATTAATTCCATATAGGCATTGAGAAGAAAGGGTGATAAAATGGCACTTTGAGGGACCTGACATGAGGTAGCCTCTGGGACAGAAAAAACATTATCCAAAACTAACCTCTTAAATCACTTTGAGAGAAAAGGATGAAATTGCTGCAAGGCAGCTCCGTCTTCTCTTGTTTGGGTCTGCGAGTCGATGATACCTCATGATCAATGGTGTCAAAGGCAGTTAACAGTTCTGATAATATCAGCCTGGACATCTGATCCTTATCCATCACCAGGAGGTAAACATAGACCAACACTGCCAGGGCAGTGTTCAGTGCCATAACCAGGACTGATGCCAAACAGATGAGGAAGATCTGAGACTCTCTAGACACTCAAAGCTACCTCTCCACACCCTTCTCAATGATCTTACTCAAAAGTAGATGAGATACAGCTCTATAAAAATGGGAAGATCAGGTCATGAGGGTGATGGCACCTTTTTAAAAAAACTGAGGTATAAATCTTTTGCAATAAAGAGAGAGCATTCAAAGAAGCCATGTAACAGGGTGGAGTATTTATTCTGCAATGACTAGTACCCAGTTAGAGAGGAATTTCTATGGAGATGTATTTCATGCTCTAATAAAGACCCCATCAGTTCCTTATAAATAGTGTTATTGCTGTAAACATTATCTACATCCATAATATCTCATTAACCATAGTGTCTCCCAGATCAGACATACAGCTGATCTCTTCCAGGAAGGTCTAGAGGATCTCTCTACCAGACTCCCATTTAGGAAGGATGGGGCCCAAAGACCAGGTTGTGGAATTGAGTTCTTCCAGGATATCTGGAACCCTAGTGAGCACCAGCATCCTCAGGCAGAGAAGGCCTCATTTCCGTCCTCTGAAAATCCTGAAGTTACCACATATGTGGACAGATCAGTCAGAATCTGGGCTCTTTTCTCTACAGAGCAACAGGAAATATCCCATCTTTTCAGATGACATCATTGCCACCTGGATTTGCATGGAGAACTGCAGGAAATGTCCCATTGGCCTGAATAGGGGCTGCAGGTGGTTGCCAGGGTCCACCTGCATGTTGCTCCTTGTTGGGAAGGAGCCATTGACTGAATCTACCCAAATGAAAAGATATCCTTTTAAAGTTTGTGCATAGCAAATCTAAAATAATATGCATGAAAAATGGCACACTTTTGGTCAATAAATCAATCTGAAATTACATATTCCAGCCAGAACATGTAATCTATGTGCTTCAATTGGAGGTAAAAGCAATGACAAGTTTTAATTCAAGGTCAACAGAATAAGTGCAGATCTTTTACTTTCCATCTTTTAGTACAAGCAAGAAGTTTTTTGGTTTTGCCGTTTCTCAAGTTAATGGCAAAGTATTATGGAAGTGAATAACACATTAGATCTGTAGTTGGGCTCATTTGCTTCAGAGCTGTGATACGGTAGTTTTAGTAGCTGTATTATCTGATCTGGGAGACACTATGATTAATGAGATATTATGGATGTAGAAAATGTTTACAGCAATAACACTATTTATTACTGATGGGGCCTTCATTAGAACATGAAATACATCTCCCTAGAAATTCCTCTCTAACTGGGTACTAGACATTGCAGAATAAATACTCCATTCCCATTACATGGTTTCTTTGAATGCTCTCTCTTTAGCTAATCTTGTTCAATTGCACATTTATTTTTATTGCACAAGATTTATATCTCAGTGTTTTAGAAAGGTGCCATCACTCTCACTCACACTCACCTGATCTTGCCATTGTTATAGACACTGGTACTTCAATTATTTTTAAAACATTAAATGTATCCTTTTCTACATTACTGCTTGTGTAGTGTGTTCTTATACTGTGATGCTGGTTAAAAAACGTCAAGAGTACCATCTAGTGGATTTTTATTATATTGTCAGAGGCCAAGCTATAATACTAAATCAGGGCCCATTGCTCGGACACGTCCCTGGAGAGAGAGAAAGAGAAATACAGAGAGAAAAGATGGAACAGACCCATGAGGTCATCCTTTCCGTCCCCCTGTCAATACAGTTTAAATGCTCCAAGCAATATGCTTTCCACTACTTCCCTTGGAGACTATTCCACAGGCTAATTATCTGGATGTCTTTCCCTTTCTACAGCTTAAATGGTCCCTTTCTTAATTTCATCCCATCACTCCTAGTTGTATCACACTAAATAATTCCTCAGTCACCTTGATGTTTATACTCTGCGGATACTTGTAAGCTGTTTTCATATGTCCCCTTTCCAGTTCATCATTGCTTGGGCAAGCTATACAAGAGCATACTTAGCTCTTTAAATAATTTCTCCTAAATCCTTCTTCTTAGCATGTAGTCATTTTTGGTGCTCTTCTCTGAAATCTCTTAAATTCATTGATACTTGTATGGCAAGGCAGTATCTAGAACTGAATGCATGTACCAGAGCCTTACAGGGAAGGTCAGTGTATGTACCCAAATTGGATTTATCTTTTTGCTGGCATGTAGCATTGCATACTCATGCCTTATTTGCTGCCTACTATAGACTTAGGGTGACATCCTCGCTCGGCTGAAGTGCACGGGAGTTTTGTCATTCATGTCAATGGAGATCTCACCCCTCATTTCCTGCTATATTACTATTTTCCAGATGTTGCCATCTCAGTGAGTACCTGTGTTTCACATAGCTTTCCCAGATGTGTTTGCCTACATTTTTCCAAGCTCAGTCTCATTATTATTTTCCGCCCTGGTTTCTAGGTCTTTGTATTATTTCTCTGCACTCACTTAGCATCATCTTCCAATGGACTATTGCCTGCTGAATTTCATGAGCGTGCTTTTTTTCTGGATCATTAATGAAGACATTAATACTGACACTAACCCTAATTCTTGCTGGCCTCATTAGGTACATACCCCTAATTTGATACATTCCTGTTTTTTCATTACCCTGGGTCTATGGTTGTATGGCAAATACTCTTCCTTCAGTTAAACATCTCAGAAAATTTCTGTCTCCTTTCCTGATCCTGGCATCAGTTTTAAGCTCCTTCACTACCCACATCTTTATTATGACTTATTTTCTAGTGCTGTATGTGTACATGGCTCTGCAGCAGGGTGGCCGTGCCAGGAAAAAGCACAAAGCTGGAACAGTAAAAAACAGAGCGCTGAGTGGTAATCACAGTAACTGTGCAGTCCGCTAGTTGGTCAGAAGTAGAACCTGTCATTTGGCTATGTGGTTACCATGACTTTGTGTGCATGAGCAAGCTAAGGCATAGCCTGATAGCTGTCATCCAAGGGGCCTGTGGTAGGGGAATCCTCCCCGGTCATAACCAGGGCTTTTAGGGCACCTTGATGGTGTGCTGGCCCTATTAGCAATCTAAAAGAGGCCAGAGACGGAGGGTGAGGGTCCCCTCTAGAGAGCCTGCTGGAGTCAGAGAGGAAGGGAGCAACAGCTCTCCAGAGCTCCCAGCCTGAGGGCTTGGGAAGACAAGCTGGGTTGAGGGGAAAGCTTCACTTGGGAGATCTGCAAGGAGCAGAAAAGCTCTGCTATGGCAGAGCTAGCAAATAGCTGGGTGGAGGTGGCCTGCCAGCCCTTAGTAGGAGGGCTGCGGAGACGCAGCACCATAGTTGGAGTGATTTGAGCCTGGACTGGCCAATGGATTTGTGTGTCTATTTTGTGATGGCCCCTGGAGTGGGAATGTTATTTTAAAGCTCCTGGGTGCATGTGAGATAATTGGAGAACTAAGAGGGGAAACTGAGGCAGGGTGACTGCAGCACTACACCATGGTGCAGTGTGTTCCAGCAGCACCCTGCTACAGGGATGTTTTGAAAGGCCCCACTCTCCTTTTTGTACTCAACAAGATTTATTTCTGGGGACAAGTAAGTAAATGAAGTCAATAGTACAATATGCTGTGCAATTCAGAAGGGCTTGGTGAGCTATTATTAAGTTATCTCATTTAATTGTCAGTTGATGATGGGCTTTTTCTTTTTAACACAGCAGGATGGCCTGTGACAGCTGGAACATTACCTTTGGTCTCTTACCTGCAGGGAGAAACTCCCTGAAATGAAAGCTCAGCCAGGAGCTGGGGTTTCCTGGGTCTGAGGTGAGCTAAACCAGGCTAGATAAACTCATGAATTTTAAAAAGA
Source organism: Eretmochelys imbricata (assembly GCF_965152235.1). Lineage (NCBI taxonomy): Eukaryota > Metazoa > Chordata > Testudines > Cheloniidae > Eretmochelys > Eretmochelys imbricata. The sequence continues at coordinate 30,200,723 of NC_135574.1, forward strand.
AAGTATCAAATTTAAATTTTTAAATTGTAAATCATGACTCTTTTTCATTTCAATTGATTTTTAAACTTAAATCAGATTTTTGTACACACTTTCCTAGTTCCTTACTTCCCAGTTTATAGTTTTAAAATGAATGTTAGGCATTGTTCAGTACTTAATTTCTCATGAAAGAGGTGCCGGGGCTCAAACAATTAGGTGCTGGGGCTCAAGCAGTTTTTTTTTTACTTTCATAACTGACCCAGCAAGCCCAGAGGTGCTGGGGCTATGAGGTGCTAGGATCTAGCCTAAAGGTGCCTCAAATAGTTCATGCTATATTTTAATCAACACTAGCTTTCAGTACATTGGGGCTTCCACAAGCCAAATCTGGAATGTTTCAACCATACTACACGCTTCTGTCAGCATTCACAGTTTGAAGTCAATGACACTTGTGCTCCTAAGTCATTTAAACATTTTTTAAAATACTAGATTTGATTACATAAATATGGACTTAGGCCTGGATCCACACAGGGACTTAGGTGGGTGCGCTCAGCTTCGCAACACTTAACTAATAGGTGCCTAGAAAATTACATGAACAACACTGTGATCACAAAGCCTGAGTGAGGCATCTAGACTCCCTATACAATGAATGGGGACAGATACGTACCTGAGAATGTGATCCACAAAAGCCAGGATGCTAAGTGGGAAGCCTTCGAAGCTAGCCAATGGGAGATGCCAAGGACAAGGGTGTGTCCTAAACCCTGTCCCTCTCATGGAGATAAGCACTTAAGTCGGAGCTGCAGGGAGGCACCTGTCTCTGCTAGCGATCCACAACCAAGAGCCCCTCTCCTAGAGTCAGGCGGTATAGGTGTCTTAGTCATTTCTTGCAAGAATGAGTGAGGCAGGTGCCTCACTCCACATAAAACAGGAGGAGGAAAAAGAAGTGCCCATCTTATAACTTTTAGCCCAGTGATTCAAGTGCTCACCTGAGCTGTGGGAGGCCCAGGGTCAGTTCCTCCTCTCTATCTGATGAGGAGAAAAGATTTAAACAGAGGTCTCCCACCTTTCAGGTGAGTGCACTACCCATGGAATTATAGCTATTCTGATGTGAGGCTCTCTCAGTGTCTCCTGTTGAAGCTGTTCCACTTTGGATATATACTTACAGAGTCATTGGGCATGAGAGAGAAAGAGATAATGGCTCTATAGCCCAGTGGTTAGAGTGCCCACCAGTCAGGTGGGAGATCCATTGTCCAGCCCCCCTGCTCCAGTGACCCTTCATTTAAAACACAGTGGAACAGTTTCAATAGGAGAGATTGAGGGATTCTCACATCAGAGTATCCCATAGTTCAGTGGTGGCAGCATTCTTTTGAGAGGTGGGAGACACATGTTCAAATCCTTTCTCCCCCCTCAGGCAGAGAGGAGAATTGAACCTGCGTCTCCCACATCCTGGTTGAATGATCTAACCACTGGGCTAAAATTTATAAGGTGGATAGCAAAACCACCACCACCTTCTTCAGCCGGATTCTGAATGGGACCTGATCCAGCAGGCAGCCTCTGAACACACCTGTTGGATTGGGCCCCATAGGTGAGAGAGGCAGTCCTTTGCCTGCCTTCACGGGTTCGTGGATAGCATGGGGCTTAGCCAGGAAATAAGTGCCTGGATGCCCAGAGACAGGAGGCAGCGTGTATGCCCTGAGGCAGAAACTTTGGTACCAAGGGAACTTTTACAGCAGAAATTTAGACACTGAATTAGTTTAGGCGCACACAGAGTTAGGCAGCACAATGGAGAGTAAAACTGGGACTTAGCCACCTAACTACCTTTGTGGATCTGGGTCTTAGGAACCTATCTTTAGTCTCCTATTTTTGAAAATGTTGGCCTGTGAGTATAAATATGTGCACAATAACTTTGCTAATGTATAGAAAGGCTAGATAACATTTCATTGTCACTTCAAAATAATTTTTATTGTTGTTAACAGATTTTATGCCACTAAATTTTTTAAAATAAAAATACAGTTTTAGTCCCTGTTGCTGCAGTTGTTTGGCACATCCTTAACTTCAAACCCAGTGGTAGTCCCATTGGTTTCAATATTTAAGTGTCTGCAGGATCAAGGTCTTAATTTTCAATATCTTGGGGGTTTTTTGCATATAACAGTTTTGTAACACTCTATATTATAAAATTTATAATGAACTACATTATAAATGCTGGGGTTTTTTTATAATTGCCACTATTGGTAGGGTATCTTTTTATGTATGTATTTTATGAATTTTATGTATTTTAATCTAAATTTGCAATAGCAAAAATTTTCAAATTAGCTTTACAAAGTCAACCTTTAAAAATGACTTGAAAAAAATCAAGTGATTTAAGCCAATTTATTTAGCTTGCCTTGAGTTAAATCATTTCCCCCTGGCATGAACCCTGACTCTAGGCTTGTGTGATGTTCTGGGAAGCACGTGGCAGTAGCTGAGTATCTCTTACATTGCAGGCAGGTTTGTTGTGACTAGGTAACTGAGTTAATATTGGTTTAAGAGTTTTATATTTTTGTCTTAAAAATACGTTGAGTTGCCTGGTCAGCTGCAGCATAATTGGGGTAGGGAAGATTTCTTTTTATAAAGAGTTATATTGAGTCGGTTGTTATGGGTAAACAAGGCTGAGCTGAACCTCTCAGGAGAGCCTAGGTACAGTCAGAGATAGGCTTTGAATGGGGATAGACTAGAGGTACTTTCTTAAATCCACTCCACCATGCCAACCAAATGATAATGGGTAGGTGAGTGATCTATTAGTGATTCGTTAACAGCACCTGTTCACTTATTTCATTAAAATGACAAATAACTACAAAGCGTCCAAATTGTACAGCTAGTTAAAATATGCAGCCTTGTGTTCTTCTGGTCACTCGTTTTCCTCCTTCCTATTCTTTCTGTGTTCTATGCCTACCTATCTCATCCTGTCTATTTAAGCCCAGTCTTGCAAGTTAGCCTGCATGGCTGGATCTAGCTCCAGCCCCAGCCCTAGCATGCTTCCCTGAAGAGTAGCAGCCAGCCTGCCTTGGCTGGGGCCAAGGGGAAAAGGCAAGCAGGAGGGGGCCTTCCGGGTGGAGTGTGGGCGGGGCCATGCTGGGCTGTTTAGGGAGGTATCGTCTCCCCCAGTCTACGATAGCGCTGTCCATGACTATGGAGTCACTGTTGATTGACACATAGTTTCCCCAAGTTTGGCCGTGCTCTGGTGACACATCTTGAATCCAAATTTAAATGAATCCCACACTGCACTGAAGAACAGAAGGTTTCAGGAGATTACTATTTAATGATTTATTCTGATCACTGCAGAACACTATAACGACATTAATTTTGGCTGCCCAGAAAGCTGTGGGGTTTCATCAGTTACTACAGAGAATTTCTCAACACTCAAAGGATCCTTAATTGCAGCTTGCTGGTAAGCAAAAACTTCAGGTAGGTATTTTCTTCCGCTGATGAAGACATGGGCAAATGTGTGCTGCCAATGCATACTTGCGAAGCAGAGCTAATAAAAAGCTTGAACCATGGATCGGACTCATTAGAATCACTTCAGTGCACAAAACATTTACCAGACTATGGAATATCAGCAGCTTCTGGTAACAGGGTGAAGGCTCCAGGTGGTGCTTACCTCAGGTTGTTCCTAGAAGTGGCCAGCATTTCCCTTCGGCCCCCAGGCGCAGGGGCAGCCAGGTGGCTGTACGTGCTGCCCTGTCTGTGACGCCACCCCTGCAGCTCCCTTTGGCCGTGGTTCCCAGCCAATGGGAGCTGTGGAGCTGGCACTTGGCACTCGGGGCAGTGCGTGGAGCCTCCATGGCCATGCCTCTGCTTAGGAGCTGGATATGCCAGCCTCTTCTGGGAGCTGCATGGAACCAGGGCAGGCAAGGAGCCTGCCTTAGCCCCAGAAGAGGCATTGCTGGCACATGATGGCATATATCACATTGGTGGATGTGCAGGTGAATGAGCCTCTGATAGTGTGGCTGATGTTATTAGGCCCTGTGATGGTGTCCCCTGAATAGATATGTGGGCACAGTTGGCAACGGGCTTTGTTGCAAGGATAAGTTCCTGGGTTAGTGGTTCTGTTGTGTGGTATGTGGTTGCTGGCTGACATGGAGGTGCTGTTGTCATCATGAATAGGTCAGAATATGAACAAGAGGCTGCTCGGCAGCTCTCCAACACCACTTTCTACAAGCCATTACCCTCTGATCCCACTGAGAGTTACCAAAAGAAACTACAGCATTTGCTCAAGAAATTCCCTGAAAAAGCACAAGATCAAATCTGCACAGACACACCACTAGAACCCCGAGCAGGGGTATTCTGTCTGCTACCCAAGATCCATAAACCTGGAAATCCTCGGCGCCCCATCATCTCAGGCATTGGCACCCTGACAGCAGGATTGTCTGGCTATGTAGTCTCCCTCCTCAGGCCCTACGCTACCAGCACTCCCAGCTACCTTCGAGACACCACTGACTTCCTGAGGAAACTACAATCCATCGGTGATCTTCCTGATAACACCATCCCGGCCACTATGGATGTAGAAGCCCTCTACACCAACATTCCACACAAAGATGGACTACAAGCCGTCAAGAACACTATCCCCAATAACGTCACGGCTAACCTGGTGGCTGAACTTTGTGACTTTGTCCTTACCCATAACTATTTTACATCTGGGGACAATGTATACCTTCAAATCAGCGGCACTGCTATGGGTAACCGCATGGCCCCACAGTATGCCAACATTTTTATAGCTGACTTAGAACAACGCTTCCTCAGCTCTCGTCCCCTAATGCCCCTACTCTACTTGCGCTATATTGATGACATCTTCATCATCTGGACCTATGGAAAAGAAGCCCTTGAGGAATTCCACCATGATTTCAACAATTTCCATTCCACCATCAACCTCAGCCTGGTCCAGTCCACACAAGAGATCCACTTCCTGGACACTACAGTGCTAATAAACGATGGTCACATAAACACCACCCTATACCGGAAACCTACTGACTGCTATTCCTACCTACATGCCTCCAGCTTTCACCCTGACCACACCACACGATCCATTGTCTACAGCCAAGCTCTGCGATACAACCGCATTTGCTCCAACCCCTCAGACAGAGACAAACACCTACAAGATCTCTATCAAGCATTCTTACAACTACAATACCCACCTGCGGAAGTGAAGAAACAGATTGATAGAGCCAGAAGATTCCCAGAAGTCACCTACTACAGGACAGGCCTAACAAAGAAAATAACAGAACGCCACTAGCCGTCACCTTCAGCCCCCAACTAAAACCCCTCCAACGCATTATTAAGGATCTACAACCTATCCTGAAGACCCAACACTCTCACAAATCTTGGGAGACAGGCCAGTCCTTGCCTACAGACAGCCCCCAACCTGAAGCAAATACTCACTAGCAACCACATACCACACAACAGAACCACTAACCCAGGAACCTATCCTTGCAACAAAGCCCGTTGCCAACTGTGCCCACATATCTATTCAGGGGACACCATCACAGGGCCTAATAACATCAGCCACACTATCAGAGGCTCGTTCACCTGCACATCCACCAATGTGATATATGCCATCATGTGCCAGCAATGCCCCTCTGCCATGTACATTGGTCAAACTGGACAGTCTCTACGTAAAAGAATAAATGGACACAAATCAGATGTCAAGAATTATAACATTCATAAGCCAGTCGGAGAACACTTCAATCTCTCTGGTCACACGATTACAGACATGAAAGTTGCGATATTACAACAGAAAAACTTCAAAACCAGACTCCAGAGAGAGACTGTTGAATTGGAATTCATTTGCAAATTGGATACAATTAACTTAGGCTTGAATAGAGATTGGGAGTGGCTAAGTCATTATGCAAGGTAACCTATTTCCCCTTGTTTTTTCCTCACCCCCCCCCAGAGACGTTCTTGTTAAACCCTGGATTTGTGCTGGAAATGGCCCACCTTGATTATCATACACATTGTAAGGAGAGTGATCACTTTAGATAAGCTATTACCAGCAGGAGAGTGGGGTGGGGGGAGAGAAAACCTTTTGTAGTGGTAAAAACCCATTTTTTCATGGTTTGTGTGTACAAAAAGATCTTATGTACTTTCCACAGTATGCATCCGATGAAGTGAGCTGTAGCTCACAAAAGCTTATGCTCAAATAAATTGGTTAGTCTCTAAGGTGCCACAAGTACTCCTTTTCTTTTTTCAGGAGGAGGAAGAGTCCCCAGCTACGGGGGAAGTCACACCTCTGCTGAACGGCTCCTGCCCAGGGATGTCCGTGCCCCTCTTACCCACCGACTGGTGAGTGTGCAGGGCCTTGATAGTGGGGCTGCAGAGGGCTGGTGACACCAAATCCCTATATGTGCAAGGAAGGCTACACTTGGCCAACTGTTACTGATGGACATTTTTTTTTCTATCTCAGTGCATCAGGTGAAATTGACGTTTACCGACAACCAACTATTTAAATCGAATCCCACCGAGCCTAATTATACAAACGTATTTTTGTCCAAGTAGTCTAAGAAATCAAGATTCTATTGTTCTATTCTATGAAAGTATTAGCCTCCAAACACAGTATTATTCGTGCAGTTTTTCAGATCCTTTTCAGAGTCACTGCTTTCCAAGATATGATCTCCCATTCTGTGACCATGGCATCATTCTTTGTTCCTGGCAGTATGACCTTGCATGCAGCTGTATTAAAACACATTTTGTTTGAATGGGCCCAGCTAACCAAGCAATCCAGATTGACCTGCATGACTGCCCTGTCCTCATCATTATTTACCTCTCAGTATTTGTGTCATCTGCAAATTTTATCAGCAGTGATTTTGTATTTACTTCCAGATCATTGATGAAAATGTTGACTAGCAATGGGCCTAGTACTGAATCCTGTGGAGCCCCATCAGAAACATCCCTATTTGATGATGATTCCCCATTGCCAACTACTTTTTGAGATCTGACAGTTAGCCAGTTCTTCATCCATTTAACGTTTGCTTAACTGACGTCGTAAAATGCTACTTTTTAAAATCAGAATGTTGTGCAGTAGTAAGATGCCTTGTAAAAGTCTATTATATCTACACAGTTATCAAACTTATCAAAAAATGGAATCTGGTTTCTCTGCCAAGACCTGTTTTCCATGCATCCATCCTTTAAGTCTTTATTGTTTGATTCTTGTATTAGTTTTTCTGTTATTTTGTGTGGGATTGATGTCAGTTTAACCTGCCTCTAATTACTCAGGTCAACCTGTTTGCCCTCTTTGAATGCTGGCACAACATTACAGAAATCCTGACTGTAATTCTCCTCTGGGGAACAGTTGAAAGGATGCATTAAGTTCTTGACAGCAACTCCTGTTCATTTTATATATTAATTATGCTTTTCCTAATATTCCAGTGCTTTTTGTTCATATCTTCAAACTAGGGCAGTGTTCCCCCATGAGACGATGTATTGGCAATATACTAGCCGTTGTGGACTGCACATAACTTACATAAAATGAAACAGGCAGCAACCACCTTTTATCTTTCATACAGAAATGTAGCCAGCAGAGATGACAGGTCCAAGCATGCAGTGTTTTATGTTGGTGCTGTGGAACATCACAGGCTACACCCTGCCAGCTCTGCAGGTTGCACCTTGTTATAGCTACTCAGATAATGATGATGTGATCTTTCTACTGTCGATGGCCACTCTGATCATGGCTGCTTAACTTCTTGTGCCTCCGTCCCATGTGCTTCCCCATTTGTGAGATAACTTGGGGCTAATACTGTCTGGGTGTCATTTTCACTACTGTGCTAATAATGTAGCACTGTTGAGAGCCAAACATAAGTAGCACTAACAGCATTACTTGTGGGCACATCACCAATGGCAGGAAAAAGCTCAACACCAGATCTATGTGAGTTCTGCTTGTCTTTGGGCCCAACCCTGAAACTGTACCATCAAAGTTGAAAACAAGACTAGCCACTTTTACCAAAAAAATCCAGACCTCAGCATATCCTCAAGCCTGAGCACTACAAAAACCCCAATCTGATATCTGGATCCTGCTGTCTTCAGCCAAAGTTTGGCTCAAATTTCCCATATTCTAGGGGTTAGAGGAACAGTCTATCAACGCTTACTGCACCAAAAACTTCTGGACCCCACAGTCCATAAGCCTTATAAAAACTCAGAACACGCAACTGATATCATGTAGGTGTGTTTTCAGTGCTATTAGAATGGAATGCAGATTTTTTTCCAGTAAAGGAGGAGCAGCTACACTGATTTTCCATTTATACTGAACAATTTAGAGTCAAAAATTGCCAAGATGCACCTAGATGTAAATGGTGGATCAAAAATTTTTCAGTGCTCATGTGACAAGATTCATCAAAGCCCAGAATGTTTTTGGTGCAATAGAAGAGGCTAGAGTTGTTCTTGATTTATGCAGTTGAACATGGGGGGCATCAGGCCAAAATTTGCCTGAATCCAGGAGCTGGAACTGGGATTTTGTAGCAATTGTGACCAATGCTGTCAGAATCCAGAGGGGGTTGGTGCAGGAAAAGGGGACTTGATACTAAATAGCAGCAGAATCCAGGCAGATTTCAGCTTTGGCCTTTTTCTCTGATTGAATAAAAGTCTAAATGTGCAGTTTCCCCTTCTCTGCTCAGCAGGTGGGCGGCTAGGGGCTGGGTAAAAAAATCTGTTTGCATTTTGCCCTCGTACCACTCCAGGGGCTGTTCAGAGGGGCAGAGGGGCAGGTCCCCTCCAGGCAGCAGCAGGGGTTAGTTCAGAGCAGGGAGTGGGGCAGTACCAGGGATTTCCTACACTCCCCCACCAATTTTCCCAGACACCCCCCCATGGTCAACTAGTTACATGCAGTGTTGCCAATTTAGTCATTGGCTGGAAATTTGAATTCAAACTGAAACATTAATACACACTTTAAAAGCACGTACAGTATATGATAAAATATGTGTATCTGAAAAAGCATGATAGGTTTGAAAAGTATGAACCAAGACTAGCTTCCTCACACAGCTGTGTTTTTTATGACACTGTCGACGCATTCGTTTCAGGGATGTTGGCTGACCTAATAATTTAAATTATGATTTGCAAGCAGGGTCTGAATGAGCTCTCCCTTGACAGCTAGTGATGATCTAGGGTGGGTGAGGGGGAAAGGCTTCAGGACCAGATTGTATTTATATGAAAACACCTATTCTGCCTAGGTATCCAGCAAACACAGTTGTGTTGCCCAAGTGATCAATTCTGGCTGGTGTTGGGTTATAAATCAGTTTAGAATTGAATGCCGGGGTAATTAAATGTTTGTTGTTATTTTATAATTAAAGGGCAGCAGAACTGTGCTTAGCCTGTCCTGACTGAGGGGGTCCCCCACCCTCAGGTGAACTACACTCGCTAAGCAGAGGGCTTGGAGGCCAGGTCCCAGTGGGGAGAGAGGGTGGGGACAGGTGTTTTGCTTGATGGCGTGGGCTCTGCCTAAGGCTTTGTCTATACTAGGACTTATGTCAGCAAAATTTTTGTCTGTCAGGGGTGTGAAAAAAAGACACCCCTGACCGACATGATTTTCACCAACAAAAGCGCTGGTGTGCACAGTGCTATGCTGGTGGGCGCACTCTCTCCCACCGGCACAGAGCACCTACACAGGAGACCTTACAACAGTGCAGCTGCAGCGGTTCAGCTGTGCAGCTGTAAGGTCTGCAGTGTAGACATAGCCTAAGGGCAAGTCGACACTACCGCGCCGCATCGACGCAGCTGCACTGATACAGCTGTGCCACTGTAGAGCATCTGGTGAAGACGCGCTATTCCAGTGGGAGAGCACTCTCCTGTCGGCATCACTACTCCATCTCTGCGAGAGGTGGAAGCCATGCCAGAGGGAGAGCGTCTTCCACTGACATAGCACAATGTGGACAGCGCTTAGGCCATTGTAACTTGCATTGTTCAGGGGGTGTCGTTATCATACCTCTGAGTGATGTCAGTTAGATTGACTTAAGCGGTAGTGTAGACCAGCCCTAAGAGTGACCAGCACTATTTGACCTGCCTCTATCCCCTGTTAAAAGATAGAGCTGATTAGGCACCATTGAGAGTCTTTTGTTATTAGGATACCACTAGAGGTGAAATCACTGATAATCAGGCCTAAGTGCTGAGACCTGCTGTGGGACAGTGTTTCCGTGGAAGAGACTTGCCCAGCCTTCACCAGCAGTGAGGTTCCCCCACTGAGAGCTGAAATCACTGAGAGCTGGGTGGAACCTTAAGAGACCTACTCGCAGAGGTCATAGTGGTAGGTGACAGCAGAAGGTGAGGGTGCAGGGCCATAGGCAATGGAGCGGTAGAGTGAACGGTGACATGATGAACAACAGTGGCCAGAGCAAGCGGTTAGCAGCTGGAGGAATCAGCAAGGTACTTTTCCCCCCACCCTCCTCCATGGGAGGTGAACTCTCGTGAAAGCACCTCTGCACTCCGGAACTCCAGTGACCAAAGACAACAACGGTGAGTGAGGTGGGGTGGAGGAAGACTTGACAGCGATGTTAAAGGAACCTTTGTTTGTTGGACTATGTTTTAGTGACTTTGCTCCAGAATGCCAGATTTGTGACTGGGAAACTTATATAAATATATGTTTCCTAGTAGGCCAAGATTTTTAAAATGTATTATTTGTCAAGGTTGTTATCTCACATTGTTACTATCTCAAGAGGTTGTTATCTTGGGGAGTTTCTGTACTAAACATTTTTATTATTATATCATAATTAATTTTTACATAAGAACGGCCATACTGGGTCAGACCGATGGTCCATCCAGCCCAGCATCCTGTCTTCCTACAGTGGCCAATGCCAGGTGTTTCAGAGGGAATTAACAGAACGGGCAATCATCAAGTGATCCATCCCCTGTCATCCAATCCCAGCTTCTGGTGAACAGAGGCAAGGGACACTCAGACCATGCTGTTGTACCTCTGCCAATCCTACCTAATAGCCATTGATGGACCTATCCTCCATAAACTTATCTAGTTCCTTTTTGAAGCCATTTATACTTTTGGCCTTCACAACAGCCCCTGGCAATGACTTCCACAGATTGCCTGTGTGTTGTGTGAAGAAATACTTCCTTTTGTTTGTTTTAAACCTTCTGCCTATTAATTTCATTGGTGACCCCTGGTTCTTGTATTATATGAAGGATTAAATAACATTTTCTTAATCACTTTCTCCACACCAGTCAAGATTTTATAGACCTCTATCATATCCCCCCTTAAGTCATCTCTTTTCCAAGCTGGAAAGTCCCAGTCTTATTAATCTCTCCTCACATGGAAGCTGTTCCATACCCCTAATCATTTTAGTTGTCCTTTTCTGTACCTTTTCCAGTTCCAATGTATCTTTTTTGAGATGGGGCAACCAGAACTGCAGGCAATATTGAAGGTGTGGGTGTACCATGGATTTATATAGCGGCATTATGATATTTTCTGTCTTATTATCTATCCCTTTCCTAATGGTTCTTAACATTCTGTTAGCTTTTTTGACTGTTGCTGCACATTGAGCAGATATTTTCAGAGAACAATCCACAATGACTCTGAAATCTCTTTCTTGAGCAGTAACAGCTATTTTAGACTCCATCATTTATGTATGTATCGTTGAGATTATGTTTCCAACGTGCATTATTTTGCATTTATCAACCTTGAATTTCATCTGCCATTTTGTTGCGCAGTGACCCAATTTTGTGCAATCCCTTTGTAACTCTTCGCAGCCTGCTTTGGACTTAACTATCTTGAATAATTTTGTATCGTCTGCTAATTTTGCCATCTTACTGTTTACCCCTTTATCCAGATCATTTATGAATATGTTGAATAGTACTGGCCCCAATATAGACCTCGGAGGAACACCACTATTTATCTCTCTCCCGTCTGAAAACTGACCATTTATTCCTATCCTTTGTTTCCTGTCTTTTAACAGTTACTGATTCATGAGAAGACCTTCCTTCTTATCCCATGACTGCTTACTTTTCCAAAGTCAATTTAAATTCAATACATTTTTTATGTATGTTTTTTGTTTTAGAAATCTAGAACTGTTATGTGTTTTGGCATAATTTACATTATCCTTATGTTAAATTTGTATTATGCTAACAAAACATTTAATTTATTTATATCTGTTTTATGTGTTGCAAGTCCAAGTGAAAACGAAAAGACAAAAAACAATGCCACAATTTTTCCACTCAAAGGCCTCAAAAACCAGCCAAGATAAAGAACACATCAAGAACCAAGAATATACCTATATGTCATCTGAAGGTTAAAGTGGTATATACTATATCTGACCAGCCCAAAGCACAAATACAGCAACCTGCTGAAGAAACAGTGTCTCCAAAACCTAAAGGCAGTTTCCAATGTTTGTCATAGTTTTCCCATATATTGAAGTGACAAAAGATGGCTACCAGTGCACCTCTTGCATAAAAGCTTATGAAGAAGGAAAGCTTCCCAAAGCTACAACTGATGTGAAGGGGCTTGGTTTTCCAGACCAACTTGCAAAGTCAATACTGACAAACTATGTGAAAAGGCTACAAAACCCCAACCATCTGCACTGCATCGATATGCAGAAAGTCTTATAAGCCAGTCACTGTCAAAGCCAATATTAGAAGTACTTTATGAGGCTGTTAAGAATGCTGGAGACACAACACAGTTTATGCGAACATATGGCTGTCACATCCTACTTTCTATTTAAGTAAGAGATACCACACACTACAAACTTGAGGCCAATGTTACGGGCATTGTCACTTGCTAATCCTGAAGTTGGACACTGGCTCTGAACAAGACTGGCAAATGTTCACTATCTTTCTGCAAGAAACTCAACTGACTGGTTAGAAGCATGCGGTGCAACAGTGAAAGACTCAGCAGTTGAAAAAGTGAAGCACTCTCTCACTACATTCAAAAAAATTGCATAAAGGGCTGATAAATGCACCGATACAAATGGATGTCAAGTATTACGTCATTGCATACATTATCTTGATGCCAGTGGTAGGCCAGTAGATTCATTTCTAGATGTTCAGGTTATAGAAGACACATTGGCTGCATCTGTGACAACCCATATCTTAGAAGAGTTAAATACTTGTAAATTGGAGCCCAAACAGATGGCTGCTTGTGCATTTGATGGAGCTGCAAACTTCTCTGGAAGACATAGTGGAGTACAAGCTTTTCTCAGAGAAAAGTGTAACCCTAATCTCTCCTGTACACGCTGCAGAGGCCATCTACTCCAACTAGCACTAGTATGAGCGCCAGACTCTTCAAAAGACATTTAAAAAGCTATAAATGTAATGTCTTCATTATACTCTTTTTTCAGCAAGAGAACAAAAAGACTGAACCTCTTGGAAAAAACAGAAGATACTCTGGGATTGAAGTTCAAATTAGTCCAACCTGAGAAAACCCACTGGCTTTCTCATGGGTAATCCTTGGCTGTTATCTTAAAATTACTGCAACCGTGACTCTCCCTGCTTGCAGCAGTCTCTCCCAGCCGGTCATTCACCTGTTACCCATGCCTCTGCCTGATCATATGAACGAACTAATGAGCATATCAGTTGAAGGAATGGAAGTACTGGACACACGAGAAGCCACTGAAGATGGACGCACTGTATTCAAAAGTTCGTTAACAGAGTTGTGCAAAATTGTAACACGAAACCAAGAAGGATGTAGCTGTTCTGCTTCATAGCCAGCTTGTAGAGCTAACTTTAATATATGCAATGATTTTAAAACATGAGTTAAAATTAATAAAAAGGTCACGAAACGTTTTTCAATTTTTGCTATGGTGCCATGACTACAGCCCACCTTCTCCCTCCTGCTCTCGCCCCCTCCCCAGTTTCAGTTCCTGGGGGATACACGGGGCAGTGCCCCTCTAGCCAGCAGCGCGAGGCAGTTCAAGGGGGAGAGGAACAGGGCCCCTCCAAATTAGCAGCGGGGAGCTGTTCACGCGGTGCACTGCCCGTGTCCCACCCGCCTGCCCGGGGAAGCAGCTGGACATGGAGGAGAACAGGGCGGGGAACCCCACGCGCTCCTCCAGGCTGCAACCACAGACCCAGCCACGATCGCGCCCGCCATAGGCTCAGCGGGGCCGCCGGGCTCCACCCTCCGAACGCTGTCACTCCCAGCTGGGAATGACCCGGCCGCCATCTATTGGCTATGCAAATGAGAGAACGGCGGCAGCACCAATGAGCAGCGGCCACGGCTGGGAACTCGGGGCCGCGTGGGCAGGGTGGTGGCGGTGGGGGGGAGCGGATTGTAGGGGCCGGTTGCGGGGAGGTCGCGAGCCCGCCAGCGAGACACGGAGCAGCCCAGTCACCATGGGGATGTTCGGCGCGAGCGGCCTCTTGCTGGGTAGGCGCCCTGCGAGCGCGGGCTCCGGCGGGCGGGGGCACGGGGGGAGGCCTGCGTGGGGCCGGCAGGCCGGGGTCAGGGCGCTCCCCTGGGAGCTGGTTGGGCGGTGACCCTGGCGGAGGCTCCATCGCTGGCCGAGCTCCCTGCTCTGAATGGAGCCGTGAGACCCTTGGCTCGGCACGAGCCCACCTTGCCCGGGGCCCTGCGGGCGCAGCGCGGCTGTCCCTGCCTCTCGGGCCGGGGGCCAGCGCTGCCGGGCCGCGGGGGGCATTGTGGAGAGGGGGAGGCTCACGGCCGAGTCAGGCCTCCCTGCTCGGTCGGTGGGCGGCTCCTGGAGATCCCACGCGGGAAGGGGGGGCCCTAGCGCTGCAGTGGGCTGTGTGTGTGTACTGGGGCGGGGGGGTCTGAGTAACTGGGGCACAAGCTGAGAGGGGAGAAGTGTGTAACCAAAGCTAATGGAGAAAGAACATAGATTCGGGCTCAAGGAAGAAACCAACTAATGGGGAGATTTGTTAGGTTGCAGAATAATCTTTGAGGGGAAACAGTAGGAGCCCTAAATGACGAAGAGTCCTTGTGGCACCTTAGAGACTAACAAATTTAGGCAAATAAATCTGTTAGTCTCTAAGGTGCCACAAGGACTCCTCGTTGTTTTTGCTGATGCAGACTAACAGGGCTACCCCCTCTGAAAATAGGAGCCCTGTTCCTGAAGACATTTTAAAATTAGGCCTGGCAAATAGCAAGAAAGAATCCTGCGCTTGCTCCTGGGGGAGTGGCCTACATGAGCCAGTGGTGAGCCTCTTCCATCCTTTCATAGAATATCAGGCTTGGAAAGGACCTCAGGAGGTCATCTAGTCCAACCCCCTGCTCAAAGCAGGACCAATCCCCAGTTTTTGGCCCAGATCCCTAAATGGCCCCCTCAAGGATTGAACTCAGAACCCCGGGTTTAGCAGGGCAATGCTCAAACCACTGAGCTAATCCCCCCCCCCCCCCCCCTTTATAAGAACCCAGTTCTGTTCTAACTTGGGCCAAGCTCCTGTTGAACAACTGTGGAAGTTCATGGGATTGTTGGACTCTGATTCTAAAAATTTTACTTCTCTGTGTATTTTCTAACCTTACCAAGGTATCCATCTATAGCAAACCTTATTCTTAGTTGAGCCACACTTTCCAATGGAGGTGTAGGAGACTATTCTCCATGCATGAAGAAGATCATTCCGGGAGATAAGGGTTCAAGTTGTGAGATGTAACATGATGCAAAGGCCAAATCATAGAATGCACGGTTATGCTACTGGATTCCTGAATTGTAAAAAGTGTTGAGTGCATAACTTTGAGGGGAGGCCAAAGCAGCAACTAGATCTATGAACAGATCACTGCAGTCTCACAGATCATTTTATTAGAAGCATCATGTTGTAATGGAATCATGTTGATAAGTTGTATCATTTAACATCTTAAAGAGTTGCTTATAATTGCTAGCTCCAGAGCACACAAGAGCAGAGACTATCATCCTAAGTAACACACAGGTGAGGAATTAATGATAGCTAGGCTACTGAGTACTAGTGACCACAATGTAAGTAAGTTTTAGCATGTAGGGATAAGCATTGTGAGCAAGTTTAGAAAGTGAGACTATTTTTTTAGAGTAGGATAATCAAAAATGAGAACTAAATTTCTCAGACTCAGCATGTATATCATAAGCGGCAAAATATATCGTAAGACTCAAAGCATGTATAATACCCCCCTAACCAAAATAATAATTACAGGAAGGCAACCAGTATGGATAGTTAAATGGGAAGGTTCAAAATATGGATTCAGATGTGATCCTGGAAAATGGAAATCCATATTGAAACCAGTAGGAATGTGCAGTTACTGTCAGGTGAAATGCAAGATGAATAAGAGGGAATGGCCAAAGAGACGCAACCAAATGCAACACAAATATATTGGAAGAGGAAATAAGTGCTGAGATGACAGCTCTCTTAAGATAGAAAGCAAAGCTGTCTACAATGTGCACTTCAACTGTTGCAAAATGATGAATCATTTGCAGTAGGAAATACAGTGGTAGAACACTTGAGATTACCTGTTTGTTTTTTGTAGAAAATACATACTGTGTATTTTTCCCTCTCTAATCCAGGCCTAATTAAATGAATTCTGTTTTACATCTCCAGTGAGTGTCTTGATGCTTTATTTACATGGCTGCACATAGCTAGGATCCTGCACACCAGTGTGAGAAATCGATATTTTATCAGAAAGCATAGAATTTTGATGGGGGGAAAGAAGAAAGGGTAGAGACTAAATAAATACTTCTGTGGCCTTTTTTCCACCTCCATTACTCAACCTGGCCCTCCAACGCTTTTGTGAGTGTGTGTCCCTTAAAACATTCACAGGTAGCGAGAAATGCTGAATAAACAGCACCATGCATGGCCAGGGTGGAGTGTCTTACCTGTCATGCATGTGCACCAGTTTATGAACTGCACGGTAATCAGACTTTTACAAAAATCCTTAGTAAGGGACACATGAAATAATCTGCCCTTAGGGGAAATTTCTTCCTTAGCCCTGTCAATGTGTGGCTTTTGTCATGACAGTGAAGGTTTCTATGTAACATTTATACTTCTATTCTGTCATAACTATGGATGGGCTTGTTTTCTGTATAATTAATTCAAATTGTAAAGCACATTTTGTTTTGACAGTGTTGGGGATCCTTTTACTTTGTATTATGCCCTTTGTTTTTGTCAAGGTTCCTCCCCCACTCTGAACTCTAGGGTACAGATGTGGGGACCTGCATGAAAAACCTCCTAAGCTTATCTTTACCAGCTTAGGTCAAAAACTTCCCCCAGGTACAAAATATTCCACCCGTTGTCCTTGGACTGGCCGCTACCACCACCAAACTAATACTGGTTACTGGGGAAGAGCTGTTTGGACGCGTCCTTCCCCCCAAAATACTTCCCAAAACCTTGCACCCCACTTCCTGGACAAGGTTTGGTAAAAAGCCTCACCAATTTGCCTAGGTGACTACAGACCCAGACCCTTGGATCTTAAGAACAATGAACAATCCTCCCAACACTTGCACCCCCCCTTTCCTGGGAAATGTTGGATAAAAAGCCTCACCAATTTGCATAGGTGACCACAGATCCAAACCCTTGGATCTGAGAACAATGAAAAAGCATTCAGTTTTTTACAAGAAGACTTTTAATAAAAAATAGAAGTAAATAGAAATAAAGAAATCCCCCCTGTAAAATCAGGATGGTAGATATCTTACAGGGTAATTAGATTCAAAAACATAGAGAACCCCTCTAGGCAAAACCTTAAGTTACAAAAAAATACACAGACAGAAATAGTTATTCTATTCAGCACAATTCTTTTCTCAGCCATTTAAAGAAATCATAATCTAACACATACCTAGCTAGATTACTTACTAAAAGTTCTAAGACTCCATTCCTGGTCTATCCCTGGCAAAGACCCAGCATACAGACAGACACAGACCCTTTGTTTCTCTCCCTCCTCCCAGCTTTTGAAAGTATCTTGTCTCCTCATTGGTCATTTTGGTCAGGTGCCAGCGAGGTTACCTTTAGCTTCTTAACCCTTTACAGGTGAGAGGAGCTTTCCCCTGGCCAGGAGGGATTTCAAAGGGGTTTACCCTTCCCTTTATATTTATGACAGTTTTGAAAGCCCTATTCCAGGTTTGATTACTGTTTGTGTGAAAGTGAGTTTTAACCTTGAATTTTTGCTGAAGGCAAATTTCAAATTGTGTATGCGATTGTAGAAGTTGCAAATCACACTTTTGGTTAGTGCGATGTCTTCCAGTCTGGGAACAGAAAATGACTTGGGGCAGATTTCATAGTGAACTGTTAACAATTTGGTGATTAACAAAAGCTTCTGATAAATTGGAAGATCTGTTTATGAAAAGGGGGGAAATGGCAGAAATTATTGAATAAAATTCATTGAGCTCTAGTTTTGACTTCATTCTGCCACAGATCTCTTAGGTGATATAGAGTTACTTCCTGAAAAAGTTTTGCTGTAATTCTACATACAGCGTACTCAGCTCTGAGGGGAAGTTTTCCTTTTCTCTTAAGAGCAGCTGTACCATGCAGCTAAGGCTCTCTTTCACTTTCTCAATGCCTTACCTTACCCTAAATGGCAGCTGTTACTGCAGGTCAGCCTGACATGCTGCAGGAGCGGTTGTATGTGGGCTGCATGTCACTCCTGAAGTACACTGGTGTGAGTTGATCACCTATGGTGAGGTTAGGAAGGGGATGAGGGGAAGAAAGACTCTCTAGAACAGGGATCTCAAACATGTGGGTTGCATGCGGCCCGCAGGGTTCTTTCGTGCGGCCTGCCAAGCTTCCTGCACACCCCCACCCTTCCCATGCGTCCCGCCGCCCATCTGCCTACCCCGTGGCACCGTGAGCCCCGTGCCACTCCCTGAAGCGGCTGGAACCATGTCCCTGTGGCCCCAGGGGGGCAGAGGGTTCTGTGCATTGTGCTCGCTTCCAGGCACCGCCCCCCTCAGCTCCCGTTGGCCGGGAACAGGGAACCACAGCCAATGGGAGCTTTGGGGGAGGTACCCGGACGAGCTGCAAGAGCAGCACACGGAGCCCTGTGCCTCCGCCTCCCCCAGAGACGTGGTTCCGGCCGCTTCCTGGAGCAGAGCGGGGCCAGGGCAGGCAGGCAGGCAGCGAGCCTGCCCTGGCCCCAGTGCGCGCCACTGCCACCCCAGAGCCTGCACCCCGAACCCCTCCTGCACCCCAGCTCCCTGCCCTGAGCCCCCTGCCGCATCCCACACCCCTCCTGCACCCCAACTCCCTGCCCTGAGCCCCCGCCACACCCCGCATCCTCCTGCACCCCCTGGGGGCGGGGAGGGGGCGGAGTTAGGGTGGGGACTTCAGGGAAGGGGTTGGAATGGGGGCAGCAAGGGGGGATGTCAGTTATGCGGCCCTCGGGCCAATGCACTAGTCCTCATGTGGCCCTCGTGGTCATTTGAGTTTGAGACCCCTGCTCTAGAACATGAATAAACATACTTAAGTTGGTCCAGGATTACTTCAAAAGAAACTCCCAGATTTTAAGGCCAGAAGGGACCATTATAAGGCGGTGTGGCAGAGTGGAGATCACTGAAATGGGACTCAGGAGAACTGTGCTATATTTCCAGCACTGCCACTGATTTCCTGGGGTCGGAAAGGAATTTTCCTCCAGGTCAGATTGGCAGAGATCCTGAGGGTCCTGGTGGGATTGCCTTCCTCTGTCGAGTGGGGCATGGGTCACTTGTTGGTCTGAAGTAGAGTAAAAGGCGTCTCTGTAACATGAAGTCTGTAAATCAAGATTTGAGGATTTAAGTAACTCAACCAGAGGTTATGTGCCTATTACTGGAGTGGGTGGGTGAGGTTGTGTGGCCTGCTGTGTGCAGGAGGTCAGACTAGAAGATGATCACAATGGTTCCTTTTGGTCATAAGGTCTGAGTCTGAGTCTGGGCAAGTCTCTTCACCTCCATGGCTTAGTTTCCCCTTCTGTAAAATGGGGATAATGATACTGACTTCCATTGTAAAGCACTTTGAGACCTACTGTTGGAAAGCACTGTGTAAGAGGTGGTATTATTACCTAGTCTGACCACCTTTATAACATGGGCCATAGAATTTCATAATCACTAAGGCAGATCTTCCAGAAAGGCAGCCAGTCTTCATCTAAAGACTTCAAGAGATGGAGAATCTACCATTTCCTTTGGTAGCTTGTTCCAATGGTTAATCACCCTCACTGTTAAATTCAAATTAGAAACACATCACACATTTTTATCTGCCTTTAACTTCCAGCCATTGGTTCTTGTTATGTTTTTCTCTTCTGTTGTGAAGAACCTTTTAGTACCTAGTATTTTCTCTCCACGAAGGTACTTAATATATTGTATTCAAGTCACCTCTTGATCTTTAAATAAGTTTAAACAGATTTAGTTCTTTAAGTCTCTCGCTCTTAAGCCATTTTTTCCAGTCCTTGAATAATTTTATGGCTCTTTTCTGCACTGTCTCCAGTTCAAGAAAAAGAGTTGCTCAACTTTTCACCATGAAAAATCTTCTAGAGTTCAAAGAACCTTTTAGAGTAGGGATGTAAACAGCAGTTTAAAAAAAAGGAACCGTGTAACCGATTAAAATTTTAATCGGTTACACGGTTAAACGTTTCACCGGGGAACTGAGGGTGCGGGCGGTGCTGCAGTACCCTCACATTTTACGTGGGGCTCTGCTCCCAGGGATCCCGGCCCACGTGCCCAGGGACTCTGCTGCCGGCCTTCACCACCCGCCACCGCACCTGGGGACTCCGCTGTCGGCCCTGCGCCTGGGGCAGCAGTGGAGTCCTGGGCTCCAGTGGGCAACGGAGTTTAATCATTAACCGTTAACCAATACCAGTAAGTAAGACTGATGCTTATCGGTTAACCTTTTACATCCCTATTTTAGAGTGTTTGTTGTTGCAGGAGGTGTGACACAAAGACTAACTTCTGGTTTGCCTCCCACCATTTGAGAAACAAAACAATACTGTAGGTGCTAGGACTCATCAGTAGCAAGGACAGAGGAGTTCCTTCCTTCCTTCCTTCCTACCCCTCCTGCTGCTGCTGTTTGGTACTAGTTCCAAATTGAATGTAGCAAGTCCTAGACTCCAAACCAGTGTAACTTGAAATAATTGAACTAAGACACATGTCCTGTTATCTTGGGGGGAAAAGATCTGAGAATTTTGGCCTATGCTGTCCTTGTATCATGTTGGGTAAGGGGTGTGGCCAGCCAACCCTCCATTTTTCCTGAGACCTGTGAGGACATTCTGCAGATCTCCAGGGTATGCACATGGAGGTCTAGCCTGTCTGTGCTGTTCCAGGCCTTCAGATAGTTGCTATGGCCTCCAAATGTGAGCCAAAAATCTTTGAGGAGGTTTGGAGAGGCAGCATAAATTCCATCAGGTTTGCTGGAAGATGGTGGTATAGAAAGCATCTGTCACCTAAATCCATGGAGTCCTGGACACATGACCTTTGCATGGGAAGGCTTCTGCAGGATGGCAAGGAGAGAGAGATGGGTTGCTGCAATTCCCCTCCCTCTGGCAGATTTGGTGTTCCTGTCTCTTTCTCCCTACTGCTAAAAGAAAAAGGGGGTGAGAGGGGGGTCATTCAGCCATGAATCTAGTACAGCCGTTGATATTTTTGATGAGAGTATAATTTGGATTTTCTTTTTGTTCTAGGAGCTGTGAGCTGCACATTCTTCCTGGCAGCTAACAGCCTATATTCATCCAGTGATGATGTGATAGAGCTAACACCAACAAATTTCAACAAGGAAGTCATTCAGAGCGACAGTTTATGGCTGGTAGAATTTTACGCACCATGGTAAGGATTATAGCTAGTCAGAGAATCCTAGCACATGCTGTCCTGCCAGCATGTAAGAGGGTTGACTAATTTCTATAAACAAAGGACTTCCTGCTCACCCTTATATCTTCGAGGAATACGAAAGGTGACTTACTAGAAATCCTGGACCAACCATTCACTCTCTCACACAGATCTCACTTGGGTTTCAATGCATTTCAATAGCCTTGTGGCCAGCAAAATAAACCTGGGTTTATAGAACAGATTGGTGGAAAATAATTAGTCTGGATTGGTAAGAGGTGCATTAGATTGCAGCCTAGACGCTCAAATCTTTTTGCATTTATAACTTTCAATATTAACTTCAGTAAAGATAGAAAAATAATTAGAGCTGTCAATCACCATTAACTCAAGCGATTAACTCCAAACAAATTAACTCAATTAATTTTATCACAATCACCGTTTTAATCACACTACAATAATAGAATACTAATTGAAATTTATTATGAATATTTTGGATGTTTTTCTACATTTTCAAATATATTCATTTCAATTACAACACTGAATACAAAGTGTACAGTGCTCACTTTATATTTTTTATTACGAATATTTGCACTGTAGAAAAAATAAATAAAAGAAATAGTATTTTTCAATTCACTTCATACAAGTACTATAGTTCATTCTCTTTACCGTGAAAAACAATGTAAAAATTAAAGCCTACAAGTCCACTCAGTCCTACTTTTTGTTCAGTCAATCGCTAAGATAGACAAATTTGTTCACATTTATGGAAGATAATGCTGCCTACTTCTTATTTTACGATGACACCTGAACGTGAGAACAGGCATTCAACGCCAGCTACAACAGTGCCATATGCAAGATATTTACGTGCCAGTTGAGTGCAATTATGTAAAAAAAAATTCTACATTTGTAAGTTGCACTTTCACGAAAGAGATTGCCCTACAGTACTTGTATAGATGAATTGGAAAATACTATTTCTTTTTTCTTATCTACAGTGAAAATATTTATAATAAAAATAATATAAAGTGAGTACTGTACACTTTGTATTCTGTGTTATAATTGAAATCAATATATTTGAAAATGTAGAAAGCATCCCAAAATATTTAAATAAATGGTTTTCTGTTATTGTGTAACAGTGTGATTTAAAACTGCGATTAATGCAATTCATTTTTTTTATTGTTTGGCAGCCCTAAAAATAATTGATTAGCAGTGTGTTCTAAATGAAGAGTTTCTCTGCATCCAATCTTTCCCATCCTGACCCCGCCATGAAGGCATAAGGCTGAATTTGTGGTTATGATGCCCGCACCTAGCTGCCCAACTTAGCCTGTATTACTATTCTAGGCAAAGCTTTGTGTCCCTCATCTCCTCTATGAAATGTAATAGCATACTAACAAGGGTGAATCACTGTTGGGTTAACACATCCAGGTTCTAATCCATTATAACTAAAGATAACCTATCATAAAGTAACCAGCGAAAAAGGGAAAGTCTTCAGGGTTAGCCTGGGGCAAAGCATAATGGAAGTATAAGAAACAGGTAAGATCTCAGTGTATGCTCTTTGCAGAAGAAAATGTCTTTTACACACCAGAAACAGAAGAGTAGCTTACTGAAAACCACAGCTTACCAGAGCATGTGTATACTCTTACAGTTTTCTCTGACATGCCTCCTGTGCAGATCTGCTTAAACAAACTACTCAGTTATCATCCCTCAGTCAGGATTGCTTGGGTGTTCTGCTTCACTGGAATAACTTCCCTTGAGATTTCCCCTCTCCTTTCTTTAAGGCTTAACAGTACTAGGCAGTCCAAGTTCTTATCATATACAGTTCTCTTGCTAGGTTGGAGCTCACCATCTCTGTTTGAGGCTAGTTTTTAGATTATCATTGTCAGCAGGGTAAGAATCCTTTGCAGTGTTTGCTCCTGGTGTCTGCAGTGACACGGTGAGATCACAACTTGGTATTCTTCCCCCCCTCATGTGGCTAGAACTCCCAACTCCATTTCACAAAATGCAAATAGCAAATGATAGATTACATTCGTATGCTGGACTCTTGCAGAGTTCAAACTTCATTGATTTCTTAGGTATTTTGTGAAATGAAGTACTTACCAAGTACTTACTTGAATGAAAATAAATTTATTTTTCCAAAAGGTGTGGTCACTGTCAACGACTAACTCCTGAATGGAAGAAAGCAGCGACAGCATTAAAAGTAAGTTTAAACTTTCCCACGCACATGCAGTGCTTTGGAGTTGGGGGAAATTGGCTTTTGTCAGCTCTCTTAGAAATTTACAACTAACTTTAGGTCAGCCTTGTGAAATTCTACTAGCCCTGGACAAGTAAAATTCTTTAACAGGCAAAACGTCAGGTTTTTCTAAATAATCTGTCCAAGGGTTTTTGCTTTTTCTGGTAAACTTCCATGACTGCTTTGGAAGGCTGTTATAGAATCAAAAATCAATGGTTTATAATCCAGATTTCTGGTTGAGAAATATTTTTCTTTCTCTTTCTCCCCACTCCCCCTCCCCCAAAAGCCTCTGAATGCCTTTAGATCCCAGAACTAGCACAGGTTGGGTGTGTGGAAATAGCTCTGTAAACTGCAACATACTAGCATTTGTTTCAGTATGGTAAATGTGACAATGCAGTGATCTGCTGAGCTTTGAATTTGCTGTTTAGTCTTTCTACACACCTTTTTGTTTAATACAAAAAAACCATTAATTGATAACTTTGTGTCTCCCATTCCCAACTACTAGGCTGCCATGGCCCCAAACTTCCCCAGTACATTACTCACTGGTTCTTTCCACCTGACCATTATGGCTCCTGCTGTCAAATGCATTAAATTACAGTTGAAGCTTTTTAAAATTTAAATAGGGTGTTGTGAAAGTTGGTGCGGTTGATGCAGATAAGCATCAGTCCCTAGGTGGTCAGTACGGTGTTCGAGGATTTCCAACTATCAAGATTTTTGGATCCAACAAGAACAAAGCAGAAGATTACCAGGGTAAGTGCTGTGTGGTACTCTTTCATGTGTGGTGTGTTTTCATGTCTCGTGTGATATGATTGGCACGATAGATAAAAAGAATTGTGAAATTGCTTATTCCATGTCTGCTATCTATAATCAGTAAGGCTATGTTTTATTCACAGTAATTTTTAGTAAAAGTCATGGACAGGTCACGGGCAGTAAACAAAAATTCACAACCTGTGACCTGTCCATGACTTGTACTGTATACCCCTGACTAAATCTTTGGGGGAGGACGGCCCGTGGATTGCGGGGGGCAGGGGCGTGCAGCCTGGGACCCCCGCTGTGGGGTGGGTTGGTGGAGCTGCCAGGCTCCCTGTCTGACTCCATGTCTCCCTGGAATTGTCAACATCCCCCTTCCTCAGCTCCTAGGCAGAGGTGTGGCCAGGCAGCTCTGTGATGCCTCCGCCCTGAGTGTCGGCTCCCATTGGCCAGGAACCGCAGCCAATAGGAGCTGCGGGGGTGGTGTCTGCAGGTGGAGGCAGGGCACAGAGCTGCCTGGCCACGCCTCTGCCTAGGAGCTGAAGGAGGGGGATGTCGCTGCTTACTGGGAGAGCGCCCTCCCCCCCCCCCCCCCCGAGGTAAGTGCCACCCAGAACCCGCACCCCCTCCTGTGCCCCAACCCTGAGTCCCCTCTCACACCCAAACTCCTGCTGCTGGAGTGGGGAGGAGACTGAGACTGCCCCAGGTGTGACTGGCTGGGGGGCCACCCAAGCTGCTCAGGTGGCCTCTAGGCCAGCCGCACCAGCTGCTGCAGAAGTCACAGAGGTCTTGGAAAGTCACAAAATCCATGACCTCTGTGACAAACTCTCAGCCTTAATAATCAAGTATTTTCATGTAGATTGTGGTTATTTTAGGAAACAAACAGAAAAGAACTCTGCTGCTAGTAGTTGCAGTTGAGTAATTCATCTGATGTGATGGCATGGAAACATAATAGCAGATTCCCAGTTAAATCACGCTGCAGTGCTCAAGTTTGGAAGGTCCGAGGCATTGCAGTAAGATATTACTGATTTCTTGATGTGCATGCACTGCGGAGAGGATTTATTAGAGAGGGTATTTGTTTGCTGTCCTGGTGATAGTGACCTAATTCTTGTAGAGTATTGTGTTCAATATCAA
This sequence comes from Eretmochelys imbricata, assembly GCF_965152235.1. Classification (NCBI taxonomy): domain Eukaryota; kingdom Metazoa; phylum Chordata; order Testudines; family Cheloniidae; genus Eretmochelys; species Eretmochelys imbricata. The sequence continues at coordinate 30,226,454 of NC_135574.1, forward strand.
TATTGCCTTGCATGTAACTTCCTTGCTTTTTAGCATTTTTGAAGAAATACACTTGTGCAACCTTAGTGCCCAAGTTAATTGAGTCCCACCATACATAAAATGTCAGTAAAGGCCAATCCTGTGCCCACTGAAGCCAACCGGAGCAGTATTGGGCCTTGAATCTAAGCTTGTAAAATAGGGTGCTAATATGATTTGACAGTTCAGCCCTTTATCTCTTTATTCTGCTGTGTCACAGGTGGCAGAACAAGTGAAGCTATTGTTGATGCTGCTTTAAGTACTCTTCGATCACTGGTGAAGGATCGTCTTAGTGGCAGAAGTGGAGGATATAGTTCTGGAAAGCAGGTAGTTCTGAGGGAATGGATAATGCATTATTTTTATTGATGAGGCTTCATGTCTTCTGCAGCAAATCAGAGCCTTGTGCTCCAAGATCTGTGTAGCACTTGAGGGTGCATGGGATCACTTTATGTGTTCATGTTGGTACGACACTTGCAAAGTGTGTGAAAGAACTTGGAGTATTGGTTAAGCTGATTGACAGAAGATTATCTCTTTGGGCTGTTTGGCAGCACATTCCAGAAAAGCCACAAGTCTCGTTCTTAGGATATGTCCGCATGGCAACCAGAAAGCATAGGGAGGGAGATGGGCTTCAGAGCCCAAGCTGCAGCACGAGCCTGAATGTCTATGCAGCTATTTTTAGTGCTGTAACTTGAGTCGGAGTCTGTTGACCCAGGCTCTGACACTTGCTGCTGTGGGTTTCTGCTTGCTGTGTAGACATACCCATAAGGTAAGATAAAATGAATTACATGGTTTAGAAAACAGCCAGGTTGCATGTGACCCTGATGTGGTATACCAGCTGCAGCGGAACTCTTCATTGGCCAAAATGGTTTATATGGCATGTTTATCTCAGTCCACCAGTGAGCAGTCAGGATGTCTATCAGCCTTTTAGAGATTCAGTAATTCAACTTGAAGGAACTTTTTTTCCTGACAGGAAAAAATCATTTCAGCTGTTGACTTGTAGAAGTGGAACGTTTAGGTATTAGCTGACTTTTTTTTCATCTCCACAACATTCTAATGCTAAATATTATAATAGAGTTATTAATAACTAGAGCAAGTTAAATGCTGATGGCAATCATCAAAAATATGATCAATATTTTAAAAGCAGCCTGGTTCTTTACCTTGATACATCCACTGCAGTCAGTGGGAGTAGCTTGGCTAACGCATCACATAGTGATTTGAATATAAACCTCATTAGGTTAATGGTGTACTAAAATCCTTTTTAAAAAGAAACTTGGACAATCAGTTCTTGCCTGCAGCAGATGTGCAATTCTCTGGAGCGCTCAGTGCAACCACTGTGCACAATGGCCTCATGAAACCAGGACCTGCAGTCCCCTCCGTGAGAAGAGAAGTCCTACTCTCCCAAAGAGATGCGTAACTGCGGCTACGTCTACACTAGAAACTTCAAAGTGCTGCTGCGGGAGTGCCCCCGGGGCAGCGCTTTGAAGTGTGAGTGTGGTCACGTGTGAGCGCTGGGAGAGAGGTCTCCCAGCGCTCCTGGTAATCCACCTCCGGAAGGGGAATAGCTCCGAGCACTGGGAGCGCGGCTCCCAGCACTTGGAGCCTGTCCTCACTAGCGCTTTAAAGCGCTTAAACTTGCTGCGCCCGGGGGGGGTGGGGGGCGATTTTTCACACCCCAGAGCCAGCAAATTAGAGAGCTATAAAATGTAAGTGTAGACAAGACCTGAACGTGGAGATTTGTCAAGTTTCTAAGCACTAACGCAAGAGAGACCCTGTGGAAGGGGTGACTTGGCCTTCAATCTTTGTCTGTCTCTCCATGTGTTAAATGGGGTTCCTTCATCCCTTCCTCAGAGTTGTATTAAGGCTAAGTTCATTAGTGTTTGCAATTCTGTGGCACGTTCCATCTGAGGACCTCAAAGTAGTTAGTTAAATTAACATGAGAGCCAGAAAGCAAAACATAACCAGGAACAAGACCAGCTGCTAAGCATTAAGTGCTGCAGAATGAATGAGATTATTTCATAGTCCAAGCCCTGAAGTGGAAAATGTAAACAGAACAGTGAAAAATAAGAACCCTATAAAAGTCATAAAAAGAAAAGGAGGACTTGTGGCACCTTAGAGACTAACAAATTTATTAGAGCATAAGCTTTCGTGAGCTACAGCTCACTTCATCGCACAAGTCCTCCTTTTCTTTTTACGGATACAGACTAACACGGCTGCTACTCTGAAACCTGTCATAAAAGTCATAGGGTAACACTGTCAAAAACGCTTGGTACCCAGCCCCCATTTTCAAAAGTTACTAAAGGCCATTGACTTTCAACAGGATTTGGGCTCCTGTGTGCCTAAGTCACTTCTACAAATATGATTTTGCACCTAACTGATTTAGGAATCTCCTGAAAATTTTATACTTAACCTACCAAAGTGGATAAGAACTTTTTTAATGGTAATTTTTTTTAACCTGACTGTGTCCCTTTATATTCTGGCAGTGAGACTTCTTTCTAAAAGTGAACCAAAAGATCTTGAGCCATTAAGATCAGAGTTCTGGTCTTTCCAGAGACTATAGTGTTGCTTCCCATTGGTCTTTAGAAGTTTGCTGCAATCTGTATGCTCTGTGGGTGTTCTTAACATGGATAGCTCTAGCATGGGAAACTCAGATTGTCTGAACTTGGAAATTTCTGATAAACGTGTTTTAATTTAGCAAAGAAATGTCTAGGTACACACACATGGAAGTGATTACATCTGGAGCAGCTGTGGTGTGGTTATGTGAGGGAGCAATGCAAAAGTTCCCCCAGTTTAACAGGTTTTATTTTTGAACTACAGAGTAGCCGAGAAAGTGGAGGCGGTGATAAAAAGGATGTGATTGAACTGACTGATGACAGCTTTGATAAGAACGTTGTGAATAGTGATGATGTTTGGCTGGTAGAGTTTTATGCCCCATGGTGTGGACACTGCAAAAAGTAAGTGAAGCTGTTGGCAATCATTTTAAATGGGTACTTGCTTGTCATCTGCAGTTTATGTAAGCGGGCTTATTTCTTGAATTGGAAATAGAACTGTCTCTCTTGTTTTATTGGATGTGAGTCTTGACAATGGTGCAAGTTACTCTTTAACTTGCCCACTCCAGAATTTACTAGGGAACCTGTGTTTCTTCCCTCCCCACCCCCATCAGCAGTTTTAGCATTTGTTGGACCCAGTCCTGCTTCATTTGAAATCATGGGCAAAATTCCCCCTGCCACCAGTGGGAACAGGATCTGGCCCTTTGAAAGTTTCTTATGTTAGGAGAGTCTTCTAATCCCAGAATTCAAGATGTCCTGAGATATTCCATGTAGTCCTTGAGTCCTTTTCCAGAGCTGCTCCTACTCTGGAGAGAGTGCATTCCTCCAGGTATAAGCTGTGGGTTGTGGTTTCACTAACTTGCCTCTAAAATACCAATTTTTACTGCTAGTAATTGGCATTATGTTGCTTTCCAGTCTGGAGCCAGAATGGGCAGCTGCTGCCACAGAAGTGAAAGAACAGACCAAGGGAAAAGTGAAACTGGCAGCCGTAGATGCTACAGTGAATCAGATGTTAGCCAGCCGATATGGGGTGAGTGTGCTCTGCAGGCTTGAAAATTCCCTCCCCTTGTTTGCAATCTCTCTAATAGGTCACGTTCCCTGGTAATACCTAAAGAACTCTTACCTCAACACTTACTTTTAGTTCTTAGTACTAACAAATATTAGTATAAAAGGGACTTGAGCAATTCATGGGGAAATCAGTTGCTTTTCCCAAACGCTGAGAGAAGATGGAATAAATATGGATGTTTCCATTGAGAAAGTATCTTTGACTCCTGCAGTTTGCTTCCACGAGGTCTGGCATAACTGCACCCTATAGTAATTTACTAAGTGCCATCCTAAAATATATACCACCTCTCTGAGACTGGCAGTTTTTGTACATGGATCCGAGTGCAGCTGGTATCTCCAGCTGAAAGAATTCCAAAGGTGTCATGTTAGCTATACAGATGTGATACCTCAGGCTCAGAACTTGGTGCTTCGTTGGCTCGCTCTCCCCCAGAAAGAAGTTTCTTGATTTTTAAAGGTATTTAGGCACCTAGTGGGGTTTTCAGAGGCACCTAGGCACATAAAACTCATTGATTTCAATGGGTGTGAGGTGTCTAGTTGCTTTTGAAAACCACACTTGGCTCCTAAGGGCCTGATTTTTAAAAGTATTACGTGTCCTTCCATATCTCATTAATACTAAAATAGTTTAAGAAAGTAGAAAGAAAAAACATCACTGAGTAGCATGCGGGTGGAGGGTGAATTCAATCTCACTGTAATTCAACAGTCATTGATAATCAATTGGCAATCAGTGAAGGTACTAGAACAAACTTATTAAAAACGAGTTGTTTTTTAAGGTCCATGTGATGTAGAGGTGGCCACAGTTCTTAACAGGCCTCCCTCTCTTCCCTAATAAACTCAGGGGATCTTCACCTTCAGAGGCATGGAGGAGTAAGCTGGCCCTGCTGATATTTAAATCCTCTAGGGAGATCTGGTGTCAAAACTTGGACCCTTGATGCACCACAGATGCTGATAGTACAATAGCTAATAGTGTTTTTAACACGTATTGACTAACCCAATTTTAAATTGTAGCATAGACAAGGAATAACTAACTTGCCTTTTAAAATGTTTAGGCTGAGGGTGTAGCCCTGCAATGTAGTGTGGAGATCCCCTGTCTTGATGCAAAACTCTCCCTCTTTATCTAGAGCACATCATGGTGGTATTCCATTGCAACCACTAACATTCTTGTTAATTTGAACTAATAACTTCCATATTTTATTGCAGATCCGTGGATTTCCCACAATCAAGATCTTTCAGAAAGGGGAAGACCCTGTTGATTATGATGGTGGAAGAACAAGATCCGATATAGTTGCTCGAGCTCTGGATCTTTTTTCTGAAAGTGCCCCACAACCTGAGCTGCTAGAGGTATCCCTGCTCTGCAAACCTAACTTCTCTGAGTGCTTTTCCATCCTGTCTTTTGGGCCCTGCAGTTATTTTTAAGAAAAATAGTGATGGTAAAGGAAATGACCAAAGTGGTGCACGAGCAGAACTTGTTTTGGATCAAAAGTACCCAAAGATCACAATCCCGGTCCATGGTGTAGCTTTACATTTTTTACAGTGTATAGTACTGCTCATTAAAGAAGCTGGACTGACAGTCCTGAATGCTGAAGACCTTGATCCATGGAATAGATACCGTGAAGGTGGCAGCAGTATGAGCTATCTTGCCAATGTATCTAAATCCTCATTTGGAGAAAGGGGGTGAGATGAAAGTTCAGATTCCATTTCCACTAAAACCTTGGCCGCTTTGCTGAGACTCTGGTGGTGGCTTTGTCATGTGGATCACCTGTAAATGAAGGACTGGGTGGAAACCACACTCATGTCACTTAGTCTAACGGCCTACAGTTGGTAACTTCTAGATTTGATTGACGTGGGCTGGATTTGAACCACTGACTTAGAAGCAGAAATTGACTCCTGTTATATAGTGTGTTGTGCTGCCATTATTTTAACAAGGAGCTTCCACAAACCTCGTGCCTTAGCCTGTGATAAAATCTGTGCTGAGGTGAGGGACTGGCCAATTGAATAACTTTGCCATTTAAACAAAAACTCCCTTCTAACTGACATCAGAGAGGCTAATGACACTACTGGGCAAACTTATACTAAGCTGCACTTTGTAGCAAAGTGTTTACGGTATGCATGGAGAATATTAACATTGCAGCACTGTCAACGGTTTATGTCATCTGACACACATGCAGATTTCACCAGGGTTGGGTGCCTGCACCGCTTCAGTGCAATTCTGTCTATTTCACAGGAAATAAACTGTTGTTCAGAAGTAATAGTTATCTGGCCTGGCATCACACCTCTTCCCCCCTTCACCTCCCCCCAAATCATGGTATCTTAGTGACTGACAGAATTATAAAATGCACGCACCCCTCTCACCCCCTGGAGATTGGCAGGGTTGGACTAGGCCTTTTTTCGTTGTTGACAAACCACAATATGTCTGTCTAATGAGCCTCAAGACTAGAAGTCCCTCTTGGCTTGGGAAGATTTAGCAGCATGCCAAGTGTGGTTGGCTCCACCAGAGGCACTGAAATCACCCAACCTGTTCCCAGTTCAGTGAAATTTTTACCATGGCGATTCTGTCCGCTGCACTGCCCCCCTCCTCCCCACATGTTGCTGCTAACCACTTCACTAGCTTTTATAGTTAGCCTGCTGACAGGCTGTATAAAACTTTATTTCCTATCAGCTGAGTCTCCATTTGATCTCCCTTCACATCTGAATATGCAGCATCAACAGTATTGGTAGGAATATTCATAGGTTTGGGCATGGTGTTTCAGATGAGCATCCTGCTAGTGGACTAGAGGGAGGCTTCCAGTGTCTCTTCTGGCATGTTGCCGTGGGGAAAAGTAGGTTTTTTTTTCTCCCTCAAAGCAGTTGTCTTTTCAGGCAGGACTAAGTTTGAGGCTATGGCACCCAGGACTGTTAATCACCTGAGTGCTGTGGTGTTTTATAATCTGTGGTTTCTTGTTTCATTCTCCCAGATTATTGATGAAAATATTGTGAAGAGTACCTGCGATGCCCACCAGCTCTGTGTAATTGCTGTGTTGCCTCATATTCTTGATACAGGTAGAATAAAAGGAAGCATTTTTCTTTATAATGTCACTTAAGGAAAAAGAACGACCTGCCTTAACTTGTCAAATTCTGTCTGGCAAACAGGAGCTGCAGGTAGAAATTCCTACTTGGAAGTCATGTTAAAAATGGCAGACAAATACAAAAAGAAAATGTGGGGGTAAGTGTCATTGCTGGCTTGGCCACTTCTTTTGAAAAGGGGTGTGTGTGAAGGACCTCAGATGTCCACATTAGATTCGGAGAGGTAGTTACTCTGTGTTCTGGAAGATCCCGCGTCTTGTTTTTCTGTAGAAATACATAAATACCTTGCAGAGATGGGCACAGCTTTGCATCTGACGGTGCTATTTTGCAGATAAGCTAAGAGCATGGTAAAACGGAAAGCCCTGTGAATAGGTCAGTGGATACCTCTGTCAAATTGACAATTTTTTAAATGGGGTCTGTTTAAAAAAACAGACAGAAAACCAACTGATTTAATCCTTTTTTCACCTTGTGTGCATTTTGACTACTTAAGGCTAATGTCAGCTAAACATTGAGATTAGATCAAACATACCTCCCAGGTCTGAATGTTGAAAGCAATATTTGAGCTGTAAAACATGTCTGGTTTCTTTGGAGCCTTACTTTGGTAGGCTGGTTTTTCTCTGTTGTTGTGTCTGATTATATTTCAGAAGTGCAGGCTCTGTTAATGTGTTGCCTCACATTCCCACTGTGGGCCAGCTGGCATTTTCTTTCTCCTTCTCTCCCCCTTCCTCCATGCTGGGTTGAGCCAGTGTGTCTTTTGTTTCCCACAAGCCAGGGAGAGGTCTGCTAAGGAGGGTGATGTTGCCTTATGGCTACCTGTGGACTCCAGGTTGCTGGACATCACAGGAAGTGTTGGGGAGCATTCTGACATGGCAGCTGCTGGGAAAGAGGCCATGGGAGGGAGAGGGGGTGGCATGACAGACTTCAGGGGAGTGCTGAGACCTTTTGAACTCCTGACTGGTCTAATGCTTCACTTTCTGTGGAGGACTTGTTAAGGGCAAGAGAAACTGAATTAGCCAACTGGAGAGTGGAAACATCACACTCCCCTTCTCTGCTCAGCAATCTGCTTCAGGCGTTATTCAAGGCTACAGTTTTTCTTGTTTAGGTATGTGACTTAGCCCACTGTAAGCCTTGCCTGCCTAGGTTAAAGCACAGCAATCTGTTGAAGTAGAGCAAGTCTGTAACTGTTCAACTGTGCTTAAGCATTTGTTCACTAACATGGTTCCTGTCTTGTAGGAGCATCTGTTTATAGCCACTTCTATAGTACAGACTTCAATGGCTGGGCCTCCTTTGGGACCTTGGGCTAGAAGTCATTGTTGAAGATTGAAAAGTTTTCTTCACATAGAGCATGATTCCACATCACGGCTAGATCTTACTGACTTGAATAGAGATGAGGGTCTCTGTGCAGTTTTCCATGATGATACTGATCAAAAACTTTGGAATGTTCCTTAAACTTTATCAGTTTTATTCGGTGGGAATCTGTGAAGCCCTGTGAACAGTGCTACAAAGGACACGGATGTTTTTGCAAAAAGCAGACTTGCCAAAAACTGGTGTAAAAGCAATAATACAGTACTGTCTTCAAGGTTCTTTCTTTTTTCTTTTTAAGGTGGCTGTGGACAGAGGCTGGAGCTCAGTCTGAGCTTGAAAATGCATTGGGAATTGGAGGATTTGGGTACCCAGCAATGGCAGCAGTCAATGCACGGAAGATGAAATTTGCCCTCCTGAAAGGATCTTTCAGTGAACAGGGGATTAATGAATTTCTCAGGTACAAACTTTTTTTTTTTAAAAGTAATTTAAACTGTTCATTTAACTAAGTCTCTGGATCTGTGGAGACAGAACACATTGTACAATGTACATTGGCATGCCAGTGTAAATTCATTCAGGAGTGTGGAGCTCTGGAAATAAGATTACAAGTTGCTGTGGATTTTTTGTTGTTAGTGGCTTTTTTTAACTAAAATATGGGGCTAAGGGGGAGTGTCAGAAAGCATAAGACCCTGATTCTGCAGAGGATTTGCAGGATCAGACCGAGCCCTTAAACTGTAAGTTGCCAAATACTCAAAGTAGTTAGTGTGGCAGTAGTGTGGGGGGACATGGCGCCTATCCCAACTGTTTGATTCTAATAGACTGAGATTGTGCTAATAATTGAAGTCCAATGCAGAATTTTTCTTTACCCAGTGTCTGAAGGTAGGTCTGCACCATCACCATTCTTCCTAAGTTTTAAAAATGCACTGTAAAGCAAAAACATTTCTGTGCTCCATGTCTCTTCCAGCCACCATCACTCTTTCCTCCTTTTACCAGATTGTGAGTGCACTAAGCATGGCAAGTTCTAAACACCATTTCAGAAAAAGTTGTTTTTGCACCTGTGGCATCCTTGTTAACTGACTTCCCAGACAGTGACTTCACCAATACTAGATGTTCATTTTAATCCGGAGTACTTCATATCGTGATTATGTGCTCTGGGTAGCTTCAGTGAATCAGGAAGTACATGATTTTACATGAACTTTACTAGTATGAGTCCATTGGTTGCAAGCAGCTCAGTTAAGGGATTTGTCTCTGATGGAAAACCCCACAACTGCCAACACCAGTGAGTTTGTATCAGTATTCTTTCAAACCAGTTGATGCACTGTGAACCCTAGCTCTGTTCTGTGCCATCACCACAGAAGAGTATCTGCTGCATAACGTACATACTTACAAGGATGTAAAAAATCATTGTGGAGGCATCAACCTAAACCAGTGGTTCCCAAACTGGGGTTCATGAACCCGTGGGGGTTCACGAAATGTTACAGGGCGTTCTTGGGGAAAATTCCCTAATGGCAGACAGAGCTGCCCTTAGGGACCTCTGGCAGCATGGGGCCATCAGCCCGGAGCCCCGGGGACTTCCAAGAGCTCTGCAGATCATAGCAAGCATATCTATCACACTGAGGAGACTGAAACTTCAAGACTCTACAAGAAATGGAAAGGGAGTGGATTTTTTTTTTTTTTCTGTTTTTAAAATTAAATGACTACTAGTGTTGTTTTTAAAATGATTATGAAGAACAAGCTTAAGCTTTGTTTTAACGAGCGTTGGTTGCCTGGGCTGCTCAAGACCTGAATGCTTGTGCAGGAGGAACTCTTTGAGTTGGCTTCTTAAATCCCTTCATGCTGTCTCACATCTGATACTCCTGGATGAAACATAGGAGCCTTGTCTTATAACAGGCTTAATCAAAGTGACACAAGGTACGAAAGTGAGGTCTTGGAAGAGTGTTGGTGTTTTCATAATGTAATGATAAATAATAAATAGTGTGTAATAAGCACGTCATAAAAACAAACTTTATATTTCCAAGATCGCTGCTTTTATAATTTATGCTCAGGTAAGGGAGAAAATCCCTGGAAATATTCATTTTTAGGAGGGGGTTCACAAGACTGGGCATTTTAGTGAAAGGGATTCACGGGTTGTTAAAGTTTGGGAACCACTGACCTAAACCAATGTTTATTAGACTGATTTAGTGGGTTTTCCATTTAGTTTTGGGTTGAAATCTACCAGAATCTTTTTTTCCTTTAAGCAGAAAGATGTAAGTTTAACCCATGAAATTTAAGGTCTATTAAATACAAAAGTAATAGCCTCACAAAGCATACCAGAAAATGTCCATATGCTGATGGTCAGCACGGCTATGACAACTGTCTGTCATTTCTCAAACTTAGTAAGTTCTTGTATGTTTTAAAACAACTTTAGTGAGACCTCAACAGGTGCTGTGAATAGTGATGCCAGAGGACAGTCTTCCTAGGGCAAATATCCCACAGTAACCACCATATTGATGGGCTGTATAATTAAAGGTTCATGTTACCTTACCAAAGAGAAGGACTTGCAAAGTAGAAGATGACATTAACACTTCAGCTCTGGTGTGCTGTGTCTAAGGGAAGTAGTACAGTCACAATAGCTCTAGTTAGCTCTCTTAGTGCACGCTGAGCAGGATGCTAAACTTACGACTTTATGTAATGTGATAGGAAGCCTGTAAACTGTTCAGCTGAAATCAGGAAAACTAAGCCTCCGAAGAGGAGAGGAGCAGGAAAACGTAGACTTTAATGAGATAATGAAGGCCAACCTCAGAATAAGTGTGAATTTACCACTGAAAAAAAAAATACTGAAAGGAATAATGCTTGCTGTTCATAAAGGTCACTCTCTTTCTACAAACTGAATTAGCAGAGCAGGTTGAGATGAATGCAGAAGCTGTTCACCCTGTGAATCACTCTGTAACTGATAAAGATTTAGGCTTCTGACTTGAAGGAGATGAACTTCTGCAGTTGGCAACTAAGAAACGTTACTGCCCATCTTAAAATAAAAACGTCGTTGCCAGAATGTGTAAACCAACCAATAATTTTGGGCTTGTCTCATCTTTACTGTGAGGGGCACAACTAGGTTAATCCATTATAAAAAGGTGCTCAGAAGCTGACCAGTCATGGCAATAAATTGTTTTTAAAAGCAACCTCCCCTGTTTATGGGTTGAATGCTTTGAAGTTTGGTTGTTGGTGTTTATCTTGGGATCTCCCTAAAAATTCTTCTTGTCACCTTCAAAGTTTTTACCGTTCTCTAATGATCTATGAACCTCAAATTAGGGCTATTTGATGTGGTGGAATTGGGATCCATTCAAGCTAAACATCCAGTAGCACACCTAATTCCCTATTAAATGTATACAAAGTAATACAGTGTGTTTGAGGTGGATGAGATTGGAAACTGCTTAAATGTTTTTGTGTTTTTTTTTTCTCCCCTTCCCCTCCTGCCCTCTCTCCCAGGGAGCTCTCCTTCGGTCGTGGATCAACTGCACCAGTAGGTGGTGGGGGTTTCCCTAAAATTAACACAGTCGAGCCGTGGGATGGCAAAGATGGTGAGGTAAGAGGCACCTCGCCGCTGGGTGCATGAACACCTTGTTAGGTTATAAAGAAATACTGGACATAGGAACTGAACCAGGGTGGACATGCTTTCTCAAAATACCTATCCCAAGAGTAAGTGAAACACTTGTAGTTTCCCTCACAAAGTATTCAGACTGCTGCTTTTTAAGCTTACCTCCATAGCCACTTGGTAATAAAGAATAGCTAGGTAATATTGTAATGCTCATTCTCTAAACTAAACCTCTGTTGAATCTCCTAGTTACAGAGACAACAGGATTTAAACAGTAGGAAACCTAACCAGGCCTACCAGATAGCTAGTTACCTGAAGTCATGGACAGTTATACTCTGCCTTGTTAATGTCTTATATTCTAGTCAATAGTATTAAATTTCAAACTGTTGAGGATGAAACGCAATTTATTGCCAACATCTGGTTATGAGGGAACCTTAGTGTGTGAACTAAAGGGGTGACTACACTATAGCACCTGAAACTTAGATGGGTGTTGACTTTGTAGTATAGTGACTTGAAACTCAGAAGTTTCACTTGCATGGGACGCAGCTATACAGTTTTCATTGATAATGAAGTCATGATAATTGAGGCATGCAGTAAATCCTTGATTATATAGGGTTCAGTGGCAAAAGGTGGTTGTTGTTTTTTAAAAAGGCGGGGAGGAGCCAAAGAATCAGTGGTGTGGCTTTGTTTTAATAAGAACTTGGCAATGTCGTACAAGTTCCAACTTTCTGGATAGCGTGTTGTAAATAAATTCCCTGGTAGAAAACACTCCCAGCAACATGTATTGTACTGGTCCCAAGCTCAGTTAAGTGGCCACTGGGCCTGTGTTGAAATGCACTAAGGGACTTTTAGTCATGTGAGCTTCAGCTTTTTCCACTGAAGTGCCATTTAGCTCTGTCTCAGAGCAGCAGCCGTGTTAGTCTGTATTCGCAAAAAGAAAAGGAGTACTAGTGGCACCTTAGAGACTAACACATTTATTTGAGCGTAAGCTTTCGTGAGCATCCGATGAAGTGAGCTGTAGCTCACGAAAGCTTTTGCTCAAATAAATGTGTTAGTCTCTAAGGTGCCACAAGTACTCCTTTTCTTTTAGCTCTGTCTGTACATCCAGACTTAGTCTTATTTTGGATGACACCTCTGTCATCCTCAGCAGGGCATTGATTTTTCAAGTCACATATTAGAACAGTGTTACAAGCACTGGTGTTCAAAAACTCTGCTTGCGGTTCCACAGCTTCCAGTTGAAGATGACATTGATCTGAGTGATGTGGATCTCGAAGACTGGGATAAAGACGAATTGTGAGATCTTCAGGAAGTTTCTTTTCTTGGGAGAGTTTGTGCAGCAGTTTGGAACGTTATTCAAAATCAAATGGATATTCCAGTGGCCTTTTTACAGAGAAGTAGCACTTGGCCAGCTCTCTGGAACACTGCGACAGTGAACTGTATGCCTCTCAAGAAAACATTGCAAAAATTCTATGAATTGTTGTAACCAGTAAATTTGATTGTATTCTGTGTAACAAATATTTTGAGGACAACATTGATCTTTGATTACATCTTGGTTTTTACTTTGTCCATAGCGTTTGTGCTTTTTGAATGTTTCTGGGGGATGTTACTGTAACCTGTTTTAGATGTGATTTTTTTTTTTCATTTAGATGGAACCTGACCAGCTTCTGTTTCAATTAAAGAATAAAACAAGGTATTTTTGACATAGAGTATTCGTCTTGTACAGAGCAACAAACTAGCACACAATTAAAGCTGTCCAGGTTCAGATACACTGTTCACTTTGCAACAGTCATCATAAGGAATGGCACTGTAAGGCTCTTAAACTACCCTGCCACTATAAAACTTCTTGACAGTCTTTGCCTGAAGATTATACCAGACAATCTTGCTTTAAAATGCTCTTTCTAGTCTAGTCCTTTTCCTCCTGTTTTCAGTTTCTTGGAAACAACGTACCACCTCAGATGGTGATCTTGTCATCTGATAGCTAGGTTGCTGCTTGAATGGGAGATTTCTAGGGAAAATGCAGGCTGGTGAAAAGTACTGCTGATTTCAGAAGGTGGCAGTTTTCCTCTGAGTTGGTAGTGAGCGAGTGACCCACCAGAGTGTGAAGGGTCAATGTGCCGCTGTAGCTGCTTTCTCTAGAGAGAGGCCTAAAACTGATACTGACGGGTCTCTTCAATGGAATCCAGGTGTTATGTCCAGCATCCTGGCCCAATTCCAACTTGGGTGATTATGTTCTGCCTTCTTAAATGTCCCCTGCATTTTCCATTGGATCTGGTGTTCTTTGCTTCCCAACTTACACTGTTAAAATACTTACTGTTTCACCCCAGGGGTGGTTACACTTGTGGTGTTTGGTATAATTACTGCTGTTTGTAAAATCAATATTATAAAAAGGCGAAAGGTACTCAAATTATTCTGCGGCTGGCCCCCTCTTGTATCAATGTCTAGCAAAATTACTGTACATGGGACTGACCTGTGTATGAGAGAAGGAGATGGCACAGCTGAAAGCTCCTTTTCACAATAGTAATTTTACAAATCTACCCCCAACCCAATATTGTCTTTAAAGAGTCTTTCACGCTGACAAGGTGATGGACTGTACCAGCTATGGATGATGATTCATGCTGGCCTTCAGTAATGATTAAATTCTAACTAAAGGATCTGGGATAAAATTTTTTAAAGTGCCTCTGTGACTCCTACTGCAGGCAGCGCTAGGTCGACGGAAGAGCTTCTCCCATCGACACATCTGCTTCCCAGGCAGGTGGAGTACCTACACCAACGGGGGAAGCTCTCCTGTCAACAGAGGTTGCATCTCCGCTCAGTGCTGCAATGGCACAGCTGCATCGGCATAGCTGTGCTGCTGCATTTGAAGTGTAGGCAAGCCCTTGGGCTCTAAAGTTGTGTTTTCAAAAGTGACTTAGGCACTTGGAGCCTTTGAAAATTTTATTCCATCTGGTTTTAAGGTTAAGAGCAGGATTTCCTCCCTTTCTGTTGGATTAGTAAGAAATCTGTTACAAAAACCTGATTGTACATTGCTAGTTAACCCACTACCCACCAGACTACTTTAACTTTTGATTTTATTTTAAATTCCAGTAAAAATGATGATCCCCTCTTTGTAACTTACTAAATAAATAAATAAAAACTACCTACTTGTGAAGCATGTTTCTAACCATACAAAGTGAAGAGACTATAAAATAGTAAAACACTTTCCTTCAAAGTGGAGTAGATTGACTGCTTTAAATTACTGTCCTACAGATGCAAAAGAATTCTAATAAAATTATCCAGCTAAGTAGGTGCCTGCATTTTAATTTGATTGTTAATGGCTGAAGAGCATAACTCTACTGGGACACTGGGGACTTGCACATGAGTAAGTCAAGCTTGATTTTTTTGTCTAAAAATTTTTTTTTTAATTAACTGTAATCAAGAAGACTGAGGTCGATCTTGAAATAGACATAAGGATAGTATTCTTGATTGCTCAGTTGTAAACCAGGAATGTCCATGCTCATCTGCAAAAGGAGACAAAGTAACTTAGGTGCTAGAAATAAACTCTATTCTGAGATATGATCACTTGTGTTTTTACATCCCTGTCAGTAAACAGAACATACTCCTACATTTGCTTTAATCAAAGCTTTCTGTCTGAGAAGTCATGCTCAGTTCTGACTGTGGATTCTTTTTGAAGTATTTATAAATTATTTATTATTATTTATAAATTTTTTTAATTGTTCAAAACTAATTCTTCGCCTCCTCCACCCTCCAGGGTGGATTCCTACTAGCCACTTGTCTGTAAATTGCTCCCTACTATGGGATTGTGCTCACCTCCATTAGAAGAAAGTGAGGTTTTTGTAAATATTGCTTAGGAATAGCCAACAGAGGCTGGGGAGAAACCAGGGGGGCTTTTTGGTCACAGGAATTGCCACCCTGGATCCAACACGCGATGGTGGCCAGATGTTTCAGAGGGAGGTGTATGAAACATCCCATTAGGCCTCTCACACTAGATCTCCTAGCCCCTTGAGATAGGCCTAAACCCTGGAGCATGAGGTACTATGTGATCTGCTTCCTGAGCACTGGTTTTAATTAAATTGATACAAAGTCTTGCAACTATAGTCTTGTTCAGAACTAATGGCAATAGTCTCTCATGCAGTAGCCTGAACACATACATCCAATATACTTGCTGCTGCTACTTCGTCCAGGTGTTTGAAGACTGCATTTAGAACATCTCTCAGGCGTTTTACAGACTTCTTGCTGGGCTGCAGCAGCATTGCCTGGAAATTCACCGGTAGGCCGTACCTTTAAATACACAGACGTACACTTTTTGCTCTTGCATTCCTTTCAAAACTCTCTGGGAACTCTTCCTCCTCTTTCTCCAATCTCCTATCAGCCTGTCTTCACCAGCTCACTCCTCTCCACCAGTGCAGAGTGTCTTTCCCTTGTGCAGTCTCATCACCTGATCACAGTGCATGGGAGCACCCTTGTGAAGTCTAAAGTTGATTAAACAACATGTTCTGTCCCCACTGTAGCCTTCACTTTACTCCTCCCCTGTAAATACACTTGAATAGTGACTTTCACCCTTTTGCCTCCTTCAAGCAACAGTGCTGTTCCTCTCAGTCATCTAAATTTTATATGTGCTGGTGGCTCTAGCAATTCCTAACTCTAAAGTGGTGAACCTTGCCCTCTAAAGTTGTCTGAACACTGCTACAGGAAAATAAACCGCTCGTTTTAACTTCTGCATATTTGCCCACTTACCTCAGGACAGATTCAACAAAAACTCTCAGGGCTTTTACGTGAATCCAAGCCACAAATGCTTCACTGAAGTTCACTTTCAGCCAGCGCAGTAGTGGCCCCTATGGCAATAAACAGAGTAACATTGCGGTTTCTCACCTTGCTTTGGAAGCAGTGATACTGGTGCTAATTCTGAACCATTCACATTTATGATTGGGGGCCTGTAGGGTAGGAAGGATGATTTAATGGATGGGGCACTAGACAGGGTTCCAGGCTCGTCCACAAGCTTGAGTGACCTTGAGTGGCAAGTCACTGACTCGACCCTGTGCCTCAGTTTTCCCCCTGTATAAAAGAGATTTTTCTACCCTACAGGGACGCTGTGAGCTAAAAATCCATTTATGATTGTGAGCTGCTGAGATACTACAGTGATGAGGGCCAAATCAGTCACTAGAAGGTCAAATCAAAGTGTTACTTGTTACTTACATATTGTTGTTTCTTATCAGAAGCTAATTTAATCATTTCTTCCTTTTCACATTTCAGTTCTTTCTCATCAAAATAAAATTCTCGGACCATGAACCTTAAAACAAATATATTGGCTTGTAATAGCTGCCACTCATGTAACTTGCCTAGTCATCTGTCATACGCTTCTGGAATAATATGCATTTCTAAATTGCCAGCCAATACCATACAGCATGCTGAATGGTGCTGTTACCCCAGAGCAATGTGGAGTCACTTCAGCATAGCAGGAGTTATTCTCCCAGACACATTGTGCCTTAGGCGGGCAGCACCAGGAGCGGCGGTTGTGGACAACTGCTGTGCCTGTGCCACTCTTGGAGAATGCCGTGTACATTCACCCCACATAGGACAGACCCTGCTGGGTTTCCCTGCTCTCAGTGAATCTAGAGCCAGCAGCAGCAAGAGACGTGAGCAGTCCTTGCACTTAGAGAAGTGTAAAGGCTCTGGTTGTGCTTGGCTCCTGCTTCATGCAGGGCAGGGGCTCCCTGCATCCTCTCCCCACCCTGAGCAACCATGTGAGGCTGGCCCACTCTGCAGGAGCTATTCAGTAACTACAGTACCTGTTTTCTCTGGCTTTGGCTTTGAAATCATCCATCACTTTTCTAAACAGTGTCACAGTGAAGAGTCCTCCCTCCGCATCCTCAGCAATCATTCTGCAGGAAGGAAATGCACTGCAGTGACCAAGCGTAGAGGATGCCCTGTGCTTTGATTACCTGGTTTCTGTTGCAATTCTCTTTTCCATTTACAAAACTGAATGATAACATGAACTTTTTTAGATCTGCTGCTACTGAAAGCAACGGCAAAATGTTCATTGATTTCTGCTGGAGCAGGACTGGGCTTTCAGTTCTAGGCCCCCTATGACCAAACTTCTGAACCCTTCCAGGGGGGTGGGTGTCTGTGTCTGTTTGCTTCTCTCCTATTGTTCCTTCTTTCTGGCTCCTGTTTGCCCCTCTTCTTCCTTTCTCTCCACCTATATTTTTGAGACAGGAAGTAGCAGACAATCCCCCTTCCTGCCCACTCCCTAACTTGCCCTTCTCCACTTTCTCCTGCTCCCATTGGTTCCTTCCCTCCTGATCTTCCATCTCCAAGCCTTTCATCTCTGGATTGGACCTTCTCTTCTGCCATGATCTACACTTTCCTGCTATTGGCTATCCACTGGAACTTTTACTTCCTGGTAAGTCCAACAGGGTAAGGGTTAACTAGGCTTTTGCTGCTACAAGAGACATCTTGGAAGCTGAATTAACCCATCCCCAATCAGGAAACAGTTAAATGGCAGCACTTGTGTAAGTGTCTGTAACTCCACTGGCTTTAATGATGTGCCTATTTACATCAGGACAGAACTTGACCCATATTATTGTAACAACGTGTTCCTCTATTTTCATAACAATAGCAGGCAAAATAAATGGTTTGTTGAGTAGTCAGGTGTCAAGGTAAAAGGAGAGAGACCTGAAACACTAGACATTTCAAAAGAAAAGCAAGGTTATTGTAAAATAGCTCACATAAGCATTTTCATTCATCTGCACTTTCCCACAACCAAGCAGCTTCCATTTTAATCAGGGATTGAAGTAGCAACAATGAGATTGAGAGGATAGTGTCGCTCCATACAGTCTCATGGAGCTCTTCTGTTACATGCACTATTCCCTTTGCAAGCCAGGGACTTCAAAGGATTAAGATGAAAACAGCACAGAGATCTCAGGAGCAAACAGGGGAGCTAGTTCAGGAATGTCACTCACTTTGTGGATCGAGGCACTACCATATCGGAGAGGGATTCATATGTTTTTTGCCATTGTGCATAGTTTGATCTGTCGGCAACACAAAACAAAGTGCATTAAGTAACGGAAAAGCGCAAACATTTTTACTAAGTATATACATGGGTATGTGATAGCCAATGCCAGGCTGCACGGGGCATATTATAAATTAACTTATCAAAAGTCTATTACCACATCACCTGCCAATGAAGCTCTTTCACCAGGATTTATTCTAACATTCCAAACTCTAGAGCTGTTTCAAACTGCAGCCATTAAATAAATCAATGAATAAGAAATCAGCCTGCCAGCACACATTTCCTCATTCCCTCACATGTGGCATTCCTCCCCACTTCCTCCACCCAGTTATTCTAGCTGGAGGCCCAGCATGACCAAGGTTTCCAGTGATGGTTTTTCTAAATATCAAAATAGCACAACTTTAAAATCTGGCATCATACAGCCTTGAAGGTCTAGAAGCAGCAGCTTTATCCCATGGGAGAGGGGAGATTCCCAGCTTCCCAAAGGGACCCAACACTTACTCCTAGCCCACCCTGGAAGGGCCTGAGATAACAGACTATACACAGTGACATTTTGATGTTTAGACAAGGTATTTTTAGAATGATTTTTCCCCTCCCTTTGAGCCTTGGCCAGTTGGCAGCATGGTAAAAAGATGCACTTAATGTGCCACTAAGAGCATCCTAAAGCCAGAGGGCCAGGGGCTCCCAGGTGAAGCACTGAGTCTCAGCTGGCCTGTACACCCACCACCCACCGTCATGTTTATTTAAAAGGTGTCTCGCAATATATCACTGGAAAGCTAACTCACTGATCAATTAGTATGCTTGCACAGGGTATGTGCAGTTAGCAGATAAAGAATTATAAATGTGTGCTGGAACTATGTTCTTCAACTGCGCTTGGCAGGCAGGGCTTAAGGCACCCAGCCCTAGACTAAGGAATGTGCTTCCAGCTGGCTTGAATATATCACCAGTGTAAATTGAGCAAAGAGAGACCATGGAAATGCATTTACAGAGCAGGTGAACAAAGCCACCAAACTAGCGAGTGGGGGAGATAACCACTTAATTGTCATGACAGTGGGAGGAGACTGCAAATATTAAGATGGTGTCAGCTCCTTGGTGGACATACCAAGCTGAGCCCCCCAGGAAGGCTTCCTAACTTTGAAAAGAAAGATAAAATTTGAGGATATAAGCAAAGAGAGAGCCATTCTGGCATCCTTCTCCTGCTGAGACAAAGGAACAGAGTGCTTTGAGCTCTCTGTTGGCTCCTGGTTAAGAACTGGCCAGCCATGCTGGAAGAATAACCATGGCGAGAAAACTAGTTCATTAAGTTAGGTTTTAGTCTTAGAGGCATACTTTTACTTTTGTTCGTTTGTAACCATTCCTATCTCAATGCCTTCTACTGGGGATTGCTTAAATGTCTGTTATTTGTTAAAGAACCAAGGTGGGTGAGGTAATAGTTTTATTGGACCAACTTCCGTTGGTGAGAGACACAAGCTTTCGAGAGCTTGTGTGGCGCAAAAGCTTGTCTCTCTCACCACCAGAAGTTAGTCCAATAAAAGATATTACCTCACCCACCTGGGCTATCTAATAACCTGGGACCGACACAGCTATAACACTGCTGCATGTGCTTTGTTAACAAACTTGATCTTGTTTTATTACACACCCGTCTCAGTGCATTATTTCCAAATGTGGGGTAAAAACCTCAGCCAAACTAATAGCTGGTGCTGGGCACTGTTTCTTTAAAGGAGCAGCAAACTGAGTGCTACAGTGAGAGGGGCTGAGCACTGCAGAGGAGATGTGTTTGAGGAGACCCAGGACTGGAAGGGCTGCTTGGGTCACCCTGCAAGGAGTAATCAGGCTGGTGGAAGCCAGGATGAGGCCATGGTGCCGCGAGCAGGCTGCTGGGACCAGGGCTCTGAGCCAACACAGAAGCGGTTAGGTTTCCAGGGCAGATGGTGACACAACCCCATACTGTCTGGGGGAAACCCCAAAGTGTCACACACAGCTTTACAGGTACAGGGTTGTTTTTTTTAAATAGTCCCAGTAAAAGTATTTTAAACTCTCAAAAAGTTTCTTAAAATAACTTTTCTGTACAATGTGTCATTAAAGAAACCATGATGATGGGGGTTGGTATAAAGGTTTAATGGGCTCTCAGTTGGCATGACTTGTGACATGTGCATTGCACGTTTATGTAGTTCCTAGATGTATCTTAGACCTTGTCTACACTCAAAAATTAGACTGACCTAGCTTCATGTGAAAAATTTCACATCCTGAACAATGTAGTTACATCAGCCTAACCCCCAGTGTAGATGTGGTTAGGTCGATGGAAGAATTCTTACATTGACCTAGTTACTACCTCTCAGAAAAGTGGATTAACTACATGGATGGGGGAAAAAACCCTTTTCTGTTAATGTAGGAAGTGTCTACACTATGTAGACACAGTGCAACACAGCAGCAGCACAGCTGAGCCGCTGTCATGTAGACATACTCTTAGAGATGGGCCCAAACCAAAACCCTATATCCAAACTTTGTGACTGTGACTTTCATAACTACCTCCCTCCCTCTTAAAAGGAAACCACACACACTTGCATTCTGTCTCTCTCCCTCCTTCCCCGAAAGGGAAGACATGAGTTTATCTTACTTTGGAACTACAACGAGAAGAGTGATGAGATATTCTGAATTCAGCACAAAGTCTTCTTTGTTCACTATATCAGCTAAAGTACGAGTTAACAGATTTCCCCTAAAATAAAACAAATCAGAAGAAAAGAATCATGACTGGAGCATATACAGGTGACTACAGCACTTGGGAAATGTCAAGTGCTATACAGCTAACTGCGAAGTAGTGTTACATACTGAGGAATGCACGTTCCAGATCTGACATGTCTAAAGGCCTCGCCTACACACAGGTTTTGTACTAGTATATCTATTTTGGTAAGGGGGTGAGATTTCTTACATGAGTTATACCAGTACAACTCCTAGTGTGGACTCAGTTATACCAATATAAAGTTGCCTTATATCAGTTTAGTTTATTCCCCTGCTCATGTGGGAATATTTATTACCCCGGTACCACCGTGCCCACACTAGCAGTGTTGTACCACGTTAACTAGGTCTAGTTAAAGCAGTATAAGTTTTGTGTAGAGAAGCCCTTCAGCCCTTCCGCATTGCCAGGACATACTGTATAGAAAGACACCCTCCATGCCCCTGAGTCTGTGATGGTGAGTAGAACTGAAGCTTTCACTATACCCTTCATTAAGGTTCTTCATATTTTTGCTTCATCTCTTATTACAGCTCAATATATAACTGGAAACAGAACCACCACAGCCATGTTATTTCTCGCCTTGTCTTTCCCATACTGGAGGTCAATCCCTCTGAGGAATTGGAGAGGGGACAGCTAGTCTGGGAGCATCTGTCCCAGCTCCACTTAGCCACCCATGGGTATCTTCTGTCCCATGCGGCAAGTGCTCTTCTGCTGAGTTGGGGCTGGGAGGAAAGACCCAGGGAGCACAGCAAAACTCAAGTGAACAAACATGAATATAAAACAAAAAGCAAAAGCACAAGGGGGGGGAAGGAGAGAGGCATGAAGGGAATAAAGAATGCAGACCCAAAAGGAGAGACAGAGTAACCCTGCCAGCGTATGCCACAAACAATTAAGAGGGCGTTGGGGGAGGGAAGATGCTAATCCACCAGTTTGTTGCAATGGGGGGCAGGGGGCTGCATCCTAAATAGAACTAGGCAGGAAACAGTTTTTCTCTTTCTAGCAAAAATTTTGAGATTTTGAAAAATTTTCACATCCTAAATCTGGATAAAAAGTCAAAAATCTCAAATTTTTGTGAACTGAAACTCCAAAAGACTTTGATTGTGTTCTATTTTACTATAATTAGCTTACATTTCAAAGCAAAAGGGCATTTCAAATGGAAAACCGGAATTGTTCAAACATGCCAAAATGAAACATTTCAACAATTTCAAAACCTTTTTTTCAAAAATGTTTTGTGTCGAAAAAATGCATTGAAACAGACCAGTTCCTGCTAACATTTTGGTTTTGACAGAAATAAAACAAACTAACAAAAAAACCCACTAAGATGAAAAATGCCTGGCTACTTCTCATCCTAACCATTCTCCAAAGTGCTAAGCTACATTGCATGTGGCACTTTTCTCCATTCCTGGAGCCCTACTTCCCCTCCCACAGGGCCTGGGTAACTTTCATTGGTACAGTTCAGCTCCCTGGGAACAGTCCCAGCAGTGTGGAGTGGCAGCTGTGAGGCTGTTTATGGAACTAGAGAACCTGCACAGGAAAGGCGAGCTCACATTAGCATTGAGACTTGTGTTGGCACTGACAGTGGGTTTGCCTGGCACTCTCTAAGATGCGCCAAAAGTTCTGTTTACAGATGTTTTCTTCTCAAATGGGTTGCTTAAAATTCACCTTACCTAGGATTTTCTAACTCCCATTGGCAGTGGGGAGATGATAAAAGCAGACTTGAATTTAAAAAGAATGGAGCTGGCCAGTCAAATCTCATTGCTTGTTTAAGGAAAATTACAAAAGTAGTGAATCAAGGGAACCCAACATACCTTATATTTATAATAGTCTCAACATGTTTAAAGAGTGAACTTATTTAACCCAGTGACGAGAGGAAAGAGAACATTTACAAAAGCAAGCGGGGGTAGCTATGAGTAACAGGATGAAATTAAGAATGGGAAGGCTGATCATCAGTGAGATGCAGACAGCGGTGTAATGGTCTCCCAGGGGAAATAATGGAAACACAATTGCATGTGACTTCTATAACCAAGTATAGGATACAATCTGCATCGCATGGGATTGCACTGGTTGACTTAGTAGAACGTCCCCATCTCTTATTGCTGATACTATGCGATATGCTCAGAACAAATGCAATGATATTAGGTTTTGATGCATTACAAAGCAAGTCAGTCACATTGCCTCTATAGATAAGAGTTGTGAACTTTAGCCGAAGCAAAGAGAAGGAATCTATTGGTCTGACTTTAAGAGGTACTGGACATCCCCATTCTCACTTAACTTCCGCTAGATCTGTGAGCACTCAGCACTTCTGACAATTACTCCTGATACTCATTCCTGTCAGAACATGTACACTTTTATAAAGTGGGCAGGAAAGTACATACATACAAACAACACCCCAGCACAAACACTCAACATACACAGGCACATACTGTACATACACAGTTTTTCTTTCCAGGCTTTGCAAATTTCCTTTAATGTTGTTGTACGCTGCTGTTCGTGACTTCAGGTCTGTTTCTATTTGTGTGATTTGCTAAATACAAAAGCAAAAATGCAACTGATGTAAACTGACTGCATTTACGTTTACAAAGTCAACAGTGCTGTCAAATAAGTAGCACAATGCCTGGAGGTGGACCAAATGCTAAATTCGTTACAGGTACATTTTCATGACATTTTCAGTGCATCCACCAGCACAAGTAAGAGAGTTATCAGATGGCATGTTTGTTAATGAAAGGTGTTACACTTGCAAAGAGGTAGCTTCACCTGGGTTTAAGAAAATAACTATAGGAAAAGTGGTTGTGAACAGAATTCATTGTTTCCATGCTCTCTCCATTTCACCTCCCTCCCATTATATCCAATGCGTTAGGCCTCAACCATGATCTGGGCCCTATTGTGCTAGGCAGTATAGTGATATAAAATAGCAGATGGCTCCTGCCCCAAGAAGTTTACAGTGTAAATAATTCATCCATCCTGCATGTGTTTTGATTTAATGTAAAGCCATGAATACTGTAGGAAAAAAATACAATATTTTCCATATGGACAACAACATTGTAATATATAATAATAACAAAAGTATTATAATAAAGGAGATTAAAGCAGTAGGAAGCTTATATAAAAATATTCTAGGAAGATGGGGTTGCCAGGCATCTGGTTTTTGACTGGAACATGCAGTCAAAAAGGGACCCTGGCAACCGATTCCTCGGAGCCACGGTAAACGTGGCCAGGAACCCCGCCCCCCCCGCCCATCGTACCCCAATCCCCTGCCCCAACCCACACTCGAACCCCCTGGCCCAGCCTGGAGCCCCCTCCTGCACCCCAAACCCCTCATCCCTGCCCCACCCCAAAGCCCACACCGCCAGCCGGGGCCCTCACCTCCCCCACACCCCAACACCCTGGCCCAGCCCAGAGCCCCTTCTGTGCCCCAAACCTCTCATCCCCAGCCCCACCCCAGAGCCTGCACCCCCAGCCCAGAGCCCATACCCCCTCCCACACCCCAACCCCCTACCCCAGTCTGGTGAAAGTGAGTGAAGGTGGGGAAGAGTTAGGGAAGGAGGGGGCCTCAGAGAAGGGGCGGGGCAGGGGTGTTTGGTTTTGTGTGATTAGAAAGTTGGCAACCCTACAGGAAGAGCTGTTAAGGCACATTGTCATCCTCCTGTGACATGAGTAGGTTTCACCATATATTATTCTGAGTAGATTTCACCAGCATTATTTCATAATGAAAACATCACACTGACTATTTCAGTACAAACGGTTCGCTTCTGCTCCTACTCAACTCAATGGCAAAGCTCCATTGACTCTGACAGGGGAAGGACCAGACACTGATACTAGCCCTGAGAACTGCAACAGCATGATACTCCCATTTGGATGTCTTTTTAGAAGTCGGTGAGTACGATTTACCTTTGCTAATGCTTCTGAAATATTCTTCAGTGGCTGCTTTATGGGATATTTGGCCATGTCCCACTCAAACCGGGTCAGGTAACTAATTAGGTCAACTGAAAAGATACAAATATATGTATGAAACAAGCAAGCTGAGAAATCCACTACACTATGTTCAAAAACTGAAAGTAAAATACAACTTTGGGAGCTATTCTCCACTTGCTTCACTAGCCATACCTTTCATTAACATTAGAGAGGGGCTCACCCAGAATCCCACTTCTGAATGACCCCAGAGCTCCGCACCAGATCTGAACTTCACAAACCAGAAGCACAACTCTAAAAAACCCTCAAGATCCTCCCCTGCAGCCCCCGCTTTCCCCAAACTTGGAAAAAGTTCAGATCCAGAATTAAACTTTGTAGCACAGGCCCAACTAATTAATAATCAAGTCATACATCCTCACTGAGGTAAATTGTTCCCAATCAATTAGACCCAGATCCTCAACAATATTCAAACACCTAACTTCCAGTGGAAAATATTTTTTGAGGATCGGGGCATTAGTATCTATCACCAAACTAGAGTCACTATAAAATTAGCTGTGCCTGTTCTGGACAAAAAGATATTCAACAGTATCAGATTTTGCAGTCATTCTCATTTGAGGCAAATATGCTCATGAAACACACCTCAGTTTTGATTATTAAAGTGTGGCTGAAGTTTATAATCATATCAGTAGGAGCTGATATCATTCGGGCAAACACTGGAGTTAATGGAATTGCATTGAGAGAAGTATTTCACCCAATTTGCTACTGATACAGCTGATACTGTTACTCAGTTTTGACTCTGTCAGACTCCTCCTGAAGTCAAACCTGAATAAGGAGTGAGTCAAAACTGAGCAAGAAACTCCTGATTTGGCTTTGACAGTGTACCAGTGCAAGCATAAACTCAGAGTTCCCAAGCTAATGGAAGCAAAGCTGTGCAACAG
The DNA here is from genome assembly GCF_965152235.1 of Eretmochelys imbricata. Classification (NCBI taxonomy): domain Eukaryota; kingdom Metazoa; phylum Chordata; order Testudines; family Cheloniidae; genus Eretmochelys; species Eretmochelys imbricata. The sequence goes on from NC_135574.1 coordinate 30,252,603, forward strand.
TGTTTCTACGAAAGAATAAATCAATCCCAGGACCCAAAGTCAGAAATTCACAGCAAATTCTGTTACGCATACAGCCCCCATGAATGAGTCACTCTGAAACTGAGAAATGGGAGCCTCTACTCCTTCCTGTGATGGGGCAGAAATTTACCAGTGACTCCCAGCTAGCGAAAAAGATTCTTGCCATGATGCACCTCTTTGAAAACAGTGATCGTTAGTGTCCGCTACCATCAAAGGTTGAGTAGACATTACAAAACCAAATGAATGTTTTTGCTCATCAATATGTCAAATGCTGTTATGAAACAGGCAATTTTTTGCATAAGTCAACCCAGAAAAGTTGTACACTGATGTTACGTCAGTGTAGGGTTGTCTTTATGCAAGGTTGTCCGATGTGATAAGCTCACATGTCCTCAGGTTGTGTCATGACGTGACAAGACCATGATGCTACATTAGAATTCTACCGTGTCCCATCAAAAGTTCAGGCAACCTTTAGAAATTATTGTAGGACTGTCATGGGGTGAGCTGGCCCTTTAAGGGATCTGGGGTTTGGCTGCACCCTGTGCCAGGCTCAGCCTGCCTTCCCAACAGAAGAGAATAAGTCCTGTGATCACATGGTAGAAGATTGGGCCTCAGAGTTGGACCTACTGGAATATAATGGGCAGCCTGAGTTGAGGGAGGAGGCTGGAGACAAGAAGGAAGACAAAGGCTCTCTTCAGTATTCAGGCAGCAGGTCTGGGACTGTAACCCTGTAGGCTAGGAAGCTCGAAGTTCATATATTGGAGAAAGGCCCCAGCAGGCCAGCAGAGGACCTGGGGAGTGAGACCTACAGGGAACAGATAGGTGCCTGCAGGAGGCTGTGAGTCAGGGGAAAGGACCCACAAACTGGTATCATCCCACAAATAATATTTGGGTTCAATGTGAAAACAGTAATTCATTGTCCTCAGCCAGTGCAACATTGGGAGGCAGTTTTTAGAGCAAGACAGCCTAAAATACAATCCCAATGTAATTTCCCCACGACTACTTCCTCTACTCAGTGGATTTTACACCTGCGTAGTTTTTTTTATACATAATAAAAGCTGGCTGCCTCCTAGACTGCAATCAGAGTAAGACAGGGTGTGTGGTGTAGAGTCCATGCTTGGGGGAAACACCTTCAGGGCTTGGCTTTGCACTGTGCCATGTGAAGAGCTGAGAATAGAAGCACCAGGTTGAAAGAGGTGAGCAGGATGGGGAATGCTGCAGTTTTCATCCTCAGACAGATGAGGCCCTCCACTACCTCGGAGGAAAGAGGCCTAAGAAAAGGACAGTATAGCATCCCCCATGCTACCTCTTACTCAGAAGTATCTGTTTGAAGAATTGAGTGTAATGAGAGTAAAATAAACTTGTTAATTTTACAGAAATAAATAATATATAAATATGTGTGTAGATAAATGTTTGATGACTTCATAATTTTTTTTGCAATATGTAATTCATACTTAGGCCCTTCCCTCCCATTAGCCTTAAGCCCCTCATAACCTTAACCCGGCCCTGTTTGCAGGGTTGAGGATTTTGCCTGTTAAGAGCACATTAATGTTTATTATATTGCATGCTCTGTGTGGAGGCAGGCTGCACTTATGTGGGTGTTACAAGGTGGAAAGGCAAGGGGTCCAGCCCATCCCTACTCCAAGTTCTGGCCTTTGAGGACAGGCATTCTGGGACCCTGTAGTTCCCCAGAAGGATCATATGACTACAGCCTACAACAAGGCCTATTGGGAAAAGGGGCAGGACTATACAAGGCTCCCTTCTGCTCACTGTGACAGAGATTTAGTTGAGAAGGTGAAGGGCCAAATTGCCAACATGCCAAATCAGCTTAGCAGCTGGAGGGAAAGTGAGGCAGTGGATGCACCTCTGTGCTGGAGAGGTAAGATGTCTGTTACAGTCACTTCGGAGTTTGTTTCTTTCATGTGCATAGCGAAAAGTAATGCTTTACAGGTGACAAACCTAACTGAAACCTGGTTTCTAGGCAAGGTGTGCCTGAATACAACATGGAGCTACTTGCAACTAATGATGTGGAAATTGCTCATGAAAACACATGGAAGACAGAAGTTCCAAGAAGACTTTACCAACCCCCTCCCTGCGGCAAACAAGCCAAAACACTCAAAACATTAAATTCAGAGTTCTCTTTACCTTGGGCACGCCACATCACATGGTTCCTGCCCAGATATCTAACCTGGCCCCCTTCTGTGTTCTCTGCTGCTCCATCATCTCTGAACCTGCCAGTGATGCCAAGGATCCCCCTTTTCTGCTCCTTTTTTATGTCTGGAATGCCCCTCCCCCAATACCTATTCACCAAAGCACCTTCCTTCCCACATTCAGATGCCTCTTAAAACTCATTTCTGACAGCTTTCCTGGAGAAGGAGGTCAGGTAACATGCACACAAACTGAATTGCCTTCCTGAGGAAATGCACGCTCTTATTATTGTAGCTTATGGGTTCCAGCCATATGCTATGGAGTATGATAAAATAGCCTCAAGGGTCTCTCTGTGGCAACAGAAGTGAACACTCTGTGTGACTTTTCCTCACTGGGTTAACTGACTTCAAAATCATCTTAGAGCAGGTACAACGCTAATGAAAGCTGGTTACTGTAAACCTGCAAGTCTGTTAGCCAGTCAAGAGCGTTTGGAAGAAAGTCGGCATTTGAGCAGCAGGAGAGAAAATAGTATCCAGCTTGATACTATTGGTCAGAAGAAAGAGATGAGCACTGGTAGTCACCCACATAGTCTGTGAATGATCTGACGGTGTCAATCAGCCTAGTTTGGATAGTAAATAGATGTAGCAAATTCTACACAAGCTTCCACAAGCATTTGTTCAAACTTCACAGTCACTCTGACCCTTTTTATGTCTGCATTTCACTCACACTAGTACTTCCAAAGTGACCTTTAAGTCTTTCCAAAGTTGTTGTGCAACAGTACTCGGAGCTGGGATAATTTGAGATGGGACGCTGCTTGACACAACAGGGACACACTATTCCCCAAACCCCTCACCAGAGCTACTAAATGAGCCAAACAATCTACCACACCTTTGCAGCTGGGACAGCACACACTGATTTTGTGTGTCCCAGGCAATCAGTGCTCTGTCCCTGTAGTGTGCTAATTGTAGTAGGAATCAGAGTAACAGCCGTGTTAGTCTGTATTCGCAAAAAGAAAAGGAGTACTTGTGGCACCTTAGAGACTAACCAATTTATTTGAGCATGAGCTTTCGTGAGCTACAGCTCACTTCATTCAGTAGGAATGGCACTCCAGGCAAGCCTTTGTTTCCTCTTATGGGCCACACATTACCCCTTCTAAAACTGATTAAGCTGCTATTCATCCCTGAGATTCAAAGCTCCAGAGCTTCTGCAAGCCCCTCCTCCTGATCATGAATTACATTTATCCACCTAGGAAGTAAACAGAATATCAATACCATCACAAACTTTCAATACAAAATACCAGATATTTACAGAAAACTGTAAAGAATCTATCCAAAGGTAAGAGAAAGATCCTCAAAAAATTGCATTAATTCAAATACTAAAAATCCTTGAGGAAAATCACTGCTAGTAGTAGTAAATATTCATATTATGGTAGCACCTGAGGTCTGACCTGGGATTAGGGGCTTCATTGTGCTGGGTACAATGTACAAACAAAGAAAAGAGACATTTCCTGCCCTGAAGTGCTTACAATCCAGCTGCTGTTGGCACTCCAAGAGCCAAAAGACAGGCTATAAGATAAATCCTACAAGGAAATTATTGAAATTATTATCCTTCAAGGCTGTGAATTAGTCACTCAGCTGTAATAATTTTATTCCACACTGTTTAATTCTTCAAAATGCATATGTATTTCCACCCCTGTTTTATCCCCTCTTGCTGTTCCTATGAGTTTTGATCTCCTTCTACTATAGAACATAATTTGTAAAGCTGGCATAACTCCACTGAATTTCAAGTCACCTTGAATCAATGTTGCTATAAATGACAGCAGATTTGGGCCTAGCACCTTTGGAAAAGCTTTATTTTCACTCCCTAGCTTTTGAAGTTCGTATAATTATGCCGCAAGAAGGCATTTCCTGCTGTTGTGATGGGCTAGTGTTCCTGGTAGCATATTCATTTTGCTTTTTATAAAAGGCGTACCCCACCTGCCCAACACTAACTGGCTCCTGCCCTAATGAAGTCTGCATATGTCTGTTGGCTAAACTAAAAAGGCAGTGTGTTGTGCTATTCCCAGCCCTCCCTGCATGAATGTAGACAAGACACTGTCATGTAGACACACATGCCATTTTGATAGTTTAGTCTCCTGATGGCTGAAATACTTCGGTTTAATTCTGGGTTGGTGTGGAGATGGCTGGATGGTGTTTTGTCACCTATGATTTACAGGAAATCAGACTAGATGATCTGGTGGCCCCTTCTGGCCTTAAACTCTCTGAATTCAGAAAGTCTGGGCCATATTTCCGTCAATCACACACGATCCAGCTGAAATCAATGGGATTGCATGGGTGTAACTGAAGAGAGAATTTGACCCAGTATGGTCAAGTGGGCTGAAAATGGGAGTAGGAAGCAGGAGCTCAAGTGTTATAGTATTGATGCTGACTTGCTCTGTGGCCTTGGGCAAGTCCTTAATTTTGGGGTGTCCGTTTCTTCCACTGTGAAGTGGGGATAATATTTATCTCAGATGGTGTCAAGAGGATTAGTTAGCTGGCGTCTATGCATGACATCCTAATGTATAAGGAGAACTCTTTAGTGTACAAAAATCTGACTCCATTTTGCAAGACGCAATAGTCTTTGAAAGGCTGAAGTACTCCTAGCCTGAGTTTAAGAAAGAAATGAATTATCTTAATCATCAGAACTTAAACGTTTGTAACAAATATTGCACAGCCAACTCATTCCCACATTTGTCTGTTGTGCATGCAGAGCTGTTAGAAGAGGAGAGGAAAAGGGCAAAATGAGGAAATAAAAGAAGACAATGGGTTAAACCTGTTGTTATCTAAGTCATAGGGATATCGTGATCGAGCTATGAGGTTGTTACTTGAGAAATCCCTCGTAACCTGATCACTGTATCCCTACAACCAGACTGAGAGACCCATCATTTGCATTAACACACTCAAGTGCATGCTTGTAAAAACACAGCAACAACCAATACTCAACATACTCTTTAGACACTTCATTTTATTCTTCAGTCCTGAAACATAATAAGTGGGATTATTAAACTTTCAGAGTTCGACTCATCAGATGCAGATTTATTATATGCAAGAGGAGCTTTTCTAAAAGAGAAACCCCAACACTGTTCCTACAGGGTTTGGAAAGAAAACAATGCAAACAGTCAACGCTAAACTACTTGTTTAAAATTGGAACACACAGAGTATGACTGCCAAAGTATTCCTCTGGTATCTAAGGATTTCTCGCTACAGGTCTGTGGTAGCCTAAGAAAACATGAGGAGAACAGACATTTCTAAACAGCTGAGACACTCATAGGCTAATGATATGAGCACAAGACTGGGAGCTAGAAGCTCTTAAACATTCATTCCAGTTTTGGCATAGACTCTCCCTGTGGCCTTGGGCATGGCCTGTAACCTTAATTTCTCCTTCTGTAAAATGTGAATGATGTTTACTGCAGAGGTACAATGAGGAGTGGTCATTGTAATATTTGTAAAGTGCTTTGAGAATGAAGAGCACTCTATGGAGTACAAATGCTGCTGGCTAGGGCAGAATTGCACAGGGAAGACTGAAGGGAACACACTCCAAACAGGAGCAGCATGTGTGTGTATCCAGCTACCACACAGCCACTGACTGCTGCATTGGAGTTGGACCTGCCCTGTAATTGGCAGACTAGTACCCTGGCCACACACTGTGTCCTCAAGAGAACATCTCAAAACACTTTCAGTACTGTAGCAAGTTCATGCCCTGGAAAAAGCCCCTCATCTGCTCTCTCTCTTCCTGTACAGAATAAAGCAGGATTTTTGCCCTATGCATCAAGCAGGAACACCATTATAAGTTATTGGTACAGAAAACTGCTTAAAGTACTGCTTACCCCTGAAGTATTGAGACTACTGTATTATACAAATACAATGTCCGCTGTCCTGCTGCCCAGAATTGGCACTTAGTCTCCATTAGATGAAGTGACTTTTAATGGTCTGGCTCTGAGGCAGACTGACGTGTCCACTTATGATATCAGGTAGGTAAAGCTGTAGTTACCAGAGAGTTCCTCCTTTCTCTGTATTGTAGTGGAGAATGAGAGGCATATATGCCTTTGCTAACTGATGTCACAAACTAGCATTCCAGTCAGATAGTCAATCAGAACAAATTAAGGCTCAGTGGTCCATACATTTTCAAAACCACGCAGCCCATGAGGGGTCATGAGTCAGACAATGACGCCTACCTTCTTTTCTATTCCCCTCCCCAGGCTGATAAAAGTTCTCTCTTAAATGAAAAATGGACACTGGACAATGGAAAGGGGAAGTGAAACTGAAATAAACTGGAAAAAGCTTGTATTAACATCGGTGGAAGTAGGACCAGGGTTAAGATCTGTTTTAGAAAACAGTATTAGAGAATTTCCTGCATCTCCCCCACAAAAAAGACAGATGTCTTAATGCTACTTGTTCAAATTCTAACGTAGATACAGAAAGCATCAATGAATAAAAACATTCATATTCACAGCACCTACCTCCATTGGCCAGAAGATTCTCCTGGACTTTATCTTTCGAGTCCTCCATAACCTCTCCTATGTACTGTGCTACTTTCTTTATTACGCTTATGTGTAACAAGAGAAGCTTTTGTTAGTGACAGAATCTAATTGAAGATAAAACAGTTACAACAATTATCTGATTAACAAGGAGGTACTTGTTCAACATATTTCTGAGGCAAGGCTTTTAATTTGTAATTCAAATGATGATGAACAAAAGACTTATGGCATATTGCATAACTACACTGCTTATTTCTAAATACACTGTATTCTGTAAATACTCTCTAGTCGAGGCTATAATCTGGCCCCATTCAAACCTATGGGAATCTTGCAATTGATTTCTTTGGGATTAGGATTTGACCTCATGTGCATCTACTACACTTCATAACACCGATGCATAAAGACTTAATCCTAGAAAAATGTATGTGTGCATAAAATTCCAAGGATGGTCAAGGGATTGTCTTCTAAATATTGAGTATTCCAAAGTAACTGTGGTTGAAATAAAAAAAGTAATGCAAATGTGCAACTAGAACAAAAATAAATCAGTTTCATAGGATGCTAAATCAAGTTCTGTAGTTCACTAAGATTTAAAAAGCTTCCTAAGGACAAAACCAAAATCCTACTGTACGACAAAGGTGCACCCCCTATGTATTGTCCCACAGAGGGACGAGCCTAACTGCCCCTCTCCTGCAGAAATATCCATGGGAGGTAGCTGGGGGAGTGCAGAATTCCCCGTACAGAGTTTCCTCCAAATTTTACTTCTGTTGGGGATTTTCCGCACCCCACCCCTTCACTTGCCTCCTTGCAGAAAAAGCAGCAAGTCCAGCCTCCTAAACTGGAAGGTTCAACAAGATATGCAGGGATCTGGAGACTTACTGGCTACAAAGAACCATCTTGCTGAGGCCTTGTGCCAGTGGTCCAGTTCCTTGAACCCCCTACTGTCTTCTCCAGCTCACTAGCAACACAGCTATTTCCTCTAGTCTAGGTTTCTTCCCTCTGGCTCCTTGAGAGAGATGGCAGCACTTGGCTCCTCACCACTCCTTTGCTGGGCATTGGTGTCATACTCTCCTGGGCTCCACTGCCAAGGAGAAAACTGAAGCAAAATACGCTTCAATGAAGCCTCTTATTTGAGTAATAAGAATCAGAACCTATGAACTGTGTTCTCTCAAAATAACCATCTTGTAGTCTATTATAATGGTCTAGAACAGCGGTTCTCAAACTGTGGGTTGGAACCCCAAAGTGGGTCGTGACCCCTTTTTAATAGGGTCACTAGCTCTGGCGTTAGATTTGCTGGGGCCCAGGGCTAAAGCCAAAGCTCAATCCCCGCCACTCAGGACCAGAGCTCAAGCCTGAGGGCTTCAGCTCTGGGTGGCGGGGCTCAAGTTACAGGCCCCCTGCATGGGGCTGAAGCCATTGGGCTTAGGCTTTGCCTTTGCCCCACCTGCCCAGGGTGGCAGTGCTCAGGCTTCAGTCCACCCTCTCAGGGTCATGTAATAATTTTTGTTGTCAGAAGGGGGTCGCGATGAAATGAAGTTTGAGAACCCCTGAACTTGAAGAATCAAATATGTTGCATGTGAAAGAAGTTTGCAATGTCATCACCTAAAGAAAACTACCCAGCACTGGATTTGTAGGCAACAAATGCATTAAACAGCAGTTAGTAGATAGGCCCACAGGATACTAATGGAAAGGTTAGAGCAGTGGAAATGGTATGTGATCTGCAGCTCCTTTTCAATTGATGTGGATGAAATATTATGAGAACTGAACAGTGCAGAGGGGTGTGGGGGAGATAGGTGATGGGGACAGGACAGGGGTCAATGTCAGGATCTCTCTCAGGAACCGATTCTGAAAAGGTGTTGAACACCCTCAACAGTCTTTGAAACCAGTGGATGTGAATGTGTTCAGACCCTTACAGAGTGGTCCATGGAACAAAAATGCTGGTGAATCCCTGAGTAAAGGCACGTATCGGGAGTGAGCAATCAGAAAGTAACAGAGCCTAACACTGCCTTCCAGTGACATGGAAAAACACTCTGTCTTGCTGTGTAAATAAATAATAAAAGTATGTGGAAACAAGAGACCCTGAAAACTCTTGCCCCTTCTCTGCTGTCCTAGTGAGAAGTAGCGCTGACAGGTTTGTGCTGCCTCGCTTTAACCAGCATTTCTTGCATTTGTTTATCTAACAACAGTTCAGCAGGGAGCTCCTTTCAATGAGCAGGAATGTAAATGTCCAGTTCATTTTCATAGCCTGTCACTAATAACCAACTGTACATTGTTTACTTCTACAGAGGCAAGTGTGCTTGGTACATTAACCCTTGGATTACACAATCTAGTCTCAAAAACCTACCGGACTATTTATATAGTGAATAAAACATGTGCTTTTTTTTGCTTTTTTTTTTTTTTTGGTATTTCACTGTGCTAAGGCCTTACCACAATTGTATCCACTGATATCTTTCTCTGCTCATCCTTTGCTTTGATATTGTACATATCTGTCTTATATTTAAACCAGTTTAATTCTTCGGTACTGCTTAGCACCACTGACAAGCAGGAGTTTTACAAAACAGATATGCTGAGGCCCTGCCCCAAAGACCTTATAATATAAGGGCCTGATCCTGATCCCTTTGCTGATGATGGATATCACGTTACTTCACAAGTGGGACTGCTGAAGTCAATGGGACCATTTGTGGAGTCAGGTGCGACTTGATAAGGGATCAGAATCTGGAGCTAAGTTAAGACAAGGAAAACACAAGGAGATGACATACAAAGGGAAGGGCTGGGGGAGGGATGAGGACACCTGGTATTTCTACACACACTGAAATACTCCAGTGCACAGCCCAAGCTCTAAGAGCCTGACTCTTAACAAGTACTGAGCACTCACTCTAGTTGATGGGAGCTGTGCATACTCAGCACCTCTGAAAATCAGGACCTAAGTGCTTTTGACAAACATTCAAACCCAAACCATGTAGCAACTTGGCCACTGGCTCACTTGGATAAGTGGTACCCTATTGTTACCGCTGGTGACTACAAAGTGAAAACCATCTTCCCCATTTCTTGCCCACTCTTCACCCCACACCACTGTGGACATTGACGGCTGTGACTAGGTTTTCAAAGATTCTGGGGAGAAAATCTGACTCCCTCTGCCACCACAGGAATGGCGGGTGAGGACTGATCATTGAACTAAGCATGAAATAGCTTCTGCTTTGCGAAAAGGCTAGAGAAGCAGCCATAAGAAGTACAACTGCATGTGCACCATATAATGATTAAAAGCAATGGTCCACATTCAGCCCTGCTGTAACTCCACTGAAGTCGAGAATTACACCAGGAATCAGTTTGCTCTAATGGGCTTAATCCTGATGTAGCTGTAAGAAGCCCTCATATCCCCTCACAGGTAGCCCTGCATACAGCTTCAGCTGCTGGACAAAATCCCTTCAGGCAGCAAATATGTACCTGGGCTAGGAAAACAGCCTGAAGAGGGTTAGCATGACTAGCCCATAAGTGAGCATGTGTGTCTTGCCCTGTGCTACAGAATGCCTTGTAACGAGGCAACCTCTCTGCTCCCTTCATGATGCATGCAGCCCTCTGTGTGCAAGTGTGATTTGGTCCAAAGGTCAGACCTTAGAGCGGTCACTCATTCATTAAGGTGAGTCCCAATGAGATCAGCATGGCTCTTTGCTTCTGTACATGTTGCTCCTCTGCGGAAATAAGGGCTCAACAATCTGACCAGTGTTGGCATGGCAGGAGTTGAGGAATGTGAATTAGACTCCTGGAAAACTCAAACTTCTTGCCTAGACAAACCTTCCCCTGAAAAATCCTGCCTCTTACCGGGGAGGGAATAGAGTCTTTTGAGAAATCCTTTATTCATTGGAGCACCTGCTTTTAAAAACCTCCTACATTTCTCATTGGAGCTTCCTTCCTAGTACTATAGCCTTAATCAGAGTTACCTTTCAAACAAATTCTGCACAAGGACCCCAGTCCTGCTGCTCTTACTTGGACAAAACTGCCACTGACTTCAGTGGGCCTGTTGGTTAAGGAATGTAGAATCTGGCCCCTTATTTGTGGTGACCCACTATAGGCTAGCCAAACCTATCAACTTTAGTTGAGTTCTAGAACCAGGTTTAGACAAGTCAGGGTAGATGAACACAAGGACACTGTGTCCTGTGAAAACAACGTCCGTTTCTCATTTGTATGCAGTAAATAACATCTATTTTACCTTTCAGCAGAGCTATCAAGTTTTCCCAACTCATCTGAGAGACCAACAAGAGCATCCAATGTCCCCACCTGTGCAAAGGACCATAAATAAGTTAAATGTACACAAGCCTGTGCAAGGCGTATGCTTTAAAAGCTTTATCAGCACCAACTTCTCTTTAGCAATTATAAAACCAGCAAACTTAGTAGAACTTTGTTCGCTTAATGGAAAATAGCAGCAGGTGCTCTTTTTAGATTTTGGGACTATAAAGCGCATTATGATAAATGGAAAAAATACATACATTAGTCTCATGATCATGCACTGATGTCCTCCTTCCTATTTTTCATTCCTGAATCATCACATAGAATAGGCTGGACATTTCACTAATAAAATACTGTATTTTTGTAAGCATTTAAGAGACTAACACATACACACAGGAACAAACTTGGTGTGGGAGGAGGAACAGTATTTATACTAAAGAAATGCTTTTGAGCAATGCTTGTCTGTTTTCTTTGCTATTACTGAAGATCGTGTCTTTCTCCAAGCCCAGCTTCTCCTTTTTGTATGATTCCACACTATAGTCATAATCTTATGTTTATGACATCACAGTCTGTTGCTCAATCTATTATTGTAATGTTGCCAAATCATCATGATGGACTTTACTGCAGGGTCATACCAAGAGAGAAGAAGGGTTGAGTGGAAGAAAATGCTACGGAGTGTAATTAGCAAAAATATGGTAATCAAAGTAATAGGCTACATCTTCAGTTGATGTAAATCAGCCTAGCTCCCCTGGTTTCAAAGGAGATCTATTAATTTACACCAACTAATCTCCTTTGAAGCCAAGGGACCTATGCTAATTTACACCAGCTGAAGATGTTGCTCATAGTAGGTAACTATATATTTGAAAAGCTGGCCCCAGTCTAGAAGTCCTGTGTTGCACAAACTGTTTTTCATTTCAGTGTTTTAACAGCCAGAAGGCCAGACTCTGATCTCCACTACATCAGTAGAAATCTGGAGTAACTCAATTTGTAGATGGTAAGTGGTTCCTCTGGATTTAGGGCTGGATTCTCAGATGTTCTGAGATTCTCCTTCGAAATGCTGCACATCGTCAACTTGGATTGCTCCCTCAAAAAATCTGTTCCTAAATCTAGTGTAACTCCATTGACTTTACTGGAGTGACTGGAACTGCTGGAACTGAGATCAAAATAAGACTCAGAGCTTTAAAAATAAGGATGAATAATGGACTGAAATTTGAAGTGTAATCATCTATCTATCTATGAGAGATTTAGCTCATTATCATATCTAAATGTGCACACCTTGGTGTACAACTCTTTGTTTCCTCAGAGCAACATTTATCATACAGGTTTCAGAGTAACAGCCGTGTTAGTCTGTATTCGCAAAAAGAAAAGGAGTACTTGTGGCACCTTAGAGACTAACCAATTGCCACAAGTACTCCTTTTATTTATCATACAGACTCTATTTTCTTCTTCGTCAAGTTTGTCATTAACACACTCCTGGGTATCCATATATCTAACTACTCCCATTGCATTAGTGAGCCTATTGTGTGTAATGGTATACTACCTTGAAGCGCATGGGTAAACGGTGAGCAGAGTGCAACAGAGATCAACCAGCATCTGTAGAGTTTTAATTGTTTAGCCACCCCTGGCATGTACCACTCCTTGCTGACATCCTCTCAGTAAAGTAAAATGTATGCAGGCAACCTCAGAAGACCCATTTCTTTTTTCTCTCCTGATCATCTCTGTCTCAGATCCATTTTCATTGGACTCCCTGCATAACTCTCTTCCATTTCCCAATATATGTACCCCATAAAGAAAAAGAAAGATTTCCCTGTTTGTGTTCGTTATGCCACCCAAACCCTATCCTCTCTTTCTGCTTTTACCTTGAGGTCTGGGATGAGGAATTTATTGTTGCTGGACAGGTTGGCTTTGGATGTCACTGTGTTCATTCTCTCCAGGGCTTGCAGATTTACTTTATCCCCCGGTGCAGAAATTAACCAGAACTCCGACATGCTTTTTAGCCTCTCTCTTCACTCCTGATTACTATAGCCACAAATAACAAGACAAGCAAAGGTTACTGTATTTCCCCTGTGAACTGAATCCAGGTAGAATGAAGCACTATATAGATACAGAGATTATCCAGACTAACTTAATAAATAAGTTAAAGAACATTGTAGCTCCCTCAGTTTGAAACCTAAATTGAATGTGACCTTCTCCTGAATGTCATGAAAAGGCAGCAGAAGTTCCTCCTCCCCCAGAGTTGTTTCATCTGGTTTCTGGAGAGGAGGTTTTTGTAAAAATAAATCTCCATGATAGCACACCATCCTCTATCAGATTTAAGGCACTGATCCTGCTCCCATTGCAGCCAATGAAAAACTCCCACTGGCTTCAGCATCTATGGGGCTGGGAAGGAAGAGTGAACCTTTTGTAGGTCGCAAAAATCCAAATGTAATATGTGTTTCTGTTTGTTAAACACAGTCTCTTAAAAAACTTTAGTACCATGGTGGTCGTGTAGAAAAGGAAAAGTAGACTGTAAAATAAATTAAAAAATCCTTTTCTGAACTTTCAGGCAGTCAGAAAATGCCACTACCATAGTGATCAATTTCCACAATTCTATTACTTATATACAGAGAAGAGAGTTGGGGGAAACCACACTAATTGGTCTCAAATCTACAGCATAAAGAACACGTCAGTAAATACAATATATTTAGCAACTAATAATGCAAACTGCAGAAAAAAATAGAGAGATGAATGAGAAAGTACATTATTAAACAGTTCAGAGTAAAGGAACAGCTGGAGTGGATGGGAAGAGAATTTCCCTCTCTGTCACACAGAGATTGCTGATTTTTTTCTTCTTCATAAAAATACCTCAAAAGACCCTTCAAATAGCATTTCCTGCAGTGGACTTCATGATTTAGGTTTCTTTGCCCATTTTCACAGGTTGTCCTAGGATGGACATAACTAGTTTGATCATTTAGGGCTTAATCATGAATTATTTGCATGCACATACACAGCTCCTTGGGAATTTGGGGAGCATAAGAAATGCATAATCAGCGCTTAGAGTATAAACTCCTTGAGGCACAGTCAACATTTACTTATATGTTCTGTACAGAGCCTAGAACACTGTGGTAATTACTAATAAAATATAACTGTTGTCATTTGCCTCACATTTAAGATTCTGAGACAAGGCACTAGAGAGACCCCAGTTACCCAACATATTAAATCACTTAAAAATGACATAAAAGACCCAGGGCATAAATCGTTTCCCCAGCTCACACACAGACACTATCGTTCAGTTGCTTTGTTTCTCTTACCTTGTGCTGGATGGAAGTTTTCATTCCATGAGAGAAGAGGCTCCGATGCTCTGAGCCCCTGCTGGTGAGAACGGTGGCTTGGTCTGGACTAGCTACTGTGTGCAGCTTGCAAGGGAGTGAAGAGTTTCAGGCGTAGTGCCAGACACTGCTTCCTGCAACTGAGTATGTTCCAGCGATCTGAGCGTGCTCAATAACATCTTCTGAAGGCACTGCCCTAGCTGTACCTTCTTTGCTATCAGAATGGGAAGGGAAGGATGGGGAGAACTTTTGCAGGGAGGAATAACCAGGTGGAAGGAGGGGTAGGAGAGGGACAGACAGGCAGAACTGGGGACCTGATGACAGAGGTGAGCCCCTGGAAAAGTGGCAGAAGGGGAAACCGCACGAAAGGAGACTTGATTCAGTGAAATATTTTACACATACAAAATCCCAGAATCTTTCATAATTCTCATATGTTTTTGGTGTTTAAAAGAATTCCTTGTCAGCTTCTATAGCTGCAACATGTCTACATATAATCTCATGGCAAATCACAAATTTCTTATCTGATGTTCTGATTGCCCGCATACTACTCCATTCCTTGGTCCCCATACTTAATGTAGTTTCACTCCTAAAGTGTGCTTATTTTAAAAATGGCATTTTTATGACTTACTGTCCTGAACTAAAGTAAATGATGTACTAACATTGTGCTACTTAAATTATTGTTCAAATAGCAAATAACCAGATATTAACATGCTAGTAGCTAAGCACTTGCATCTTTAAGTGTTTTTTTATGTTAATACTTCCTATGTTCTGACTTTGTTATTTTATAACTTTTTTTTCTACATTTATTTATTTCTGTTCTATAGCACAAGTTTATTTTTTGCTGGGTTTCCTGCATTGCTGTCATGATTTTTTTTTTCATTCCCTTGGTCCACTCATGAAGACTGCCTTTCTTAACTGTTATTTTGCCTTTCTCTTACCTGTTTTTTCACATCAGCACTTGTAGAACTTATTCTTCAAATATTCAGTAAGAGCACTACACTACCATATCTGAGGAACTGTCCCAGGCTGAGCTGTCAATAGAGAAGGTTATGGAACAAATTGATAAATTAAACAGTAATAAAAGTCACCAGGACCAGATACTATTCACCCAAGTTCTGAAGGAACTCAAATTTGGAATTGTAGAACTACTAACTGTGATATGTAACCTGTTGCTTAAATCAGTCTCCACATACCAGATGACTTGTGGACATATAATGTAATGTTAATTTTTAAAAAATGCTCCAGAGGTGATCCTGGCAATTACAGGCCAGTAAACCTAACTTCAATACTAGGCAAATTGGTTGAAACTATAGTAAAGAACAGAATTATCAGACATATAGATGAACACAATATGTTGGGGAAGAATCACCGTGGCTTTTGAAAAGGGAAATCATGCCCCACCAATCTATCAGAACTCTTTAAGGGGCTTAACAAACATAGACAAGGTGTACTTGGACTTTCAGAAAGCCTTTGACAAGGTCCTTCCACCAAGGGCAAGCAAAATAAGCACTCATGGATAAGAGGAAAAGTCCTCTCATGGATCAGTAACTGTTTAAAAGATAAGAAACAACGGGTAAGAATAAATTATCAGTTTTCACAATGGAGAGAGGTAAATAGTGGGGTTCCCCCAAGGATAAGTTCATGGAGGATAGGTCCATCAATGGCTATTAGCCAGGATGGGTAGGGATGGTGTCCCTAGCCTCTGTTTGCCAGAAGCTGGGAATGAACTACAAGGGATGGATCACTTGATGATTACCTGTTCTGTTCATTTCCTTTGGAGCACCTGGCACTGGCCACTGTTGGAAGACAGGATACTGGGCTAGATGGACCTTTGGTCTGACCCAATAGGGCCATTCTTATGTTCTAGATTCGTTCATGGAGGATAGCTCCATCAGTGGCTATTGGTCAAGATGGTCAGGGATACAACCCCATCCTCTGGGTGTCCCTAAACCTTTGATTGCCAGAAGCTGGACCTGGACAACTGGGGATGACTCAGTTGATGAATTGCCCTGTTCTGTTCATTCCCGCTGAAACACCTGTCACTGGCCACTGTCAAAAGATGGACCATTGGTCTGAACCAGTGTGGTCATTCTTATGTGCTTAGTCCTGGTCTACATTCACAGTTTTTGTACTGGTATAAATTTTTTGGTTAGCGGTGTGATTTTTTTTTATAACTGAAATAGTTATGCCAATACAATCCCAACTGTGGATACAGTTATACCAGTATAACATTGTCATCACTTATTTCCCTTCCTGGATGGAAACACCCATACGAGCACAAAGCACCTTTATATGGGCATAACTGTATCTTTTCTATGGGTTGTCTATGCTGAAAAGTTATATTATGAACATAAGAATAGCCATACTGGATCAGACCAAAGGTCCATCAAGCCCAGTATCCTGTCTTCCGACAGTGGCCAAAGCCAGGTGCCCCAGAGGGAATGAACAGTACAGGTAATCATCAAGTGATCCATCCCTTGTAGCTCATTCCCAGCTTCTGGCAAACAGAGCCTAGGGACACCATCCCTACCCATCCTGGCTAATAGCCATTGATGGACCTATCCTCCATGAACTTATCCAGTTCTTTTTTGAACTCTGTTATGGTCTTGGCCTGCACAACATCCTCTGACAAGGAGTACCACAGGTTCACTGTGCATTGTGTGAAAAAATACTTCTTTTTGTTTGTTTTAAATCTGCTGCCTATTAATTTCATTTGGTGACCCCTAGTTCTTGTGGTATGAGGAGCAAATAACACTTCCTTATTTACTTTCTCCACACCAGTCATGAATTTACAGACCTCTATCATATCCCCCCTTAGTCGTCTCTTTTCCAAGCTGAAAAGTCCCAGGCTTATTGATCTCTCCTCATATGGCAGCCAATCCATACCCTATTAATTTTGTTGCCCTTTTCTGAACCTTTTCCAATTCCAATATATATATATTTAAATAGGGCGTGTGACGGTGCCCCCCATAAGGCTTTATGGAACTATGCTTATGAATATATATATGATATAACTGGAATATGTTTTATGCTACATATGCCATGTAACATATCTCTGTAAAGGTTATGATCTACTGAATCTATTAATCCTATTTGCATGCATGTAACATTTTTGTATTTGAAGTTATGAATATTTACTGTGTACTTGCTTGATTTTTAAATAGCCTTTGTAAAGCATTTGGTCAGCTTCTTGAGAAAGGAATGTGCAAATTAAGTGCCGAAACAAGAAGCACTTAAGAGACAATGGATCTTGGAAGGCTCCAATCCACATAAGAAGTCTACCTGAGGATGTTCAAGGTAGCATGTGATCCGTGGGTGCTACCTATAAAAAATGGAGTCATGCATGGACATGGGACTTGCCCATGTGACTCCAAAACTCCATCTTGAAGCTGGACTTTGCATAGGAGAGAGGAGGGAGTCTCCACCCACAAGAGAAAGTCTATTTAAGCCCATGGGAGACCCCTCCATTTTGTCTTCAGCTGGCTAAAGAGATAGCTTCTCCACCCCCAAGGATACCTGAAAGAAACTGGAACAAAGGACAGTAACTACAGGGGGTGTGAATGATTGCTGGACCCAGACTAGAAGGAGACTAGTCTGTAAAAGGAAGCTTACTGGAATTCCTCTGAGGATGAGATTTTTATCTGCATTCAGTTTTCTTACTGTATTAGACATAGACTTGCGTGTTCTATTTTATTTTGTTTGGTAATTCACTTTGTTCTGTCTGCTATTACTTGGAACCACTTAAATCCTACTTTCTGTATTTAATAAAATCACTTTTTACTTATTAATTAACCCAGAGTATGTATTAATACCTGGGGGGTGGGGGGCAAACAGCTGTGCATATCTCTCTATCAGTGTTATAGAGGGCGAACAATTTATGAGTTTATCCTTTATAAGCTTTATACAGGGTAAAATGGATTTATTTGGGGTTTGGACCCCATTGGGAGTTGGGCATCTGAGTGTTAAAGACAGGAACACCTCTTAAGCTGCTTTCAGTTTAAGCCGGCACCCTTGGGGCACATGGTTCAGACCCTGGGTCTGTGTTGGAGCAGACTGATGTGTCTGGCTCAACAAGACAGGGTGCTAGAGTCCCAAGCTGGCAGGAAAAGCAGGGGCAGAAGTAGTCTTGGCACATCAGTTGGCAGCCCCCAGGGGGCTTCTGTGATCCAACCCATCACAGGGCGACCACATCTGCATGCAGTATTCAAGATATGGGCGTACCATGGATTTATATTGGGATAACTATGTCTCTCAGGATGTAGAAAAATCAACCCTCCTGAGATGTAGTTAAACTGACCTAACCTTCAGTGTAGACAGTGCTAGGTCAATGGAAGAATTCTTCCATCGACCAAGCTACTGCCTCTCATGGAGGTGGGTTACCTACGTCAGGAATACTCCTCCCATCACTTTAGTGTCTACGCTGAAACACTAAAGCTGCGCAGCTTCAGCTGTATCCTTCTAAGTGTAGACATAGCAAAGTGTGGTGTACTGCTTTAACTATCCAGCATAATTAAATCAGTACAAGTTTTGTGTGTAAATAGCCCTTAGTGATAGTATTACAATAGCATTTAAGACCCTAATTCTGACTCAGAACAAAATATGTTAGGTGCTTCATATACATTAGAGACAATTCCTGTCCCAGAGAACTCAGTCTAAATAGACATGACAAAGAGTGGGAAGAAGGAATTATCTCCATTTTGCAGAAGAGCAACTGAGGCAGAGAAAGTAGTAAACTTGGCCAAGCTCAGGCATGTCTGTGGCAGAAATAGGAAGAGAGGTCTCCCTACTCCTACTCAAACACTGTTCATAAAACTATGTTTCCTCCCTCATCTTTTTTAGGATCATTTTCCTCAGGCGGAAATGTTGGAATAAAAGACTTCAAAAGGGACTAACCAGTCTTATTAGGTCAGATCTTGGACATTAATTGGTGTTAGAGCATTAATTTAAAGGGGCTTACGTTGTTACATTTTGCACTTCTCTGTGTAGATGGGAGAATACCTATGTTATAATTATGTTACAGTCTTAGCAAACTATTTGATAGCCACACTGGGTACACTGCTTTGCCTGGAGGCATCATGATAGCTGTCCTATTTTGGCATACGGTACACCCTTTTGTTCTACTGAATGACACAAATATGGGAATGATCAGGCCCTAAATATTTCCCTAGATGGCAAATAACCCTAGATTAGACTAATCTTTACATCAACTCCTGAACACTTTGAAGAGCTTCTTTTCAGTCAAGAATTTAGCAAGAACCAACTTTACTTTTCATATATTTCTACGCGGATGCGTCTGCACTCAGGTAGATCAGAGACCTCTGTTTTCAAGATCAGCCTAGGATAGGAGCTTCAAAAGACTGAAATACAACAGCACATTTTAGTACCAGCAGCAGGCTTTTTTCCAGTGCTATTAAACGTGATTGCAAACTTGAATTCATGCACCTGAATGCTAGCAGTGATTGGACATTCTGGGTATCAAACTCGTTCTGTGGAGAGGACTGAACTGCATTTTTAAATATGTTCTATGTGCAGGGGCATATACTAACCTTAATAACATAAAAAAGATCTTTCACATGACAATAGTTCACTTGTGCATTCAGATATCCTAATTACATGTCGTCATGGTAAGCTGTTTATTGAAAGAGAAATACCCTGAAGATTAGACTCCTCATTAGGAGTCTTTATCACTATTGAGATGAATATGGCAGGGAATGTCTACATGGGGAATTTTACCAGCATAATTATACTGGTGTAACTCCCCACATGCATGCTTATTTTGGAATAAGCGTGTTCACATGGAGAGGTATACCCATATACTTATACCACTTGTGGACAAGCCCTAAGATCTGATCTACACTACAGAGTTAGAGCAACGCAAGGCAGCTTACATTGACCTATGTAAGTGTCAACAGTTAAATTTCACTCCAACTGATATAATTGCCCTGCTATACCAATGTAAAAAGAAAAGGAGTACTTGTGGCACCTTAGAGACTAACCAATTTATTTGAGCATAAGCTTTCGTGAGCTACAGCTCACTTCATCGGATGTAGTAACTCAACCTCCACGAGCAGCATAGAGTCAAGGTTGATGCGGCTAGCTTGATGCAGAGTCAGTGTAGACACTGCATTGCTTATATCGACCGTTACTGGCCTTCAGGAGTCATCCCATAATGCCCCACACCAACAGTACAATTGATACAAGCGCTCCTGGTGAGGATGCACACCCGCCAACACAAGAAGCAAAGCGTAGACATGCCCAAGAAATGTAATTACTGCGGTACCTGTATGCCAACATAAATTAGATGAATTTAATTTTGTAGTGTACACTTGGCTTAAGTCTTACATCTTTACAATACCGTGTCGCTCTATTTCCTGCAGGAGTGAATTGGAGCCGGATCAACCACCTCTGGTTGCCAACCTGTGCTCCTGGATGTAACTTTTTTTTTTTTTTTAAATTAAACCTTATGGTTGCAAGATTACATCTGGTCACATTTTTGAAGGTTAACAGACAACCTGAAACAACAGGTCACAGAAAAGTGTCAACTGCTCCATTTATCTCACTAGGTGTTAACTCTGAAGCATAATTACGGTATTAACAAGTTCACCAGTGATCAAAGCACACAAGAAAGAAAAGGAAGTTGCACTATTGAGTTCTGCAGGCTCTACTGTCAGCTGTATTTTGTTATAGTATCAGGAAGGGGTACAGCTGGAATTGTAGAAACTGAACACTGGGAAAGTAACATCGCCCACACACAATTTGACCTCTGATTTCTAGCAATTTGCGTGTCAGGTATTCTGATCTCTTTCCTCCCTGTACTTGGCTTGCTGTTTAAACTCTTGAAGACACTTTGTTCAGGTGTCAAATTTCCATTAGTATGTTCTCCTCTTATCTAACTGTTCCTTCAGTGGGTACTTTGGAAGATCCTCCTCATCCTCCCATCAACTTTCTGAGGGTGTTCCTGCAACATACTTCTCTCTGGCCTTGACAAACATAACCTTGCCATACTCATATCCGTTCAGAATGGTTCTGTAAAGAACATTTTCCTAACCCACTGCTTTGACCATCTCACCATCCTTTTGCATCCTTACAATGGCTTGGTCTTCTCTGCTGTATCAAACAGCTAATCAGCACCCTATCATCTCTCATTCACTTCAATCAGCTCATGATGTCAGCCTCCATAGCTTGACATAGAATCATAGAATATCAGGGTTGGAAGGGACCTCAGGGGGTCATCTAGTCCAACCCCCTGCTCAAAGCAGGACCAATCCCCAATTTTTGCCCCCAATCCCCTCAAGGCTTGAACTCACAACCCTGGGTTTAGCAGGCCAATGCTCAAACCACTGAGCTACCCCTCCCCTCACCACTGAGCTATCCCTCCCCTCATTTGTTAAGTTTTTCAAACAAGTTACTGTGTGTTTTAATCCACCCTGCCCCTCACACTTGTGAAGAGCTACCTGTAAATATCCACAAGTCTAATTCATTATCCCTCTTAAAATTTTCCTGTTCTGTGATACCTAAAAAAAAACCCCTGACAACAGTAAAGCTGTTAGCGGCCTGAGGCCGCTGAGCAACGCTATCTCCTTGCATCCTATCTGTCATTTCCTCTTAGACTGTAAACTCTGTATGGCAGGGTCCATGCTCTTGGGCTAGCACACGGGGGTGCTGGGCCGTGACTGGGGCTCACTGGCCCTGCAGCAATGCAAATAAGGAGACAGGCGCGCTCTTTATCCCGCTGCCGCTTCCTGACTCGCCCCTTGGGGCTGCAGGCGCCTCCACTCTGATCCCAGTGACTTGTACCCCCTGCTTCGCTCCAGCTGTTGCGCTCTCAGTTCCCGCCCGCGGGCTCCCCCCCATTAGCGGGCTTCCCCCTCCCCGCCCTCTGGTCTCCCCCGCGGGCCCAGCCAGCCCCAGCTCGGCGGAGCGGCTCTAGCCACAACCAGCGGCTCAGGGCCCCGGCCCGCGCTGCAGGCGCCAGACAGCCGCTGGAGGGGCGGGTCCTGACCCGCGCTCCGAGGCACGAGCCGCCACTAGGCCTCCCCGGGAGAGCCGGGCTGGAAGGAGGAATCTGGAGGACCAGCACCTAACGGCTACTTTCCGCCCCCTCGGCGCGCGGGGGGGGGTGTCACTCGACACCACCGGATCAAAGGGCAGCCGGAAGTCCCGGCGCGAGGGATTCGTTCCGGGTCGCTGATCCCGTCGCGTGCGCTGACTTCCGCTTGGCCGGCCACCCGAGGGAGAGGCGCGGGCCGGCAGTCAGAGAAGGCGGCGGCGGCGGCCATGCAGGTCTCCAGCCTCAACGAGGTGAAGATCTACAGCCTGAGCGCGGGCCGGAGCCTCCCCGAGGTGAGACAAGAGCGGCCCCCGCCCGCCGCTGCCCGCAGCGGGATCCTGGCCCTTTCTCCGCGGGTAGGGGTGGGGCGGGGCGCAGTCTCTGCTCCCGCGTGGGGGGCGCTGCACGGAAAACACCCCCGTGCTCCCCCTCCAGGACCTGGACAGGCGTGTCTGCGGCAGGGGAACCGCTGTCTCTGTTCCGTCTCATGTCCCCCCACAGCCGCCTGGGCGCGTCCCTCCTGGCCGGGCCCACGTCGGCGGGGGAGGGGGCGCTCAGGCTGGGAACACGGTTGCTGAAACCCCTTTAAACTTTGTGCGTGAACCTGACAGAGCGACGGAGTTTCTTCTAGAACGGCGGTTTGGCGGGGGGGGGGGCGTGTTCAGGCCTGTTTTTCTGACTCTGTAAAGCCTGCCCCTGTCCGGGTGAAGATCTGCTTGAACAACAGGCGAAACGGTGAAACTTCCTCGACAAAACCTGCTGCAATGTGCAAACGGGCCGGGGGGGGGGGCAGAGAACTCCCTACATCAGTGGTTTTCAACCTTTTTTCAGTTGCAGATCCCCTAACAAATTTCCAGTGGAGGTGGCGATTGGGGCTGGGTACACGCTACGGTTTAAGTCTGTCTAAGTAATGCCACTCTGGTGTGAATAAGGGTTTGTCTACACTGGCAATTAACAGCGCTGCGACTTTCTCCCTCAGGGGTGTGAAACCCCCCCACAGAGCGCAGCAAGTTGCAGTGCTATAAAGCGCCAGTATAAACAGTGCCCCAGCACTGGGCGTCATGCCCCTTGTTGAGGTGTGTTTTTTTTAGAGCGCTGGGGGAACTCTCTCCCGGCGCTGCGCCGTCACCACACAAGGCACATTAAAAGTGCTGCCAGTGTACGCTAGCCCTAATAAGCTACCCCCCCCCCGAGTGAAGTACATTACACCAACCTAAGCACTGGTGTGGACAGCGCTGTCCCAATGACATAGCTGTTACTGCTCATGGGGACTGGAGTAATTGAGTTGATGGGCTTAGCGCGTCTGCACTAGCAGGGGTGCAGCTGCATGCTCTGTAGTGTAGCCATAGCCAGTGAACCTGCAGGGGTGTGCGGACCACAGATTGAAAGCCGGTGCCCTAGAACTTTCTTCTCTAGTCTCTCTGGGATCAAGGTTTCAGTAGCCTTCAGAAGGAGATTAGACCTGTATGAGGATAATATTAATATCCAGAATTATATTAGTAAAAACCTCTAAAAAGTAAATGTTTATGGAGAAATATAATACCTCAGGTTTCAGAGATTAAGACAACCTCTAACTATTAGAGGCTGGGGAAAGGTGAGCCGGGGTAGATTATCCCCTTTTTTATGCCTTCCTGCATCATGGTTTTTTTGCAGCTCTTCCGAAGCTCATGGTATTGACTACTGTTGGTGATAGGATACTAGGTTAGATGTACCTGTGGTCTGATCCACCTCTGCAATTCCTCTGTTCATACAGATGTTATAAATTGTGGTAATAGGTCTTAAAAATTGGGTTTTAAGTTGATGATGTCCCCTTAATATTTTTGTCCGTGTCTCACACAGATATCTGAGAAACAGAATCATAGAATATCAGGGTTGGAAGGGACCTCAGGAGGTCATCTAGTCCAACCCCCTGCTCAAAGCCGGACCAATCCCCAATTTTTGCCCCAGATCCCAAATGGCCCCCTCAAGGACTGAATTTACAACCCTGGGTTTAGCAGGCCAGTGCTCAAACCACTGAGCTATCCCTCCCCCCAAAGACAAAGTGGAGTGGACAAATAGGAATAGAACAAGGTGAAGAAAACTGAAGAAAAAAAATGTTGTCTCATGACAAAATTGTAATAATTTTGAGTGAAGTCTGTGCTGTTTTACCTAAATTAACTGCCCCAATAATAACCTTTTACATATTTGTGGATTATATCATTCTCTCCCACCCCATTCCTAGTCTCTTTCTTGACTGCTGTCCTAATCCTTGGAATTGTAACTTGTAGGGCTTTTAGACTTAGATAAAAGTTGTGTTGCCAGTATGTTAGCTAGCACATGCTAACTAATACATTTGAAAAGTTTAGTGTAGACTATGAAGTTTATATACTTTAACGTGTGCTAAACTGTTAGAGTTACAGCTAGGTAGGAGCCTTGTCTACACTAGGCTGTTAAAACTTGTTAGTTAATTAGTTAACATGCTAACAGCACATCTTAAAGCCTCATCTAGACAAGGCTAGAGTTGATGGCAAAGCTGGTTTTGGGAGTGTAAAGGGGCTAAGCCAGGGCTCGACCATCTCCGGGGCGGTGGGGAGCCACACCGGCTCAATACACGCAGTTATCTTTGGGGAATTTGTCTGGCCACTGGAGTCTCCCTCGGCAGCCCTTGCGGTAACTGGACTGAGCACTGTAGGTCCGGGCGGGGCACCTAATAGTCAGTACCTCAGGCCCTCAGGCAGGGGCTGAGCAACACAGCATGTGTGAATTAGCCCAGGCCTCCAAGGACCTGGGAGAGGGGGAGATTGCCATCCACGAGTTGGGTGGCAGGAGGGACACAGGCCCACCCACTCCACTGCATCCCAGCCCGGGGCCCTAGCAGCAGCAAACAACCCGCTGCTGGGTCAGTGGGGATCCTGACCGCAACACACTGACATGGGTTCTGGCAGAGTTACAGCCAGACTAGGGTCAGCTGTCCCCGGGCTACTTCCTAACTCCCCTTCTTCTGGTACCTGGGTCCCAGCAGTGGTCTCCGGGGTGTCCAGCATCATGGGTTCCTCGGGGCAGTGGACAAGCGGCCGGACTGGTAACTTCCATGGATAGCTGGCGCAGGGCAGGTCCGGCCAGTCTTGGCATGGACCTGGGGCCGTGGGGTTTTCCCAGTCGCAGGCTAAGCTGGCTACGTCTGGCCTCCCTGGCAGCTGGTCCTGTAGTGAGCGGGAAGGTCCCACCTTTCTACTTCCGGGTCGCCACCTGTCCCTCTGAGGGGCGGGCTCAGAGCTTCCTGGCTTCGCCCACTCTGATGGCTGGAGGGGCTCGACCTTCTCCGGGGCAGTGGGGAGCCACACCGCCTCGGTACAGGGAGGCTGTGATTCTTAAGATTTTATGTGGGCAAAAAAAATGTATAACTGCTCTGATTGCAAAGATAAACATTCTGAATTTAAAAGCTGTAATAATCAGGTGAGTGTTGAGAGACTCACAGCGCACTCAAGTTTTCAATTACTTTTTTTCTTAAGTGTGAAATTATTAAATATCTTCATGGAAATGCTTGCTTTGCTATACATAGCACAATAAACAGAAAAAGAATTAATTTGACTGTTAAATCCCAGCATTGTTTCACTGGCAAATTTGATAAGTCTAACTCACACTTTCTTTTCCTAGCACTTTAAATTAGTACTGACAGCAATTATTTTCCTTTTCTTACAGTGGCTTTCCGATAGGAAGAAGAGAGCACTACAAAAGAAAAATGTGGGTAAGTTGTCCTTAACACATACTGTTCGGTAATGGGTTGAATTTACATAGCATCCTAGTCCAGAAGTAGATCAAAAAACTTTACAAACTGATTTAAGAGCTACAATTATATCTTGCTTATGTACGTAGATAGTTGGCAGCCACCTTTGGATTGAAGAGGCACAGCTGTAAATTGTTGTAGATTATGGGGTCAAGAACTAAACTTTCTCATGCGCAATATTGTACAGTTGACTGGATGAATTATGGGTTGTTCTTGAATTCCTATGAAGCATCAGGTGTCGGCCACTGTAGGAAGTGGGACAGAATATATGCTGGACCCCTTTTACATATACATTATGATAAGATTGTATTTGCATCAGAAATGTGACAATTATGATCCTCAAGGACAATGCAGTTGGTTATACTCACATTTCTCAGCACTGAGTACTGATATCAGAGCATTCTTTTCTGGCAAGAAGTCCTGTCACCAAGATCTGTTGTTTAATTAAAATGTGGATTTTACATTTTGAGTTGAAGCCTCCTCTTCTTGTCCCAGACTCTATGCTGTTAAAAAATGCCCAGCAAACAAAAAAACCTGCAAACAAAAATTCCTACCCATGTGTAGTCATGCTCCTCTGCCTAGAGATTGGGAGAAAAAAAATTCACCTTTTTACTCTGGATTTTTATGCTCTTTTGTTTTTGGTATAAATACCATAGTGATAACTGCCATACGGAAAGCTAAAATAGATATATATATATTGGATTTTATTGCATGAATCTATAACAGAGGGTAATGTGATACACTATATCAGGGTTTCTCAGCCCATGGGTCTGGACCCAAAATTGGTTCGCCAGAATGTTTCAGAGCGTCGTGTGGCAACTCCTGTGGCTACAATCCTGTGAAGCTGGCTGGGCTGCCTCCCTACTCCAGGAAACCTCCGGGGTCCCGGTGCCACTCAAGTTCACTGCAACCCTAGAAGTTGCAATGCCTGGAGTGGAGAGCCATGCCCAGCCAGCCCCACAGCACAGGAGCTGCAAGAGCCGCCACTGTGGGGTGAGTGCTGGGCAGAATCTGCCTGAAACTACCCCAGGGCCTCCATCCCCAGATTATTTACTGGGTCATGACAGGCTATAAACATTTACAGCCCAAAAAGGTTGGGAACCACTGCACTATACAATGTTTCTGCTATATAAGGTAAAAAGCTGTTTAACACACTGTCTGTACTATAATTATACTAATATACCATAACTGAAATGACGTGATTTGTTCTATATTGATATAGTCTACTTCTGAAAATTCACAGAATTTACTGATCTGTAAATTTATCACTCAGCATATTTTTGGAAGCAGTATTAATTACTCCTAGGAGAATTCTGCGCATCTGTGGACTAGCAGAATTCATTTGTCTCACATAATTTTGTAAAAAGAAAAGGGGTACTTGTGGCACCTTAGAGACTAACAAATTATCCGATGAAGTGAGCTTTAGCTCACAAAAGCTTATGCTCAAATAAATTGGTTAGTCTCTAAGGTGCCACAAGTACTCCTTTTCTTTTTGCGGATACAGACACTCTGAAACCTGACATAATTTTGTATTTTCCCACATAAAAAACACTTTGCCTAAGAAGTGCTGAAGTTCCGCCTTTTGCCCAGAAGAGGCCGCTGTGGCGCTAGAACAGCCAGCATGAAAGCAGCTGGCTGTTCGGGCGCCACAGCGACTTCTGGTGGACAAAAGGCGGAACTGCAGCACTTCTTAGGCAAAGTGCTTTTTATGTGGGAAAATACAAAATTCTATTCCCAGTGCTGCAGAATTCTCCCAGGAATAGAGTTCATCACAGCACCCTGCCCGCAGAGCTAGGTTAGGACAGAGTGGGGCACACAGGGCTGCTGGGGGTCACAGACTGGGGTTCAGAATGGCTCGTGGGGCGGGGGGACAGACTGGAGCATGGGCTCAGGAGCTAGTGGGGTGACAGCGTTGAGCCTGGGGGAGGGGCGGGGCGGGGTCAGGGGCAGACATGCCTGACTGAATGAGAGAGGCTTGGGGTCAGCCAGGGTCTGCATGGTGGAGGCTTCGCAACACCCTAACAATCTTTCCCCCCACCCCTGCAAAGAAAAACCTCCCACCAACACCCTCCAGGTTCACTCCTAGGCTCTTTCCCTCTCCCTCAACTCCCTGTCTCCCCCAAGCCTTTGCACTGTTTCTGACAGGTGCAGGAAATACAATTCTGTATTGTAACTTAAGTGACTTACACAAAGTTCTGTATTAATATGCCTCGTAAGGAATCTGTCAAAAAAAATTACCAGAATCTTTTTATTGTTTTTTTGTCTGTGTTGTTACAGACATACTTTCTGACAGATATTTTGAAACAAATTACCAAAATAATTGTAACTGGCTTAATTATATTGTGTTATTTTGACAAATAAAATATGCAGAATTTCAAATATTCTGTACCAAATTTTAAATTTTTTGGTGCTGAATTTTTAATTTTTTTGCGCAGAATTCCCCCAGGAGCATTATATTAAATGTTAATCATGCTTAAAATGAGGATTTTTGTCCTTTGTTTAGTTACTAATGATGCTGCCTTAGAAAACTGTGCCTGTCAAACAAAAGATGTTACCAGTTTTCTTTAATAGGAATGTTTTCTCTTCAGATGTTCGCAGAAGAATTGAACTTATTCAAGACTTTGACATGCCCACAGTTAGCACAAAGATTAAGGTATCAAGGGATGGACAGTATATTATGGCAGCTGGTGAGTTAACTAAATGTTTATGTATGCCAAAGGCTAAAATATTAGAAAACCTTGACCTGGAGCTACCTTACTGAAGGAGAGAAGACTTTCTAGATAATTTTTAAGTGTCAATGTATAGGTGCTTTTTCAGCTTACTGTTACCAGGTGGTGATCCTGGTAGCTCACGTGTCATGATGCTCCATGAAGCACTTCTTTGTAGCACATGGGTATTTGTAGAATTTAATTAAGTTATTTTTTGCAAATGGAGGCTGCCCTTGACACTTCTATTACATGTATATGAATCTGGCTTTCAAAATAAGTTTTTAAAGTTTAATTGATTGAAAATCCCAGTGGCCACCAAACTATTTACTGATCCAAATTTGCATAAGTAATGAAACCTGGTTTTGATCTTTTTTTTTTTTTTTTTCCAAATCAAAAGTAAAAATCAGTGAAACTCTAAATATTTAATGGATTGGCCCAGGTAAACCATATATTATTTGATATTAAATGTACTATTTTAAGACATGATAGCTGCATGTCTGACTTGGTGAATGAACAGTAAATGTGGTCTTTAGTTATGAATCTCACTTTAATGGTAAAGTGTAAGGAAAATGTTATCTTCCTATTCCTTTCTATGGGTACTTCAGCCATGTTGATTAAAATGCTCCTGTTATGATTATTATTCTTGTACAATAATCATATCTTCTTTTAAATTAATCTGGTATTCTTTAAAAGGTTGGAGGTATAGTACTACAACTAAACTTCACAGAGAGAACAACTGAGAATTAGTTATTTAAGCAGACCTGGGCAATCTAATACAGTACACAGGCTTAGCCTTTCAGACTGATTAGAAGGTACTATTGTTAAATCCAGTCACAGAGACCGTTATCTTCAGCTTAGATGTGTTTGTGTGTGGTTTTCAGAATAAATCTGCAGCACCAAGATCAAGGTTTTCAAAAACGGGTCCCTAAAGTTATGTCCCTACGTGTCTTGATATTTAAAAGTTGCAAGCACTCAGCAGCTACCATTGATTTCTAGGGCTAAAGGTCCCAACAGTTGAAATAATGGCAAAAGTAAACACTGTGCATACTTAAGACCTGACTCTGTTTAACTGATTGTTTTGAAAACATATTCTCTGGTTTGCTTATGTCAGTGATAAAACTGTTTTGCAGGAACATATAAGCCAAGGATCCGGTGTTTTGATACCTATCAATTATCCCTGAAATTTGAAAGATGCTTGGATTCTGAAGGTCAGTAAATGATATGGCTTTAAACTGTATATGGGAAACAGTGTAGACCTGTGAGTAGAGCACTGAAGTGGAGTAAAGAGACCTGTGTTCTGTCATTAACTTGTTGTGATTTATGCAAGTCACTTTTTCGTACCTCCATTTTCCCATCTGTAAAAGGGGGATAATGTTACTTAACGTATGTTGTAAATCATTTTGAATTCTGTGGGAACTTAAATAACATATCTAAAGCAAAGCACAGGCTATCTGATTTACCTTGTAACTTAAGTTTGTAAGATCATAAGGTTTTACATTGCACTTTTCTTGGTGGTTGTTAGATCCAAATGTCCATGTGTATCTTTGGTCAACCCAAATGGGATTTCCGTAATCAATAAGATTGCTAGAAAGTGAGCCATCAATCCTAGATAAACATGCTTTTATGGCTGGCTGGCCTTTTACAATTTTTTTTTTTAATTACAAAAAAAATCTAATCAAATAACCTTTATCTAATCAGCTATCAAGAAAAGCAATAAGTACAGAGTAAAATTTACTAATTTGCCTACTCCTGTCTTGAATAGTAGAAACTGTCACACCAGTATTGCAGTTTCTTCTTTCCAAGTGAATCAATCTAGTTAGTGTTCTAGAAAACTGTAAAAAGCTTTAATTTTTTTTATTCGGTATCAAATTTAAATCTGTAAGCTAGTTAAGGTTATTAATTATATGTTAATTGCTTACATTCTGAATGGAATTTGAGCTTATTTGCCTTCTTTCCTATCTGAAAAGCACTTTACATGTTGTGAGTGCTACTAGAAATGAATAAATAATTTCATCTAAAAAACTAAATTAAGATATTATTAAAGTTGTGTGGTTAAGTGCTCAAGATATGACAAAGGCAAGGTTGTACTTTGTGCATATTCGTTATAACTTTGTGCATATTCGTTATGATAACCTTTAATTTCATCATTACATCTCCATTTGTTTTAAACACGTGTATAGTCTTCTAGTATTCCAGAAAAACAATCTGTGAAAGTCATTAATTTACAAAGAACTCCTTCAGAGTAAGTACAACAGTTTAATAGTGGACACCTGCTGGCATATAAAAGCTGCCTAAATTCACCAAAAAAAATTGCCTTTTTGTGACTTAACTAGCATCTAACTAGACTGAGTCAAAAAAGATATACTTGAGTATTATTTTAAGGAAAATACATTGTTTACAAGAATGATACACATGTAGCTTCTCGTAATGTTTTATCTCTAAGGCTTTAGAAAAGCATATGAAGATTGTATTTGATCATGTAATTAAAGATTGCATACATAATGCATTGACGTCAGTGTGAACTACTTATATGATGAAAGTTAAGCATCAAAGATCTAGGTCACTGTTTGTAAATCATGTTTACATAATTGATTCTTAAACTTCCTTTATTCCTCCTCCTCCCCAGTGGTTACATTTGATATTTTATCAGATGATTACTCAAAGGTATGTTTAATATTTTATTTTTAATGTCTATTGAGAACTGAATTATTTTAGACTTCTATGTATTAAAGGGATACTGCCAATACAAACTTTTGAAGTTGATGAGTTAAAAAAATGAAAGTCCAGTTTCTTTAAATAGCATGTCCTGAGTCTTTAAAATGATCTTTAAAATGTTTTATTTTTTTCTGCCTCTGTTGTTTGGATGTCTTCTCCTGAATAGTCAGGATACAGGACAAAGAACAAAACTGGAAGTTAATGCAAAGTTTGGTCAAAAATACAAAAAAATGAAATGTGAAAAAGAAGGAAATGTCTTTACTAATTTCTTTCAGTTATAGACATTTTAGGCTTCGTCTATATTAGTAACAGTGTATCGGGTATGAGTACCTATATGCCTCAGTGACTAGGAGGCTGCGTCCACACTGCAGTGTACAGCTACACATGGCAGTGGATGGTCCTCTCCTCACTGCTTCTCCCCTTTCCCTGCTGCCAGAGCCTTCAACTTTGACAGGGAAAGGGGAGCACTTTCCCACAGCAGGAAAGGGGCAAGGCAGTACACTGCTAAAAATAGCAGGGTAGATGTGGGAGGCATTTTTCAGGTGTGTAAAGAGCTGTGTAGGATAGATACTCCCACGGTTCTGGTGCATCTTTACTCGCCTAAGCAGTTCCTCACCATCTACAGTACTGTTTATACTCATGCTAGGGGGCTATTCTCTACACACCACTGTAAATATAGACATAGCTTTAGTCACAGTCATTCACAACTATAAGGTAGGTACAAATTTTTCAGACAGAAATGTGATTTTTTTTCAAATTGACTGTTCCTTTAAATGTGAATGTATTTAAGGTGCTGATTGATCAAGTTGTTAACATGTGTCTAATGTTAAGCATGTGAGTAATTTTGTTGACTTCAATAAGACTACTCAGATGTTTAAATTTAGACATATGCTTAAGTACCTTGCTGAATCAGGACCTCAGTTTCCCTGGACAGACATTGCCATTTTATTGGATACATAAACTTGTTGCTTTTCTAGATTCAGAATGTCTAAAATTCTGCCACCTGCTAGATAACTAAGAATAACTGTGTCGGCATTGAAGGGGAAAAGGAGGGAACTGATTCTATGAGTTACAGCAGTCTTCCACCTGCTTTCTCTCTAAAGGTACGTCTACACTATGGAGACTATACTGGCATAGTCCAGTAGTGTAGACGCAGCGTACGTTGACAGAAAGGGGTTTTCTGTTGGTGTAGGAACACCTCGTCCTGAGCGATGTTAGCTACATTGATGGAAGCACTCTTCCATTGACATAGCTGCGTCTACACTGGGGTTTATGTTGGCATAGCTGTGTTAGTCAGAGGTGTGATTTTTTTTCATACCTGTGACCAATGTAGCTTTCTAGACAAAGCCTAAGAGAAAATGCTGGCCATCTTAAGGACTGAAAAAGAACTTGTGAGGTTATCAGAAGACATTTTTGTTTACAAATTAGTTTCCTGTCTGGTTACTAAATATAGTCTTGCTTTTTTGTGTTTAGCTGAAATTGCCAATATATTCAGATGTAGAAAAACTAACTCCATATTTTCCTTGTTGTATGTCTTTTTTTAACTTTATTATCCAAAAACATACTATATAATCAATAAGGAGAAAAACTGAAAACCAGTCCAAATAATCCTACCTACTTTAAATTAGCAAAAAAAACTAGGAGTACTTGTGGCACGTTAGAGACTAACAAATTTATTTCGGCATAAGCTTTCGTGGGCTAAAACCCACTTCATTCGCCCACGAAAGCTTATGCCCAAATAAATTTGTTAGTCTCTAACGTGCCACAAGTACTCCTAGTTTTTTTTGCTGATACAGACTAACACGACTACCACTCTGAAACCTGTCACCATTTAAATTAGTAGTGCATTCAAGATATTTTTAATCAAAGAGGCATTACTCTGGAAGTATTTACTATTGGATGTTTTTATGACTCACTGTGTAGGTTTAGTAAGGAATGGTGTTTTTGTTCCCTGACCTTTTCAAAGAAGGTTGTCTTCCCATTTGTCTGTTACCCGTACCAGTAGCCAGATACATTAGGGAAGTTGATCTTGTCATCCAGTGGTTTTATTCTCTAGGAATAACTCAGTGGTGGCAGAAACTGACATGATGCTAAGGGAAAACTAATATAAAAAAGTTCCACTGAGTTGGATCTATTTATTAATAAAGGAAAACCTGAGTGTTTTCCGTTCCAGTATTGTAGAGACTTTCCAAAAATATCTAAAACAACAATTATTAGAGATTGAGGGAAACTTCAACATTTGTATGTCCTTTAATTACTCTGAGCTTACTTTATGGAGGCATGAAATTTGATTGTGTTTTATTTTTAGGTACATTTTGAAAAGTCTTTAAAAATTCTTTTTGTGTGGGAAGTAAAGGAGGATGAATATTCAGATTTGTTCTTGAAAATAAACTGCATCTCTGCTCCCCGTGAGAGTGATCCTTTGATGTCTTTCCCCCTTTCCTTCTGTCGGTGGACTTAGAACATGCTGTTAAAGCTTAAATTGAATATGATCTCATTTTGCGTTAATCTCTTTAACTTATTTTCTGTACTGCTCCATGCTTCAGAAACTTCCTTTAGTTTTACTAGACTGTCGAGTTAGAACAGAAGAGATTCTAGTTAGACTAGAGAAGAGAATTGACCTGGGCATCATTGTAAAAAGCTGAATGAAGAGCTCTGCTTAATGTGCAGCTGTGGTCAAAAGCCAAGCAAGATGTTAGGCTGCATGAGGAATTGGATGGAGAATAATTTGGAAAATGTTGTTATGCCATTATATAAATGAATGGGGTGGCCTCATTTGCAATATTAATCACCCACATTGTAAAAAAATAAATAAATTGCAGAATGATCAAGGATGTGGGAAAACTATGATGAATAGAGATTGAAAATATCTGGATCCTTTATGTTAGAAAGGAGATGAATAAGAGGGGACATGATAAAATTATGTAAAATAATTAATGGTCTTGAGGATGTAGATCAGGAATTTCTGTTCTCCTTGTCTCATAACTCAAGAACAACAGATATTCAATGAAATTAAAAGGTGGCAAATTCAAGTAATTTTTCGCACAAACTGTAATTGAATTCTGGAACACATTGCCACAGGAAATTGTTGAGGCCAAGAATTTAGCAAAATTCAAAATAGGTTTGGACTTCTATGTGAATAACATGAATATCCAGAGTTGCTATAATTAATGGTAACAAATTGTGGGGAATAGATATTGAACCTCTAGCTTCGGGGTTTAAGTCAGTCTCTAGTTCTTGGATCATGAGACCTAATGTATGGGGCAGATTATCTTGCATCTGTCTGCTGCAGCATTCTTACACCTTCCTCTCAAGCATCTGGTGCTGGCCAATCTCTGAGACATGAAACATGATATCAAAGGTGCACATCAGTTAGACATTGGTCCTTTCCTTCCCTTCCCTTCAGGGAGTGGTGATGGTAGGGGAGCTGTTCATATATGCATACAAATTTCAGACAAATGGACAGAAAACGCCACCACCATTATGCAACTTTTTAAACACGTGTAAATTTCACTAAAAACATTGATCAAAGGCTACAGAAATCATTTGGAAAGATTCTCTTCAAATTAATTTATCAAACTCTCTCCCCATACCCAATGAAAATAGCGAGTCAGGATCAATGTTAGTAAATTTTACCACTGTTAGTTAAATACAATGTTATTTAAAAATAATAGCCAAATCAGTTGGTTTTGATAAAAACCTGTGAGTTTGAAAAATAACTGGAGTTTTCTTTAAAGAAAAGAGTAATGAGGGTGGGGAAGGGGAGGAAACCATCAGAAAAACAAGCAACCAACCCCCAAATCCTTTCTGCTTTGTGATTTCAGATTGTCTTCTTGCAGTGTGACAGATACGTTGAGTTTCATTCACAACATGGCCGTTATTACAGGACAAGAATACCAAAGTTTGGTAGAGATTTCTCCTACCACTACCCATCATGTGACCTGTATTTTGTAGGAGCAAGGTATTGATCCAGATGGGCTGGTCTTTGTTTTCATTTTTCTTAGGACTGTGTTTTTTTTTCTTCAAGTATAAAATGAAGCTAAAAATATACTGTAAAAATTGACAATTCCATCTACATGCATAGTGGAAAATATTATTCTTCGGTGAAGAGTAGAAAATGTTGGTGATAGAAAATCTAAGTTGGTTCATTAAACAGAAGACTTTACAAAATTAATTGCAATAACACTCAGGAAGGAAAAATCATACACAAATACTAATTTGGGAATAACTCTGTAGACAACAATACTGCAGAAAAAGATCGGTGGGAGGATATTGGATCACAATTTGAATATGGGCCAACAATGCGATGCAGTTGCAAAAATGGCTGATATCATTCTGGGGTGTATTTACAAGATTATCATATGTAATATATTGGAGGTAATTGGCTCTCCTTGGCACTGATGAGACCTGAGTTGGAGTATTGTGTCCAGTTCTGGGAGCCATACTTTAAAAAGATGTGGACAAATTGGAGAGAGTCCAGAAGAGAGCAAAAAAAACAATAAAAGGTTTAGAAAAACCTGACCTGTGAGGAAAGGTTAAAAAAACTTGATACATTTAGTCTTGAGAAAAGAAGATTGATATGTCTTCAAATATGCGAAGAGCTGTTATAAAGAGGATATTGATTGATTGATTGATTTCCATGTCCACCGAAGGTAGGACAAGAAATAATTAGCTTAATTTTCAGCAATGGAGATTTAGGTTAGATATTAGGAAGTACTTTCTATAAGAGTAGTTAAGTTCTTGAATAGGGGACGCTGTGCAATCACCGTCACTGCAGGCTTTTAAGAACAGGTTGGACAAACACCTAGCAGAGATGGTGTAGACATACTTGGTCTGGTCTCAGCACAAAGGGCTGGGCTAAATGTCCCCTCAAGGTCCCTTCCAGCCCTGCATTTCTGTGATTCTTTAAGTCCCTTCATTTCCTTAGTCTGTTACCATTGGATAGTTCTATGCCCAGTTACGTTATGTTTTTGAAAATAGCTGTCAAAAATTACAACACAACATACTGTCATGTTGAATCATGTGTATTATGTAATTTAAAAATCAGAAAAATCCAAAAGTCAATTTATATTTTTCCATGTTTGTCCTTGTTGATGATTTTGTTACAATTTAACTCAATTTAGTAAAATTATGTAAAAACATGAATTATAGAGTCCCTAGGAAGGCAGGGGAGTGAAAGCCATATGTA
Organism: Eretmochelys imbricata; assembly: GCF_965152235.1. NCBI lineage: Eukaryota > Metazoa > Chordata > Testudines > Cheloniidae > Eretmochelys > Eretmochelys imbricata. The sequence goes on from NC_135574.1 coordinate 30,289,238, forward strand.
GACCTTCAAAGTTTCAAACCAAGATGAATAGTTGGTTGTGGGGTTTTTTTTAAGGAAATAATTTATATTTTATCTATAAAATAAATAACAAACAACAGAAAATGCTGAGAGTTACTAAGATAACATGTTAGAAAATTAACACATTCCTTATCTGGGAAGGTGTAGTTTTTAGTATAGTACCAACGCTTTTTTTGGTGAACATTTGGAGATGGGAAGAAAGATTAGTCGGGCGTAGGAGTTTCCCTGTGCTATTCAAATTAAGTTCTGAAAATTTATATTTGCTGTAAAAATGAGATCTAAACAAGAATTGTCTTATGGTTTTCACTCATTTAAAATATGCAGCATTTAGAGAGAAATAATTAACTTTAGCTTCTTTGTAGTTCTGAAGTATACAGATTAAATCTGGAACAAGGAAGGTACCTGAATTCTCTACAAACAGATGCTTCGTAAGTAACTACAGTTTATCATGTTCATTACAATTTTTCCAGCAGGGGGAGCCAAATATTTATCTTGCTCATTATCAATAGCACATTCCATGTGCAATCCAAATGCACTTTAATGTAAATAAAGGTATAGTTTGGAAGAAGCATGGTCAATTATGAGCTTCATACTTTAAAAAAATCTTCACTCTGACAGTTAGACGTGTTCAGTTTATTTCTATGGATATTTTTTAATTGTCTAATCTGCTCTTTAAAATAGATTTTATGAAACTTCCTTTTGATTAATGTGCCTTCATATAACCATCCCCAGTGCTCTTCTGTCTAGCGATCATATGTTGGCTGATTTCTTGCAGTCTTCATGGCAGAAGTGGGTCTTGAGAAGGGACTTGGAGGAGGTGGTAGACTTGTAAATCATTTCAGGGAAGATTTCAAGTACAAGAGGGGATGAGAAACAATAAGATATTTATGGAAGGAATGAATAAGCAGGCAGTTGAGGGTGGGATTGTTGGTAGGATCTTGGTTTTGGGATAAGCGTGATAATTAAAATTGTTGTAGTTCTTCTAAGTCATTTTGTGGGTCATTAAACTTTGCCCCTCTCTCTATTCTAGGGAGAATAATGTCTGTGACATAAATCCCATACACTGCTTATTTGCTACTGGGACAGCTGAGGTAAATGTTTAAATTAACCTTTCTAAGAACTGTGGTAGTATTTCTTTCTCATTTCTTGGTGATCATATGCAGATCATAGAAGTAAATCATAATATATAGCTGAAGAATTAATTTGATCTAATGTATTACTTTAAATGTGAATTGATTAAGATGTTGGACAGCATGGCTGTTTTCAGAGCATAATGCAAACACAATTTCTTGCACTATATTGGATGTGGAGACACTTATGATTCCACAAGAAAACAAAGAAAATAATCATCACATTTAATTTTAAAATATAGACATATGTATAACTTAAGTAGCCTACACATATCCTGTTACTATTTTAGGATTTAACATTTTAAAGATATTCAGATCTGATCGTATTTTTTAGAAAAAGAAGAAAACTAAAATGTGGCAATTAGCATGTTATCACTTAAATCCAATCCTTCCATGAGCTGTTCACCTTTACAATTAAAGTGGCTTGTCAGTAGATCCAGCATCCTCTATAATTTTGATTTCTGGTTTCTGACAGGGCTAAATAATCGCACTGTAATCTTGAATTATATATTTTTTGTCATTAATTGTTTATACTGTATTTAGGGGAAAGTGGAATGCTGGGACCCTAGAACAAGAAATCGAGTTGGTGTGTTGGACTGTGCTTTAAGCAGTGTAACAGCAGATACAGAGTAAGTAATGATTGGCTGTTAGTGCATAATGTTAGGTCCTGATCTTACATTCCAGTCCTACTACACATCAGTAATCTCATCAACGTTAGTGTGTATATGCTGTAGAATTGATCCTTTATCTGGAAAGTTAGGTCTCTTATTTCATTGGTCTGACAGGCAAAGGCTAACTTTTAAAAATGCACATCAACACAATGCTTGTGAAGATGAACAATAATATTTCTGAAAAATGCATGTCATTGGTGTCCCCATTAGTTTTTGTATCTAATTTCTGAGTATATAAACAAACATTCAGTATTTTAAGCCATTAACTATAGGCATTTTAACAAATATTCACAGTCTTTACTAAAAGGAAAATATAATTATAAACATTGTTCTTTTCAGGATAGATGGCTTACCATCTATTTCAGCACTGAAGTTTAATGGAGCTTTGAATATGGCTGTTGGCACATCCACTGGGCAGGTAGGCTGCTGTTGAATTAACTTCCTTTGCCTTAGATCTTGAGAGATACAGTTCTTGTACCAAAGACCTGGATCTTTTCAGACATTCAGTATAGTTGTTTTGAAGCCAGTTTGTACTAGCGAAGGAGTAAAATATACACAAACAAACATTTTTGTTTGCATACAAGATAGTAATACTCAACCTTAAGGCACAGAGTAACTTCATCAAGAGGAATTAAAGAGCTACAAAATAACAATGTAGTGATGTCCTGATGGGATGGCGCAAAATCCCCCCCACATGCACAACATCTCAGTGTAACTTTCGGTTGACTCAGTAGTGTGAGGAAGTTACTGTTTTTTGTGGTTCTTCAGCTTTTCAATTCAATGTATCATACCCACTCTCCTCCTACCCCACCTCCTGGCTATTGTAGTGAAAGGGGTTATTTTTCATCTTTCTTCCAACTGCTCCCGGGTGAAGTTAGGGATTGGCCAACTCCAGTTCATTGATTCAGTATTACTTTGGCTGTCCATGTGTAGTGCAGTGTTACAATTTCTTCTGTCTTCAGTATTCTGTTTGACTGTAGAGCCCCAGGTTGAGTATTGTTTGTGTACATCTGCTTTCTGAGTACCTGTTCTGTATGTTTTGAGAGAGCCATTCACCTGAATGCTTGGGGTGCAAAGTCTAATGTTGCTGAACCAGAAGAATATTTAGTACTAGCATAGCTCTGCTCATGTGTAGAACTGGGTGCTTTACAAAGGTAAGTTAGCATTAGTCTCCACACTTTACATTTAGGAAATTGAGACACTGTCCAAGGCCCGATGACAGATCAGTGGGAGAGCCAGGACTAGAATTTAAGTCGCCTGAATCCCAGGCCAGGGTTCTTACCTACTGGACCACATTACTTCCCATAAAGGGAATGTGAACACTAATGTTTTCAATGAAAGAGTGAAAATGAAATTCCCAGGTAGTAAGTTGATTAAAAATTGCTAAATCCCAAGGGGCTTCTAAGAACCTGAGTTACATATTTTACTTGAAGTTACCTTGCCTTATCACCATCTTGTGCCATAAAGGAAAAATAGCACTGGAATACACTAGGCAGATGACAGCACAGATAACACTTCATTTTCGGTATTTACAAGGAAGTATGGTAAATGCTTACGTTCATATATAATTATCATAGTACTGAAGCATCCGTGTGGTATTGGTTTAAGACAGAGGTGGGCAAACTATGGCCTGTGGGCCACATCCAGCCCGCGGAACCATCCTGCCCAGCTCCTGGCCGGGGAGGCTAGCGCTAGCCCCAGCCCCTCCTCTGCTGGCCGCGCTGCCATGTGGGCAGGGCAGTGCGCCAGGCGGCAGGGCTGTGCGCTCCTGCAGCGCAGAGCAGCAGTGTGTCTAGCTCTGGCCGGGCGGCACAGCTGCCAGACATGCTGCTCTGAGCAGCATGGTAAGGGGGTGGGGGGTCCTGTGGGGCAGTCAGGGGACAGGGAGCAGTTGGATGGGGCAGAGGTTTGGGAGGGATGGGGGGCAGGGAACAGGGGGGTAAGATGGGGGGGTCCCAAGGGCTGGTTATGGGCGGGGGTCCTAAGAGGGGGCAGTCAGGGGACAAGGATTGGGGGGTGGTTTGGATGGGGAGGTTTTTGAGGGGGGCAGTCAGGGAATGGGAAGTGGGAGGGGGCAGATAGGGGGCGGGGCCAGGCTGTTTGGGGTGGCACAGCCTTCTCTGCCCAGCCCTCCATACAGTTTCGCACCCCAATGTGGCCCTTGGGCCAAAAAGTTTGTCCACCCCGGTATAAGAGATTAATTCAGAGTAAACCAGGCTTGTTTCATAAACAATAATCCGTTCAGAACTTCAACTGCTTCTTAGTTATATTTTTACAGACTTGTCTAAATACAAAAGTTGTACCAGTTTAACCTAAAGGTGATGTTGTACAAATTTAGTTTAACCGGTACAACACTGAGAGTAGGCCAGGTCTAGGTTGAACCCTCTTGATTAGATAGTACAGGGAATTCCTGTTGTCTTTATTTTTCCAGGTTTTGTTGTATGATCTCAGATCCAGTAATCCATTAATAGTCAAAGATCACCAATATGGCCTGCCTATTAAATCAATCCAGTTCCAGGATCCATTAGATTTAATAATATCTGCAGATTCACGAATCGTAAAAATGTGGAACAAGGACACAGTAAGTCTATTAAATTATTTTTCTTAATTTTGTTCGTGATTTGAACTTATGTCTTATGTCTGCATTTCAATATAGTGAGGTTTTTTTGTGTATCCTAATTTGCTTAGTATTGTTAGATTCTGTTTGACTTTACAAACACAGCCTTGGGAAAATCTTCAGTAAGCTGTTGTGTATTCAGATGCACAGACTGTTTTCAACAGTTATATAATTGCTTATAAGCCTTTTTTAAAAAAAAGTAAAGGTCTAAAACATATGTAAAATTGGTGAGATGTAAAAAAAACAAAACACAAAATGTTTTCCTTCCTCTGTCCTTTTGGCACAAAGTCTGTTTTGCCCAAAATGCCCTTAATTCATTTCTAACCCCTGTGATCAACATTCTGTAATTCAAGGAGTCAGATGCTTATATTTATATAACTATGCCAGTACAAAGAAGGAGAAATTAAGCCTACACTCAAATTGCAATGTGCAATATGTTATATATTGCATTAACTGACTCATTTACAGTAGATCTTTTTAACCTTATAAGCTTAAAAGGCAGAGATACAGTTGAGCTCTCAGCCTGAATATCCATATGATGCAGGAGATGTCATGTTTGTTGGATGTGTGACAATCTCTTTGTCTTAATCTGTGCATTCATACTAATATTCTGTATGGAATTTACTATGCGCAAATTAGCAGATCCATAATAGCGCTGTTGTAACTTAGTTTCATTTCAGGGTCTTGCATTATTTGCTGTTTTTCTCTTACAAGTGCTTGCATTACAGTCCTCAATGACTCACTAGCTGTTCTGCTCCTGTACTCCTCTTCTGACTTGATGATGGACTTTATCAAGAGAAGTCACAGCCCATTCAGTAGTTTCCAAATGCTTTATAGCCTATTTCAGTCAGTCATCTAGGGTTGCACTATTATTTCTCCACCATAGGAAAACTACTTGCCTTTACAAACACTGAGAGGCCTTTTAGGTTTACCAGCTTTCTTACAGTTTTCTATGATCACACATGGGTTGGTTGGTAACAAGCCCCTTTGCAGTAACTGTATAGTTAGTTACAAGGCTTGATAAATCCTTGACTAGTGTGTAAACACCAGTGCTAGCCTCTCTCCATTTTTCTTAATTTCATACATTTCTCTCAACGACAGTTAAGCACCATAAAGCTTAGTAGGTGGCTCCTGAGGTGGGAAGAGAGAGAGTTTCTTACTGCAGGAGGCAGCGCTGGGTTTGGACTCTTTCCTAGAGTGGGTGCCAACTGGCCCCACCTCCACCAGATGTTGGTTCCTGAATATCTCTGGCTGAGTGCCAACTGTGCAGAGGGAGATTGGGGTGGAGAGTCTCTGGCTTTGATACCAGAGTAGCCCCGTGCTGAGACGTGCCTTCAGGTGGGGAGCGGGAGGCTTTTGTCTGCTGAGATGGGGGTGGGAGAATGCTCTTCTGTTAATCATCAGGGAAAAGACCAGAAGTGGGTGGGGTAACAGCATTCGCCTGGGAGGTAGGTGTGACTGCTGCAGGGAAGGAAGAAGAGACGAGAAATGGGATCCAAGTTTGCTCTGCTTTTGTCCCTCATTTTAGAACACTGAGGACGTGTATGATCATGCTTTTAGTACTATGGCCTAAGTCTTAGAGGCTTCTTTCTTACTGGCTGTCTTTTAGGTGCTTTTATAAGCAAACATATCTGTGCTGTCTGGGTTTTCCCACTCTTAAAATAGTCTTGCTTCTGAGTCCCTCTAAATTTGCGCAATAATTCTGGATTCAGTGCAAAACAGGTTCTGACCATTGTGGTCATTAAAGCTCACTTGGCATGTTTCAGGTGAGTAGGAGTAGATGTGCCATTTCTTCAATGATAACAGAAAGGGAAAGAATAATAGGAATAACTACAAGCTGGCAAGGAAGGGTATGAACCAAGTGGGTGCCAAATGGCTATTTCAGGGCTACAGCTGCTTTTCTCTGTCCAACTCAAAGGGCCAGTCATCATAAAATTATTCTGGGAAAGTTTTCTATGAACGAGTGACCCTGTAGTCTGTGCAGTCGGAGAGAGGTGCTTGCAGAGAAGGGACTGAATTCCTACATTTTCAAGCAAATCCTTTGCCTTTAGACATCCGCATCTTTGGTAGTAACCTAATGCTTGAAATATTTTTATATATTAGAATTTCAAGCGCTATGTTTCAGTGTGTTTTTTGCTGATGTTTCTATAATGAAAACGGAGACGGACATCAACTGCTTCCCTCATTCAGTGCCCTGCCACACACGGTAGTTTCATTGTCCAGGCACCATTCTAATTGGTAATCACATTCTTCCTAGCTAAATTCCCCCTGTAGATTCTACATACGGTTTTCTTCACTTTGTCTAAATTGATGTGTAGTGTTGCTATGTGTTGTTAAACAAATCACGTTCCACTCAAGAACAGGCTGTCTTTCAGTTACGGGTGAAGTGATCGGCATATATCACTCATGTATCTCAGTTCGTGGTTGAGGATTTGAGATCCTCAACTGAACGGCATTGTATAAATGCCAAGTGGTATTAAATGGCTATTTATGATATACGATTATACCCAGAATATACTGTATACCTAGTTTTCAC